>NW_008329150.1:504677-544371 GCF_000622305.1 Nannospalax galili | reverse complement strand
CTCTCCCTCTCCCCCCCTCCCTCTCTCTCCCTCCCCACTTTCCTGCTGGGTATGATGGTGCATGCCTTTAATCCCAGTACTTGGGAGGCAGAGGCAGGTGGCTCTACGGTCTATGCAGTGAGTTCCAAGCCAGCCAGGTCTACATAGTGAGACCTTGTCTAAACAAAACAGAACAAAACAAACAAACAAAAAACCCCAACAAAACAACAAAATCCAGCATGGGTTGGGGGGAGGCACTTACTAGCCCCCACCCCTAGCTGTAGACCTATTGGAAGTTGGTGGCTGCTGGAGGAGGGAAAATTCTTTTTCTTTGGGGACAGTGGCCACTGGTATGATGCCCATGCCCCAGTGAATGATCCCACACCCATGTACACAGGGGCAGCACTAATTGGAATTCTGTGGATTAAAATAAATAAATAAATAATAAATAAATTAAAAAAAATAAATAAATAGATAAAAAGAAACTTTAATGATTTCCTCAACCAGAGAAACTGGCTTAAATGAAATATTCAATAAACTAACTCTTTAGTAAGAAATAAACAACAGCAGATCCATTTCTAAGATAACAGATGCAGTGCAGGAGGCAGGTTTAGGCTTCAGAAAGCTACAGGAAGAATCTTACATTCTTTTTTTTGCATGTTCACATGGAACTCTGGGATAGCAGCTTAGCGTTCACTGGCTCCACAGAGACGGGTTTTTGAGCGTTTGTTCACTTCTGGACCCCCTGTGTTTGTCATAGTGTGGCAAAGGGAAACCAGAAAATACCTGTTGATTGAAAGCCATGTACAAGAAACGGGAACAGGAACTTCAGATTTCAGTGCACTGAGGCCCGGGATTGGGAGGGTGATGTTTCATTGTATCCAGTCATGTGATTAAGAAGAGTCCAGGGGCTGGTGAGACCGCTCAGTGGGTAAAGTGCTCACCATACAAGCATTAGGACTTGAATTCAATCTCCAGACCCCATTTGAAGGTGGAAGGAGAGAACTTACTCCTCAAAGTCATCCTTTGACTTCTTCACATGCACTGTGGCATGTGCACACATACACACAAGACACATCATATATACACACAACTAAAAAAGAGAGAAACAAGTCCAACCAGAGCAGAAGAAATTTCCCCAGGTCTCAAATTCTAATGTAAGAAGAGAGAAGTTGGCACATTCTACCTCTAGAGTGTCCTTATAGGTCTAGAGCTAACTGATAACCCCTTCTATCATCACTGGGTTCTAGGCACCTGTTAAGAATCCTGAGTGATTGACAGTGTCCCAGTCTCTGCTACCTAGACTGTGAGGTGTGGGAATAAGAATAAAACCCAGGAGGTTGGAGAGATGGCTCAACAGTTAAAAATACTGGCTGCTCTTGCAGAGGACCTGGGTTCAGTTCCCAGCACCCACATGGCGTATAACAACCATCTGTAACTCCGGTTCCATGCCCTCTTCTGGCCTCTGCTGGCATTGTACATACATGGTGCACTTACATACATGTAGACAAAATACTCATACACATAAATAAAAATAAACAAAAATTTAAAATAAGAGTAAAACCCAGAGAAAAGGGCATGGGCAAGCCTTTTGGCTTTTTCCTGATCTAGTACTTGAACCACAGTAACCTCTCATCCTGTTCCTGGGGTTTGTTGAGTGATAGATTTTGCCTCCCTTAGAACCCTGACTTTGACAGTTATGTTTATTTACATTTAGCTACAACCAGATAGATTTCCCTGACTTGTCTCTAATATGTCTGTGTAAGTTAAGGGGCTCCCTGAACATATTTGCATATACTACCAGACTGACAGTGTGGAAGATCCTGGGAACTGTTTTCTCCAAGAAGGGCATGTGGGTGGATCAGGTCAGTCTTGTGTATTTACAGCTAAGGAAAGTCAGTTAGAATTTACAAGGTGGCCTGGTACAGTGGCACTCACTTTTAATCCCAGCACTTGGGAGACAGAGGCAGGTAGATCTCTGTGAGATCTCGGTCAGCCTGGTATAATAGTGAGCTCCAGGTCAGCTGGGACTATAGGGAAACCCTACCTCAAAAAAATAAACTCTTCAAGGTGAATCATAGGGTGTGAAAATGGTATCTTTTTAAAAAAGATTTTTGGGGGGATCTGAGACAGGGTTTCCCTATAGCCCCAACTGGCCTGGAACTCGCTATGTAGGTCAGGCTGGCCTCAAAATCACAGAGATATGTCTGCCTCTGCTTCCCGGTGCTGGGATTAAAGGCATGTGCCACCATGCCTTGCTAAGATTATTATTTTTTAATTATATGGCTATGAGTGTTTTGCCTGTGTTTATGTGAGTACCCCCATGCAATGTCTGTGGAGGCCAGAAGATGGCATCAGATCCCCTGGAACTGGAGTTACAGTCTGTTGTCAGCTGCCATGTGGGTGCTAGAAACCAATCCCAGGTCCTCTGGAAGAGTGGAAAGTACTCTTAACCACAGAGCCATCTCTCCAGCCCATGAAAATTGTATCTTAATAAAGCAATGAAAATTTAAATAGAAACAGAGAGAGACGAGTGGGGTGGCAGACACCTATCATCCCAGGAGGCTGAAGCAAGAGGAGGAGGCCAGCTGGACTACATAGTGAAAGCCTGTCTCAAAAAAAGAAAAGCATAGGCTAGAGAGATGACTCAGAGATTCAGAGCACTTATGAGAGTCTCCTCCAGAGTACCCAAGTTTGGTTCTAGCATCCATGTTGCATAGCTGACAATTATAAATCCAGCTCCAGGAGATCTAATGCCCTCTTCTGGACTCTGCAGATACCTGCACACACACACACACACACGCACGCACGCACGCACGCGCACACACACACACACTACACCACACCACACCACACCACACATGGACATGTACATGTAAATAAAAATTAAAAAAATAAACATTTAAAAAAGAAAAACAAAGCAAAACAAAGAAACAACCAAGGGCTGGGGATGTGACTCAGTGTCCTTACCTAACATGTATAAAGCCCTGGGTTTGATCTCCAGTACCACAAAAAGGAAGAAGGGAAGAAGAGAGAAAGAATCAAGGTGTCCTAAGTCACAGGAAAATATCTGATCTCTGTAATTACCCAATGTTGGGAGCCAAGCTCCGTGCTGCTTGGGCTTAGCCCTGCCCCAGCAC
Source organism: Nannospalax galili (assembly GCF_000622305.1). NCBI lineage: Eukaryota > Metazoa > Chordata > Mammalia > Rodentia > Spalacidae > Nannospalax > Nannospalax galili. The sequence goes on along the minus strand of NW_008329150.1, from coordinate 541,252 downwards.
TACCCAGCTTGTCTGGACTCCAAGCCTGGTTCTTTTCCTTATCCAGCTTCATCCCAGCTTAACCCCACAATGGTCCCTTACCACAGTCCAAATCCAGACCCCAGCCCCATCCCCAACACTGGCCTGGGTCCAGCTTCTAGTCCCAACTCCAGCCCCAGCTCTGGGGCTCAGGGTGGAGTCACATCCACTGCTGTCCCTGCTCACCTGTTATGGCCCCGAAGCCGGTGCAGCTCGTGGCCCTGCAACAGCAGCTGCTTCTCCAGCTTGTTGGTGGATAGTGCACTCTCTAGCATCTGGATCTCCATGCGTGATGTCTGGTTCAGGACCTGTTCCAACAAGCAGGAACATTGTTGGAGGAGTGTGCTGTGTGTGTCCTGTGGTAGCCCTGGTCAGCTACCAATCTCCTGCTGAGGGCCTGCTACTCTTGAAGTTTGCTGACCCATTGCTACTTTCTAAGCTATCAGTTCCCATGGTCACTAACTTACCACAGCTCATAGGCCCTTCCTTAGCTGATCATCTGCTCCTACTTTGCCCTCCTCTGTTACAGTGCACAACAGTGCCAACCTTCCTGCTGTTGGGGCCCCAGAGGCCCATCCTTGACCCTGCATCCAGTCTGTCAGTTCTACTTCCAAATGGCCCTTAACCACTTTCCTTCCATCCAGGTCTCCACTCTGGCCCTGGTATCTGTCATCTCTCACCCAGTGTCCTGCACCGGCCTCACAGGACTTACTGCTCCTGCCCTGTCCCCAACATCCCTTTTTTACTCAGCAGCCTGAGGCGGCATTTCACACTGTGGCCCCTCTGCTCAAAATTCTCCTGTGGAAAGCCCGTCCCCACCATGGCCTGCCCAGCCCATAACTCAGTTTCTCTCTACCATCTCTCTGCCCTCCCCACCCCCGCCCCAGTGTGTTGGCTTTCTCCATGTTCCCAGAGTGGCAAGACAAAGGCCCTACCTCTGGGCTTTGGTGCCTGCTGGTTTTCCTGTCTGGTGTGTTCTCTCAGCAATCTGACCCATGTCCTACTTGCACTTCAGTGTCCTCCTGGCCTTGCTGCCTGAACTCGCAGCCTCCCACCCTACTCACCCACCCGGCTTGTTCTCTCAGTCACCATGTAACAATCAGAGACTGTTTAACCTGCTTGCCTTCTCTATGAACCCCAGGGCAAGGGAGGCATGCCTGCTTTTTACTGCTCAAAATGGGAACCAGGATCTCACATGGTACCTGGCACACAGTAGGGGTTCAGCAAACAGGTGCCCACAAATCACACATTTGCTATTTCCTGGTCCCTCCCTCACTGCTGCTCCAATTGTCCTGCTGAGGCTAATCAGAACAGACTCATCATCTAACTACTCGCAGGGTACCCTAAGCCTGGAGCAGGGGCTGTCCTAATGCTGTCTTCCCTGCTAGGGCCCAGTCCAGTCTTGGAACTGGGTTGACAAAGAGGACCCAGGCCCACTGGTGGGAGGTGGTTATGTGAACAGATCATCAAGAAGAGGGGGTGGGGGACTTTGGGCCCAGAGGAAGCTCTGACTTCACCCAAGACAGAGGTCGAGGGAAAGAGGCCTGGTTGAGCAGCCTGGCTTCTTGGTGACTCTGTTACCTGCGCTTCCACGGAGGTCAGCTTGCGGGTCTGTGCTGTGGTCTGGTTCACGATGTTGGCTCCTAGCTCCAGCATGGTGGTGGTCTGGTTCTGGACCACGTGCTGCTGGGCCTGTGCCAGATTTGACTTCAGGTTCATCTGGATGGACTGCTCCAGCTGTTGAGAGACCGAGGGCTGGGGTGAAGGGAGGGGGCTGGGAGAAACCTCCTGTCCCTCCCTTAAGGCTCCAGGGCAGGACACATAACATCTGGGGGCAAGAACCTAGCTTAGGAAGTGCCATGTCAGGTCACTGCACCCTCTCCTAGAACTACCCCAGTGGCCTCTTTGCCTTCACCTTGTTCTAAACAGTTTGTCCCCCTCTGGGCAGTCAGAAGGATCCTAATACGCTGCAGGTAAGCTGTACCTTTCCAGTGTTCTGCACCATCCCAGGGTTCCCATCTCTAAGAAGGGCTGGTTTTCCTTGACTACAGGTTCCTCCATGGCTGGCTTTGCCCTCCCCCTTTCTCCATCGTTCCCTCCCTCTCTCCTTCCTTCCCTCTACTCCACATACCAGGCTTCCACACGCCCCCTTGTACACAGCAGGCATGTACCCACCTCAGGGCCTTTGCACCTACAATTCCCTCTGTACTCCCTTAGGAACCCTCTCCCCACTCACATGACTCATTCCAGGTGGCTCCAAGCACTCCTCAATCCTTGGCTTCATGCTGCCCACCTCTCTGTCTTTTGTCCCTTTTACTCTCCAGAATGCCAATTACATGAAGCCTGGGACTCAGTCTTACTCAATGCTTCATCTCCACATTTAGCATAATGCTAGGTACACAGTGGATGCTCAATAATTGTCTTCAAGAAATCGATGGGAAAGAGGGGAGCAGCAAGGGTCAGAGTGTGGCCCCTATCCTGTGCCCTTTCCTAGGGGAGAGCCAGCCATCAGTGGGGTGGGCTCACATCTCTCCCTTGTCCAAGTTTGTAGGTTCATCTGACTGCCAAACAGGGCTGAACTCATAGCATCTGAGGGCCCTGAACTCCATGAGCTGACACTCTTTGGCGATGCTGCCCTCTTCCTGAGAGCCATGATGCTGGTCTGGTGCGAAACCAGGATCAAGTTGGAAAAGTGAACAGCAAGTTCTTGGGCTCCCTGCTGAGGCAGGGTTGCTCCTGGCTATATACACTGCCTGGGTGTGCCCTTGGTCTCTCACTCAACAATCAGGCTTCCAGGGACTCACAGGGTCCCTGGGAAGGCCAAGGCTCTGAAGGGAGGGTGATGATCTTGACTGGGGGCCAGGCTTAGACTGCTTCCTCCTTCATTGCGACCCTCTTCTGTCTCACTTGTCCACCCATTTCTTCTTGCCCTGAGCAGTTTGGAAGGAGCAGGTTCCATTGGCAAATCCCAGCAGTGGGCTGGGACAATGCTGGGGTCGCCTAGAGTGTGGTCCTTTGGTTCACAGCTGGTTAGAAATGTAGAATTCCTAGCTTAGCCCAGCCCTACTGAATGTGGAACCAGGCATCTCTGTGTGCTTTAGCAAGCTTCCAGATAAAACAGAGACCCTTCAGTGGAGAGTACAGGGAAGGGGGACTAGCAGGGCCAGCATGGAAGCTTCTCCAGGCCTCTGGCCTTCATGTTTCTTGTGCCCCTGCAGCATCACCAGCCCTAAGCCTTCCCTGAAGCCCCAGGCCTTCTTGGCAGCACACAGATCTCATTTAAAAACAAATGCCCCAGCCTTTTCCAGTGGCTCCCAGGACCTCCTGGAGTATAGGTCCTCACCTTCCGCCATATTTGAGACAGGGTTTCTTGTTCACTGATGTGCACACTAGACTGGCCCAGAACTTCCAGGGATTCTCCTGTCTCCACCAGCTTCACTGCAGAATGCTGGGATTGCGGACCTGTGTTACCTTGCCTGGCTTTACATGGGTTCTGGGAATCCAAACTCAGGTCCTCATGCTTGTGTAGCAAGTGCTTTACCCACTGAGCTGTCCCCCGAGCCTTGCTTTTTGCTCTTTAGTTCACTTTGTCGTGATCTTTTGACTCCACACAACACTTCGGGGCCCCTTCTTACTGAACCTGCTATCAACATAGGTTCTGGACTTGTCTTCCTGTAGGGTTTGTTAAACATCTAGGCCTAGGCCAGGGGTCTTCAATAGGGGACCAGACTGTCTATGAAGAGAATTCAGGGTCCATGTTGTTGACTGAGCCCACAGTGATATCCACCCATGGGCTTGTGATTATGATTTGGCTTTTCCATCAACTTGAGCTCAGACCACAAAGTAGAGCAGGCCCAACAGGTCCTGCAACACCACAGCCAAGAGATATCCTGAATGCATGCATCTTCCACACAATGTCAGCAGGGCTTTGCATGTTATTTTTTCCTGGTATGACCATGAATTATGGAAGTTATCAGCCTACCCCTTGGGTAAGGCACTAACTTCATTTCCAATTTGTTGTTTAATATTTGAATTATAATTTCAATATTATTGGTGTTCTAAGATCCTTGATTGTGTATCTTTTGTGTATGTATGTGTGGCTTTTTGATACAAGGTCTCAACCCTGTAGCTTATCATTTGGGAGGCTGTCCTTGAACTCACAGCAATCCTCCTGCCTTAGCCTCCCAAGTGCTAGGGTCACAGGCATGTTCCTCTGTATCCTGTTGATTTTTCGTATTTCTGGGAGAATCCATAGATGTCCTCCAGGGCCAGATACTGAAGGGCCCATGACTCCAAACACCCTGAAACGCTGGCCCAGGTGTTGGGCTGCTCCTAGGATTTCCACAGCTCCATGAGAGTTACCCTTTCCCACCAGGACCTCTCTCCTGGGCATCCCTCCATCTCTATATAGGTTTCAAAGAAGCATCTCTGTGGGGCTGGAGATGGCTCATCAGTTAAAATGCTTGCTGTGGGGTTGATTCCTAGCACCCACATGGCACCGAACAACCATCCATAGCTCCAGTTCCAGGGGATCCAACACCCTCTTCTGACCTCTATTGGCACTGCATACACATGGTACATTTAATGCATGCAAACAGAACACTCATACAGATAAAATAAAATAAATAGTTTTTCAAAAGAAGCATCTCAAACTGAGTGTGATGGTGCTCACCTGAAATACCAGCACTTGGAGGCAGAGGCAAGAGAATCAGGAGTTTAAGGTTAGCCTCAGCTGCATAGTGAATTCAAGGCCAGCTTGGGCTATAAGACACCCTGTCTCATAAACAAACTAAAACCTAAATCTAAACCAAAATAAAACCAAACAACGTTTCACAGCATCCTTCATGGACTGGTTCCTCCCTCCCCAACCCTGTCCCCGTAGCTCTTTCAGCCTATTCCCTTGGTTCCTGTCTCACTGAACAGCTCCTCCTAATTCTGAAGCCCCAAACCCAGACCTTGACCTTGATTTCTCCTCTGTTTTCCCCATACAACCTGCTAGTAAGTTCTGCCTGCTGGGATCCCAGTGTGAATTTCCAGTCTGTTTTGCTTTCTCCTTCAGTTTCTCTGGTGGTCTATGGAATGGCTGCCTAGGGCCCACAAGTGGCTAGGGGACACTGAGCTCTGCCAAGGTAGTCTTCTGACTCTTCCATGTAGCAGGAGCCTCCTGGAAGCTGGATCAGAATGCAGACTCCCAGGCCCCAAGCTCAGTCAGCAGCAAGTTCTTTCCTGAGCAGAGACTTTGTAGGCACCTTTCCACACCTCTCAGAACCAAGGTCGTCCTCCTACCCCAGACTAGGTTCCAAGTTGCCTAGGGCCTTCCTCAGGTCCAGACAAGGATTCAGGGTGACTGAGGGTCCTCTTGAGTGATTGGGACTTCCTAAAAGCAGACTCACTGACCCCCCCACCCCCACCCCCAACTTGGCCTGTGGCTGCAAGTGAATGGGCGGAACACAAACAGCTCACAGCTGGATCCTATCACACAACCTACTAGCCCACCCACTGGCCTGGGTCCTGGGTGGATAATCCTAGCCAGATGACATGGTTAAGCCAGGCTGGGATTTTGGATACCAAAAGCAGCCTGGATGGGGGTTGGGGCAGGCCCTGGGCTCAGGCACTAGTCACTGTACTAGGGAAGAGATCTACTGGAGGCTGGAGTCTGCTGGTACTAGGCCCAGGGATCAGACCAGCAGCACCTTCCCCAGCACCTTCCAGCAAATCATGCTGAACTAGGGTCAGGTACCTGCCTCCAGCACTTCTTTAGCCTGCGCCACCCCTTCCCCTTGGTCTTGGGTTTGGGTACTGACTTTGCTAAATTAGAGTTGTGGGCCCAGGGAGGGTTCTACAGGCCTCTGGTCCTCACTTTACAGATGTGTGATATGGGGATAGTAAACACCATCTCTGCTGGGAAGAGGAAATGTAAAAAGAGCCGAGAGGAGAGGTGAGGAGGAGTTTCAACAGGCAGAGACCAGGAAAGAAATGAAGGGTGCTCCAGGTGGGCCCGGGTGGCTGTGTGACCTCTGTGGGTTCACTGGGGCCTATTTTGCTTTGCATCATTTGTATGAATGGATGGATGATTATTATTTTTTAAGGCAGTGTCTCACAGGCCTGGAACTTGCTATGGCAACCAGGCTGGCCTGGAACTTACTATGTCGACCAGGCTGGCCTGGAACTCACAGACATCTGCCTGCCTCTGCCTCCTGAGTACTGGGATTAAAAGCATGCGTCACCATGTTCTGCCTTGTATAAATGGATCTTAACTGGAGAATAGCTTAACAGCTGTGCCCTGGGCACCAAAGAACACCTCGAATGAAACTCGCAGACTCAATGGCTGTGGATGTGGGATTCCACTGATCGGGCATTCTGGCAAAGTCAGAATCTGCCATCACCAGGCCCTGATGGCCCTGCCTTCACCAGCCCAAGGCAGAGGGTTGACTGGAAAGTGACAGGAGAACTTTGAGGAGGTATTGGCAATGTCCTATATCATGAGGCTGGTGGAGCTACATGAGTTTTCCTATATGTGGATTATATCTCAATAAAAAAGAGATTCCCCCAACATGAGGTTCTAGAAAATGTTCCAGACAAATATGTATTATAATTTGAACTTTCTTTTTTTATATTTTATGTGTATGAGTGTATTGCCTGCATGTGTGTAAGTACAGTTGGATTGTGAAATGCCCTCGGAGTCAGAGGAGGGTGTTGGATTCCCTTGGAACTGGAGTTACAGATGGTTGTTAGCCACCATGTGGGTGCTGGGAATAGAACCCAGGTCCTCTGCAAGAGCAGCTGGTGCTCTTAATCACCGAACCACCTCTCCAGCCCGTTTTCTTTTTTAAACAATTATGATTTTTATTTTATGTGTATGAGTGCATTGCCTGCGTGTGTGTAAGTTCATCCATGTTGTGCAATGCCCATGGAGGTCAGAAGAGGACATCAAATCCCCTGGAACTGGAGTTATGAATGATTGTTAGTTGCCATGTGAGTGCTGGGACTTGAACCTGGGTCCTCTGCCAGAGCAGCCAGTGCTCTGAACTGCCAAGCCATCTCTCCAGCCCCTTGAACTGTTTTCTTAAACAAAAGGGGACCTTGGCTTCAGGTGTGTGTTCACTCAGGAGTCAGTTATTGAGCTCCTGCTGTGTGCTGGCTCCGTCTCAAGGTATTATGGACTCAAGAATGGGTAAAACTGGCAAACATTCTGATTCCAGGGCTCTCTAAGGCAGTTAACTTGCAGTAGTGATGTATGTCATAAAGACATGAACCAGGATGAAAGGGTGGGGAAAAGTGACCAGGGTCTTCTGAACTGAGAGGACGAGGCCCAGCCATTTGGAGGAAAGTCAGGAGGGAGGAGATTTTGGGCAGAGGAAAAGCAAGTGCAAAGGCACTATGGCCTATGGGAACGTCACGATCTGTAGCAAGCTGTCCTTGTCTTTTTGGGGAAACGATGCTTGTGGCCCATGATTGAGAAAAGAATTAGTCTACTGCTAATTCTTTTAGGGAGGGTAGTGCCTTGGGTCAATAGGCCGGTGTTGGATGGCAACTCTCGCCTATGGCTGGGCAACCTCAGGCAAGTATTTCTACCTATCCGAGCATTTTCTTAGAAACAGCAATAATTACAGCTCCCACTCCCAGCATTGCTGGGAATGTTTGAAAATGACTGTGCAAAGGGCCTGGTGTGGTTACTGAACCAGCTCGTGTCAAATCCCCATATGTGTATGTCATGGATTACCACCTCCAGCAGTGCTGGCTGACAGGAGCATGACTGAGCCTCACTGCAGATGATCTGCAGAGATGTCTCAGAAGCATGTGAGGGAACACAGTATAAGAGTGTCACTACAGCATGGACCCGTACACATGATGGCATGGGCCTACTCTTATGGAAGGAAGATGGAAATACTGTATTCTAAGTGTGTACAGAAGAAGGCTAAGATGCCAAGCTGTTAGCTTGCTGACCAGCCTCTGGGGAGGAGGGACAATAGGAAGATGGCATATTCTCTTGTAGTTCCCATGTCAAAGTTGTATGGATCTTAGAAGTATGCTAAAGGACAACCAAGATGGCTCAGCAGGTAAAGGAGTTTGTCACCAAGCCTGACAACTTGAGTTTGATCCCAAGTGCCCACATGGTGGAAGGAGTGGCAGGATTACAGGCATGTGTCACCATGCCTGAGTCTACCAGATTCTTAAATTTTATTTTATTTTTTGAGACAGGGTCTCAATATGTAGCCTTAGCTGTCCTGGAACTCACCATGTAGACCAGGCTGACCTTGAACTTACAGAGATCCACCTGCCTCTACCTCCTAAGTGCTGGGATTAGAGGCGTGTGCCATCACACCTGACTTCTACCGGTATTTTTAACTGATGTCCCTCTGCCCCCAAAGCTTCTGTGAGTAGAATTCATGGAATCTTGATATTTGAATTGAAAAAATGACATGTTTTTCTTGTCATTAAGTTCTCGCTGAAATTAACTTTTCCTACATGGATGGAAATCGGCCACAAACTACCACAGTGGTAGTTACTGTGCCTGGCGCTCCATCATCAGCAGAAATGACAGGCAGCCTCATGAGTCATCACATGCCTGTGGACATGACAACATATGTGATCCCCAGCTCCCAGTGATCCCTCACTTGATCACCACATGTCTGTGGATATTACAGTGCATGGAAGGGATAGAGATCCACCATGAGATCCAGGTATTTATTTTATGGATGAATATCAAAGCAGGATTTATCTGGAACAGACAGAAACCTGCTTATAAAAACTAGGTGAATGTCTGTTCCTTAAGGCAATATGTTGCCTTTGTCTATCTGAATATTTAGTTTAATAAATCTGAATGCATGTGTGCACATGTGTGTGGTGGTCAGAGGTCAACCTCAGGAGTTGTTCCTTGGGCACTGTTAACCTTTTATTTTGAGACAGGATTTCTCACTGTGCCGGGGGTCGGGGGGGCTCCCCAAGTAGGTTAGGCTGGCTGGCACATAAGGGCTGGAATTATAAATGCATGTCCAGCTTTTGAAATGTGGGTGCTGGGGAATCCAATTCAGGTCCTCATGCTTGTGTGGTAAAGTACTTCACTGACTGAGCTATTCCCCCATTAATTAAAGAAAATGTTTTATTATTTTTATTTTATGTGTATGAGTATATTGCCTGCACATGTGTAAGTGCACCCAGGTCCTGCAATGCTGCAGAAGTCAGAAGAGGGTATGGGATCCCCTGGAAATGGAGTTACAGATGTTGTTAGCTACCATGTGGGTGCTGGTAATCGAACCTGGGTCATCTGCAAGAGCAGCCAGTGCTCTTAACCACTGAACCACCTCTCCAGCCCCTCCTCCATTAATTTTAAAATTATTTCCTCCCTATACATTTTTTTTTCAATGCTGGGAATGGAGAGAACACAGAGCCTTGTGCTTTCAAGGCATACACTTTCCTACTGACCTTCTCCCTCAGCCCCTATATGTGCTAAAGTTTTTAAAAGCCACACTCTGCTCCTCATGTAGACAGCGAGGTCCTGGTAAAGCTGGGTCACACCATGGCAGTCCTTGTTCAAAGTGCTGCTGCACACTATGTCACTTAGCTTGGTGTCTATGTGCACCGGCTTCTGAGAAACAACTTTGATTTAGAAACAGGCAGACTAAGAAGAAGGACCCAGACATGGACACTGAAGATTGGAGGAGGCTTGTTCCAGGGCCCAGACATGGGTGTGGGAGACTGAGGGAAGCTTGTTCCAGGCCCAAACACTGGCACAGGGATTCGGGGAGGTTGGCTCCTGATTTAGGCTGAAGCAGGCTATGCAGGTGGGGAGGAGTGGAGATTAAAGCCTGGCCTCATGGGAAAGGAAGGCTGGGTAGCAGAGGCCTTCCTAGAGACCAGGACCAGGTAGGGACAGACGTGGGGAGCAAGAACTTAGAGAATCCTGGGAAAATGGAAGCCTTTAGGGAGGACCAGACCCCCATCCCTCCATCCACAGATTGGAAACTGAGGCCCCATTAGGAAACGAAGAAGCTGTAGCGGGAGCTGTTCTCTGGACCATTGAACATCAGGGAGTTTAGAGTTTCATGTGAGTATGTACACGTGTTTATGTGTGTGTTTCAATTTCAGTGTAGCCCAGACTGGTCTCAAACTCCTGATTCCTCATGCGCCCAGTGGGGCAGGCAGGGGAAGGGGTGCTTCACTCTGGAGTCTGGCTGAAGCTATCGCCAGCTGAGTCAAGAGTCTAGCACAATAGACATGTGCTGTGAAGCTGCCAACGGAGATGATATGCCTTTTATATCAAGATGTTTCAAACAAGAACATCAAAACAGCAGTGAATCATGCTTAAGGCCCGAGTGTATAAGTCCTTTCTCCTTTCCCAGTTGTAAACCTGCAATTTGCTAGGAATCTCACAAGAAACGCCATTTACAGTAAAAGGAATTGTCTTACACCCCTTGTTAACTTCTGTGACCTATGGTTTTATTATATGACATTATTTTACATCCAAGACATCTCTGGAGCTACCCTATAATCCCATTTATTAAAAAAGAAGGAAAAAGAAGAAAAAAATTTTTTTAGCAACTCTTTGAGATGCAACATTGGAGCCATTCAAATATGGCTACCGCTAAGACACTTAAGTTTAACCCTCCCTTGGGAAGTCCACCCCCAGCTTGAGTGTCTCATCCTTCCCCTGAGCACCTCTTTCTCTTAAGTCTTCTGCTTAAACGCATGTTTAAAGTCTTGTTCTCATAAACTTCAACCCAGCTTCAAAGTAGCAAAACTAGAGTCTTAGCTTCCTTAGTAGAGTTCTCTAGAAAGAACTCCTTAAAGACATCATCTCTGGCTCCACTCTTCACTGCTTTTGACAAGGTACCTGTGCTGGTCCCTACCCCAGAGCATGTTCTAGAAAGGGGGAGGTTGGCAGGGCATCTCTCTGTGTGACACCTCCCTGTTCAGCTCTAGTGCAAGGGTCTTCTCTCACCTGGTCCCCAGCAGCCAAGAGCAAAAGGGTGACAGTTCTTACTTGGCAAATGAGTAAACTGAGGCTCAGAGATGCCAAGTATTGCCTGTGGCTGGTAAATGTGACTTTTAATCTAATGGCTTAGCTCTTTCGGATGGCACATCCTTCATCGTTTGCAGCTGAGGCCAACCCCAAAGATGGTGTGCTGGGGACAGGAGTGGGGTCAGAGGTATGGGGTTATCAGGAAGGAGGCAGCTTCTGCGAGGTTTTGTTTATTCAGCTGTACTGTGTGAATAAGGAATTGCCCTTGCTTTGTCTTGCTGCCTTTTTGTATACCTAAACTATTTCAACAAGCATTTAATGCAGGAAACCTGATCGAAGTGGGGGATAACCAGGTGGGGTTTCTCCCAGGCCTTCACACGTTTCTGCATCTCCTGTTTTTCGCAAGCTGAAAACTGAATTCAAAGCTGAGCAAAGTGATAAGGCTGCTGGCAGGCAGCAGACTGCACCTGGAAGCTTCTGGATACTGCCCTGCTCCTCTGTCCCCTTCATTTCCACCCCAGGAGACCTATTTGCACCTCTCTGCAGAGTTTCCCTAGGGATATCCCCTCAGGTGCTCAGAAATCATTTTCCAGGCTGGGTGGGGTGGCACAGGCCTTTAGTCTCAGCACTTGGGAGGCAGAGGCAGGCAGATTTCTGTGAGGACAGCCTGGTCTACATAGTGAGTTCCAGGCCAGCTGGGGCTACAGGGGGACCCTTTCTCAAAAAGACCAAAAATAAATAAATAAATAAATAAATAAATAAATAAATAAATAAATAAATAAATGAAAAAGAAGAAAAGGGAAAGAAATAATCTTCCTTTGTTCATCCCTACTTGGTGGTCACACTGTGTCCTGTAGACCAATGGAGGCTGGATTAGGATCAGGAGTAGGAGTCTCCACACTTTGTAGATGAGAAAACTGAGGTCCAGGAACTTAAGAAAAGATTTTTATGTAAGATAAGAAGTGGAGAGGCTGGAGCTGGCCTGTGTGCCTGGTTCCAACATCAATTCTCTGCCTGCTCCAAACCCCATAGCATTTGTACCCATTGCTGTACCACACTCTGTATGTGGATCAACCTATCTGATCGTTAACTGAGGCCCAGAGAATCCAAGCAACTGAGAAGACAGAGGCAGCAAGTACTGAAGCTGCGAGTTACAAGTCAGTTGCCTAGGTGACCTGGGCCAAGGACAGGGGTGTCACATTAGGGACCCCCAGGTGAAGGCTCTACAGCCCTTGGTTTTTGCGTGCCCAGAGCATGGTCCTTGTCTGATCTTTTACTCCCCAGGACTTGGGCAGGTCATCTCATCTCCTGGTGCCTCAGTTCCCTTAATTGACCACTGACAATCTCATCTCCCAGGACCACTGTGAAAATTAAATGCTATATCCATACAAAGTACATAGGATAATGTGTTAGTATGTAGAAAGTGCTCAGTAAAAGCTAACCATAATTTCTCGTGTCTTTATCCTTTAGTTACTCTGGGAGTCAGGGAGTATGTTGGTTTCTACTTTCTGGCGAAGCTGACCATGTGGGTGACTTCCCCAGGGTTCCACATCTAGCTAGTGGCACCCCCAAGATGTGTCCCCTACTGCAGCCTCATTTGTCCCAGGCCACGGGAAGCCTTTGAAGTTAATGCAGACATTCCTGGTCTGCTCTGAGGCCCAAGTGACCAAGTGTGGCTTGAGATATAGCTCATGGACAGGTCTGGGGCCCGGTGTGTTTGCATTTCCTACTCTGAGACATGAAGAGGGGACATATCCCAGCCCTGAGCACTCTAGGCACAGGAGGAAAGAGTCAGAAACATGTGGCCTGGGGCCTACAGGCTGGCTGGCCAAGCCACTTAAACAAATAAACCTGTCCTTGTGGGGCAGCCAGAGGCATTTGCCACTGCTGCTGCCTCCAGCCTCTGCTGGACACCAGCCAACTGCCCGTCCCCAGGCCAGGACTTCTGGACAAGCCATTTCTAGCCCTTCTTGGAAAAATCATCTTGTTCCTCTGAGAAGCAGAGGCCATCTGCCCTACCCATCTCCAGCATTGCTCAGAAAGCCATTGGAGAGGTAGGACATCAGCTCCAACATATTTCCTTCAGCAAACCAAGATTCATTTCTTGTTTGCATAACTGAAGGCTGAAAATGCCAAGAATTTATGGGTAACCTGGGGAGGCCAGGGCATCTGGGAGCCCTGGTCAGCCAGGGAGGGTCTTGGGCAGGACCAGGACCCCACACTAGGTTCCTACTGGATGACCTTCTGACCCATGGCCCGCAAGCCAGGCCGCTGGGCTGAGGGGTCCAGCTATTCTGAAGTTTGCTGCCAGGGGCCTGACTATCTATGGAGGCTGACCCCCCCGCCCCGTGGCTGTGGATGGAAGGGACAGAGAGACCCCAGCTGAGTAGCCTGGCTGTGGTTGGACACTGGCCTTGGGGCTCTGGGTCCTGGGGCTCTGGAGTGGACAACCAGGGAAGTAGAGACAGGAAAGTTGTGCTAAGGGCTTTTGTGGGAGCATCTGAGTATGTATGTTGTTGGGGACACAGAAGGGGGGCAGAAAGACAAAGAGAGACAGGGAGACAGGGAGAAAGTTAAGGAGAGAGAGAGAGAGAGAGAGAGAGAGAGAGAGAGATAGGGAAACAGGCAGAGAGACAGAGACAGAGATATGGGGAGGGACCTCAGAGCCCCAAGTAGCACTTGCTGGGAGCAGGCAAAGGAGCACAGGACCTGGGTTCTAGGGTGGTATTCACCCTGTTCCTGTGAGGCCAGAGAGTCAGTAAGATGTGCTGCCCTCAGGTAATGGACCTAGGCCAGGGCTCAGGGCTGGTGTCTGCCCTGGGTTTTCCTCATTCATAAATCAGAGTTGCTCTGTGAGGACAGGTAGAGTCAAAGGACAGCACTGCCTGGCTAGGAGACCTGGGGCCATTGGACACTGTACTAATCAGGGACTCACAGTAAAGAGAGGGAAGTCTATGGTACCCACTGTGGCCAGGCCATTCCCCCATAAGCTGCTGTCGGCCTCATGTCCAAGCTCTATCATCATTGTTCCTAAGTGAAGGTCCCGAGGTCCCTGGGAGGCCTTGTAGCTAACCACTGGGAAACACAGCTTGGCAGAAACCCCTTTGCTCCACTGACCCTGTCTACTCCCTCAGTGCTCCTGGCCACAGTGTTTTCCCAGCTGGGTGCTTGGAGCAGAGCTGAACTCTATATAGCCCATGATAGCCATTACAGTCGTAAGTCACTGGGCAGAGGCTTTCCAGGAGGAGGGGGAGAAAGGAGCAGGGAGAGCAGGGTGAGAAACGGCAAAGGGGTTCAGGGAGGAAGAGCAGGAGAAGGAGCAAGTGAGGCTGGGGCTAGCATTCTGGGTATGGTGACTGAGGGGGGATGTGGTGACTCAGAGGCACCCCACTCTCTCCAGTTTCCCCAACCCCTAATTCCACAGTCAAGAGAAGGCATTTGCAGCTGGAGAATCCGGGGTCCCTCTCTGGTCTCAGTTTCCTCACTTGCACACTGGGGGAACAGGTGGGGAGTCAGGCATGCAAGCAGGTGCTGGCTGCTGGAGCTAATGACAGCGAGGGGCTTCCCTGTGGCCCCCAAGATGATCAGAACCTAGAAGAGAGCTTGGTGGTGAAGCACTATCTGAATATTTTCAAACTCATCTTTTTTCCCCGTTTCTGTGCCATTGTGGCCAAAAGCTAGAAAGCAGGCTTTGAGTTGTAGTGGCTCGGAGGAAGCTGCTAGGGAGAGGAGCTGGAGGAAGTCCCAGCTGTGGCCACACAGAAGGCATCCTGGTCTGGGATAAGGATGCTCGAGGGGGTATGACTATGCACAGTTTCTCTCTCTCTCTCTCTCTCTCTCTCTCTCTCTCTCTCTTCTCTCTTCTCTCTCTCTCTGACTGTCCAAAGGAGCAAGGTATTACATGTCTCAACCTACAGGACCTGTGTCTGTTTTCAGAGAAGACCCTAGTAGAAACAACCAACGCTTGCTCAGAAGCCACTGAGTGGATGTCCTGGGTGTTGTCTGGTTAAGTCTTCATGAGGAAGGCAGCATCACCATCTTGGTGAGGCTCAATGAAGGGGAGTTACCTACTCCATTCAGAGTTCTCACCACTGGGCTCTGCTGCCATCTAAGGAGGTGGCAGCTCCAAGCAGAGTGACTTCTAAGTGTGTCTCATCTGTGGCAGCCTCCATAGGCCCTGGGTAACTTGGCATGAAAGCTGGGGGACATGAAAGGTTGCGCTTAATCCAAGAGGCCAATTTCCTAGAAGATAGCAAGGCTGCCCAGCAGAGCCTGGCTGGGGTTGGATGGGTGACATTCCTTGCCCCAAAGAATACCCCATTGCCCTTCAGTCAATGTGACTAAGAGGGGCTGTGACTGAGTTCAGAGTTGTAGGGCCTCAGGTAGGATGGTGCTGAAGCGCCTAAAATCCAGTCAGTCCATTGCCTCTGTGCTCTAGGCCTCTGTGTATTGAGCTGCCCAGACTGGTGCATCAGGCAGAGCAGTGCCTGAAAGTTGTGTAGCATTCCCAGCCACCCCCTGACTTCCCCTCGGATGGGGAAACTGAGACTTGTTCATCCTTAGCCACATAACCTGTCAGTGCCTACTGACCTCACCAATGTGGGCTTAGGTTGGAGGACTCTGTCATCACTGCTCAGCTCCATGGGACTCCCAGGACTGGCAGGCTGAGTGGGTGACACCCAGACAGAACTGTGCACCACAGACTGAAGAGTTGGGCTAAGAGACCTTCTGTCCCGAAGGCCATCAAGTCAAAGCCTTTTACTGGCTCAGCTGATGTTTCCTAGGCACTAGGACTGACTGAGGGATTTAAGGGTCAAGAAGGTGGGACTTGGGGTAAGGAGCTAGCAGGAAGTAAAGCAGTGTCCAAAGGAGAGGTGGTAAGGCCTGAGCCAGAGAAGCCTGTGGCTGGTTCAGGCAGGGCTGTGGGGGTGGACAGCATAGAAGAGCACTGCTGGACAGTCCAAGACAGAGAGTGCTGGTCACTATCATTGTCCAGAGGTCTGGGAAGATGAGCTGAGCTGTGACCATGAGATTTGGGGCCTGTGAGGTAACCTGAGGAAGAGGTGGCAGAACATGGGCTGTGACTGCCCTCCTCATACTTACATCTTCCTGAGCATGAGAGGTGTTTGGGGATAACTAAACGCTGAGGGGACAGACCAGCAAGGAGAGCAGAGTCCCTGGGGACATGGGTGGGTAAGACAAGGAGTTTGGGGGGCAAAAAGGAGGAGCACAGAGGACCATTTCCTTAGCCTGGGGAAGACCTGGGGACAGGTGGGCATGGGGACAGGTGGGCAATCCCCACAGCCTCTTCTCCTTTCCAGAGAGGGGGGAGTGTGGGTGTCTGGTGAGAGGTAGGTGGGGAGGGGGATGGGGAAGTTGGAGGAGAAGTTTGCTCCAAAATCTTATGGGATTTGGGGACAGCTGCTTAGGAGATGCCCACAGAACCAGGCTCCATGCAGTCTGGATCAGTCAGTGTGGGATGTCAAGAGCAGCCCCCATGGGGACATAGGCATGGGATGGTGGGTTGGGCATGTTGAGGGTCAGGGGCCTTAGGGTGGCAGTTGGGGGCAGCAGGGGCAGGAGGCCAATTGTGTCGGTGGGGTGAGCAGGGGCGGTGCTCTACCTCCCAGTCTCTAGCACACGCCCAGCTGTACCTTCTGAAGCCATGGAGTGTTATTCTCCATAGTACTCATAATACAGTCTGTGCACTTTAACACAGGTATGCTGTGTTAAAGCATGCACACTCACATTGGAAGAGCAAACCTTTCCTACTGACTGGATGTATGAGTTAAGAAGTTCAGGGGCTAGCAAGATGACTCAGCAGGTAAAGGCTCTCACTGCCAGGCCTGATGACCTGAGTTTGATCCCTGGGACTCACATGGTGGAAGGAGAGAACTGACTCCCACAAGATGTTCTCTGACTTTCATATGTGTGGCACTTGTGCACCTACACACATATACACACAAATAAGTTATAAATGTAATAACATTTTTAAAAGCAGTTCGGAAGGCACAGGGGTGAGAGAGAAGATTTGAACTGACCTTACTACCCTGCCCAACTCCTCACTGACTACTGCATTCTGTATCTCCATGGATTGGTTCAGCCCTCTCCCCATTTGACCCTGGGTCCCCTTTACTTTCCTCAGTGGGTGACTCTTACTCAGGGGCCCTGGCCAGCCACATCCTGGCCCCACAGGACAGCCTTCTGCCCATGCTCAGAGCCCAGCCTGCCTTGCTCATCTCGACACACAGTGATCAATTTTGCACACAGTGGTCACCTGGGCACACAGTAGGCACTCAATGTTTGCTGAAAGAGTTGGAAAACGAAGGAGCCCCTTCTGTGGTATTAGACCCAAAGTGTATTTACATCCTTAGCTCCATTTTGCCATTCCACTTCCAAAGTGGTCATGAGTCTCAGAATAAACCAGAATCTGACAGCCATCCTGCAGGCCTCTAGTCCCTCATGTGTAGAGCCTGCAGTGACTGAAGTGACTTTACATTTGGGCTCCCAGAGGCTATCCTGCCCCATAGTGTCCACTACTCAAACCATATCCTTGTGTCTCTATCTGCTTACAGCCCTGCAATGGCTCCTCAATCACTCAAGTCCCACAAGACCTTGTGGTCTGCCCATGCCTTCCACACTGCCCCCTGCCCCTTCCTCCCCTCCCCATGCACCTTTGCTCCTGCTGGGTTGCGCAGCAGGTAATAATCCAACCTGGGAGAGCTGGCCTAGCTGCCTGACTGTGCCATACTCCTATACCCCACACAGCAGTCACTGCCCTACAGTCACTGCCCCACACAGCAGTCACCTCTTTCACAGTCCTTTCCCTCCCCATCTGTCTGTGAGATGGGAATGTATCATTTTGTCCCAGTGGTGTGCCCAGCACCCAGAACAGTCCTGACTCATGGTCAGTGCTCAGCGAATTCCTTTTGGATGAATGAATTTAACGTCTGCGAGGAGCCTGGTTTTCTAGTCAGTGCTGCTCAGCCTTGCTGTGTGGCCTTGAAGCCATCCCTGGCCCTCTCTGGACCCCTCATCTCGGAGGCTCTATACAACACAAAGCCCAGCCCCCTCTGCCCTGGGATGGGCAATTCGTTCTCCACCTGCTTCCCCAGTCCCTAGCACAGGCCCAGCTGTACCTTCTGAAGCCACTGAGTGTTATTCTCCAGCATCTTCTCCAGCTGGCGCACACGCTGGGCCCTCCAGTCTCCCAGTTGCAGCCCTGAGGCAGGCAAGTCTCTCTGAAGGCTGTTGGAACCCCCGAAGGCCTCAGGCTCTGGTGGGCAGGGCTCAGGCTCAGGCAGCACAAAGGTGTAGCTACATTGGCCATGCTGGACCCGGTGGGTTTGGCGGCGCCCACTGGCTGCTAGGCCCCTCCACTGGACTGCAGTCACAGAGGCCAGCAGGAGGAGGAGGCCACCTAGCAGCATGGCTGGCTGAGAGAGCATCAGTGACCAGGTGCTAAGGGAGTCTGGTCAGAGCTACCAGGGCAGGTGCTCACCTGTGGCCAGCCTGTGCCCAGATGTGCTGTGCTGCTGGGGCCTGAGAGGACAGACCCCGAGGAGCTCCGCAGCTGCAAGCCCTAAGGGCCAGCTCCTCTGGACTGTTTATACTCAGATGGCCACAGCCCCTGACCTCCCCTGTGAGGCCTCGCCTCCTGCTCCCACCCCCAGGCACCTCAGTCTTCTCTCTTCTCCTTGCTCAGCCTTGCTCTCTACCAGCCTCAGAGGTGTGGATTGTCCAGTGGGGTCCGTCCTGGCTGGACAGGCTCGAGGCCGCCTAGGCACACGCAGGACCACAGGCCAGGCTAAGCTCCCTTCCAAGCTGAAATCATCTGAGCTCTCTTCCTCTCCTCACAGCAGCTCTCTCTTCTCTCCACCCCCACCCCTGCCCCGCAAGGCTGGGTTCTCAAGTTTCAGCCCCTCCACCTACCCCCTCTGGTTCCAAGTTAGGCTCGGAACACAGGCAGTGACCCCCAGAGCAGCCAGCGGAGGGAGGGAGCAGGGCGAGGTTGGGGAGGCAGCCTGGAGACCGAAAGCCTTCCAAGGCCTGGAGTCCTGGGTGCCCAGCAAAGCTGGCTCCTGGCCTCCCTTTTCCCTTGGGATCTGGGGGTGGGGGGTGGGTGGAGGCATTCTGCCCTGAGGTATCCCTGACTTCGTTGTGGTGCTGGGAATCAGAAGTTATCTCCTGGGTGGGTATTCCAGGACTGCCTGTTCTGAGGTGGTTAAGCTCTGGATTGGGGAATATCCTGGCCAGTACCCCTAGAGTCAGAGGTGGCTGGTCCCTAAATCCCACTCCCTTGCTGTAAACCAGGGCAACCACCAGCTCTTGCTTGAGGAATGCATTGAAGTCCTTGGCTCAGGGACTGAGGAATTTTCAGTTTATTCTTCAAAATCCAACTTTACTGTTTACTAGCTGTGTGATTTTCACCGTCACTTAACCTCTCTGTGCCTTTGGCTTCCTCTTGGGCAAGAAAAATACCACCATCCACTTTACAGGGCATGAAAACAATTAAGTTTGGCTGTACTGTGCAGGGACGTGCCAGGGAGGCACAGGGTCACCGTGTTTTCTGCTTGTGTTTCTCCCTCCTCTGGGTGGGCTGCCTTTGGGATCTGCCCCTTGGGGTGTAGGCAATCAGCTTCAGGCATTGCTTCTTCCCCTTGTTTTCTGAGATCCTGAGTGAACGGATGACGGGGCCGGGGCGGGGGGCAGTAAACACAGGCTCAAGAGGGCCTGAGTCACTGGACCAGCTGTGGGTTCCTGAAGGAAAAGTGACTGCAGGTGAGGACAGCACAGAGTGCTGTGCTTGGAGCTCAGCTGGTCAGCTCTGCCTCCTGGGCCTTGACTGCAGCAGGGGTCACTGAGGAGGAAGTGCAGGAACATAGAGCACCATATGTGTTCTGTGTCTGACACAGGAGCCCAGATAAAAGGGCAGGTGTCATCATGACTGCTGGCTGACATGCTTCCTGATCCCAACAAGGAGGCCTTCACAGTTCCCTTCCATTTCATACAATAGGGAGAACTGAACCTGGCTCAGAGCACCAAAGTCACACAGACTAAGAGGGCTTGGGCCAGATGTGGGGAAAGAGGGCAGGCTCGGGAGCCACACCTGCCCCATAGTCCCGCCCTGGTAATGCATGAGGCCCCCAGTTTTTGAAGCCTCTATCTCTCCAACTGACAGGGGGTTTTGATGTGGCCCCAGGTGACACTGAGAAATACTCTATAGGAGATTCCCTTGATGATGGAGAGAACAAATGAATGAGTGAATGAATGACTTATTCCCTGCACAGGATTTGTCAAATAGACATAGACTTTATACTAACAGTTCTCAGCACAAAAGGCAGTCACACTTAACAAAACGTCAACAGAACCAAAAGAAGAGCTACGTCCCCAGTGGACATGTTGGCATGGGCCGCATGTGCCCTGCCCAGGGCCAGAAGTCTGCCAAACCCATCTTGCTGCCTTCAGCACTACCTGTCCTCCCAGGGCCTTTGCACATGCTGCACTGTCTGTCCAGAGCACGGCTGCCCATTCACTCTGCCCCTCCTTTCATCGTGCCTCCCACAAGTTACTCCAGAGCTTGGTGGCTTCAAATAGTAAGCAACTATTGTCTCTCAGGTCAGGAGTCAGGGTTGGGGTGTGGTTCTCCCATTGTATCAGTGGGAGATGGTGGGTCTGTTTTTTTCTCTCTTCAAGGCTTCTCTCACCTCTCAGCAGCTGGCCTTCTCACAGTCTCTTCAGAGATGTCACCAGTATGGTGGCTTCAGGCAGTCCTTCTAGTTTGCCTTCAATTGCTGTGACAAAACACTCTGACTAATACCAGCTTGGGGAGGAAAGGGTTTATTTGACTTAAATCTCCCAGGTCACAGTTTATCACCGAAGGAGCCCAAGGTAGGAACTCAGGACAGGAACCTGAAGGCAGGAGCTGAAGCACAGACCACGGAGGAACACTGCTTACTGATTTAATCCCCTGGCCTGTGCTCAATCTGCTTTCTTACTACACAATCCAGGCCCACCTGCCCAGGGGTGGCACCACGGCCCTCCCACATCACTCAACAATCAAGAAGATGCCCCACAGACATGGCCACAGGCCAGTCCAATGGAGGGAATTCCTCAACTGAGGCTCCCTCTACCCAGGTGTGTCAAGTTGACAACTAAAGCTTCCAGCACAGGGGCCAAAGGTACAAAGGCACATAGCCCCTGGGAGCCAGGCAAAGGTTACACACCACTTCTTACCATCTGGCTTCAGAAATTATTCTAAGAGTTTCCACCAAGCTGGGCTCATTGGTTAGCTGTCATTGTCTTAAAGTTCTCAATAAAACAACTGCATGGGACCCCAGACTGTGTAGCCAGTCTTGCCTTGCATGGGGGTTGTGATCTCGCTCTGAGCTCCTGCTCTGGCCACACATTCAGCCAGCCCTGCTCTGCCCCTGGCCCTTTGCACACTAACCCCCGCCCCCACTCTGAGTGCCCTGAACCCACTGGTCTGTCTGGACTAGAGTTCTGGCTTCCAAGCTCTGTGGTCTTAGCAAGCTGCTTCACCTCTCTGACTTCTTTTCTTCTATCTAGTGGGGCTAATGAACCACAGCTGTCACACCTTCACCATTGTCTGAAGGTTGTATGTCCCCAGGTTCCTAAGTTGGCACCTAATCAAGTCTGTGTATCAGATGGTGAGGCCTTGGGGAGGTGGCTATGTCAGAGCAGGGCCTTAGGAGTAGGATTAATGTCCTTTGAAAAGAGGCCCAGAAAGGCATGGCATGGACTGCCTGGAGTTTGATCCCCAGCAGGAGAGAGAGAGAACATTTGGGGTCCCCAGTCACCTCTCCTGCTGGCACCTTGCTTTTGGATGTCCTGCCTCCAGAACTGGGAGTCGTCAGTTTCTGCTGCTTCTAACCAGTGTGGACCAAGATGCCTTGCTGTCACTGTCTCTTGCTGGGGAGGCATCTCTTGCTAGTCTGTCATCAAGACGCCTCCATATGACCTCTGTGTTCTGAGCCTCTGGGATAACTGGTGATCCCTGAGGGGGCCTGGGCACCACCTGGCCACGCTCCTGGGAACCTTCACATGCTGCCTTCAGTTCTCTGCATGTGCTCTGCCACCTGAGGCTTCACGTTGTTGCAGAAATCTATACTTTCAAAGTGTCCCTGTTGGCATCCTACAGCATCGCTTTCCCAGAGGCCTGCCTCATCCATCTCTCTGCCTTCAGTGGAAGCTCACCCAGCACACCCCCATCAAAGCACTCCCCTGCCTCCTAAAGGCTCCTCTATAGACCCAGGCTCAGTACCATCTGGTCTGGTAGCCACACTTTCCATCTCTGAGCTTGGTGCCCATCCAAGTTCCAGGCTCATAGACGTGTACACAAGAATTTGTTGAATGAGGGGCTGGAGAGATGGCTCAGTGATTAAGAGTACCTGCTGTTCTTCCAGAGGACCCAGGTTTGATTCCTAGCACCTGCATGGCAGCTAACCATCTGTAACTCCAGTTCCAGGGGATCTGACACATTCTTCTGGCCTCTGTGGGGGCATTGCACACATACACGCACATGGTACACTTACATACATACAGGCAAAACACTCATACACATAAAAAAAGAAAAAAAGTTTGTTGAATGAATAATTTCTATGACCAGGCAGGACCTGGCTCAGTAAAATCTCAAAGCAAAAACTTGGCTGTCATCTTTCCTCTCCAGGGCAGAGGCAGCAGGAAATTTCTGTTTGGGTTATTTTGAGTGTCTTGCCTCCAACTACAGAAAACTAACCAATCCCCAGGTATATTTTCACTTTGCCAGCCTGTTGCCAGCATGTAGGCAAAGCATGGGGAATATGCTTCTGCCATCTGGGGCCTCAGCGTTTGTTCAAATATCTTGGCTAAGGGAAAACTTAGTGAACCATGTAGCTGAGAAGTTAAGGGCTGACTTCAGATACGGCTGGATCCAGGTGCTTAGACGGTAGTGGGGGATTTCTTGGTTTGTTAGTTTAGTTTAGTTTTGTTTTCTCCAGGCTGATTTTCTTCTGTTGGCTTTATCCTCTGATAGCTCCCGCCACTGTTACCACTACTGGTGGCAGCAGCTGCCTCTGTCAACTCAACAGCCCCAGAAATGAAACCCTTTTTTTCCCAATGGTTCTGGAAACCCCCAGCTCAGGGCTCACTGAGCCTATTGCTTTAGCTGAAAGGTTGGATGGGTTAGTCACACTGTGCTGCATGCTGGGGCCTAGAGCCATGGAACAGGGCCAACCTCTTGGGACCCTAAGGTAGTCTTCCAGAAAACCCAAAGTGGGGACAACAAAGCCCCTGTTGACCTACCCACCTCTACCCCAACCTGATCACCCAAGTGACCCAGTGAGCTCACCCTTGGTGAACCACAGGGTCTGGGGCTTTGTCTTGCACTTAATTCACAATGCCCAGCATAGATGAGGGAGACCACCATTCAAAGCCAAACAGGGGACATGCTGGCCCTGAACAACTGATTTTCATGCTCTCAGGAACTCGTGTGCAATGAACTATCCCTTGGTGAGGAGCGGGAGGAGAGGTGCCATTGTGGCCATTTTTGGAAGGTGTGTTGGTCAACTCAGGGTGGGGTGAGGCACCGCCATTGGGGTGCTTAGCCCTGAAGTACTCTGGTAGTTGCCATTGTCCAAGCTAGTGTTGAAATGACCCAGCATCTCCTTGCACCAAACTGTCCCATGAAGGTGTGGTAGAAGATGGGATTATTTCTACAGATACTGCCAGAGAAACCAGCCCAGAAACTGCAGTGGCTCTGTGCCAAGTCACCCAGGATGCCAGCATCCAGCCCCAACGTCAGACATAGCTGCCCCTGTGGTCAGCCACACAGGCTCTCTGGAGAGTCCTCCCAGCCCCTGTCTCCCTCCTGAGCAATGCAACTGTCTTGGTCCTGCCAACCCAAAGGCTGTGGGGACCATGGCAGAAGACGTGTCCTTTTGGCTCAGGCTGGCCTGGGCCACCACTATGCCCGCCCTTTCTCAGGCCAGGAACTCAGTCCCAGCCTGCCTCTGGCCCTCTTCCAGGATGAGTGGGCCAGGCCTGCCAGGTCTGGATGGGGGTTGGGAGCAGATCTATTTTGGAACCTGGGACCCCAAGGAGGAGCCTGTGACCCAGAGAACCAACAGACCCCTCTGGATTGTTTTTGTTTAACAAATCACAAGTTCACTGGTAGAAAGTGTTCCCAGCAGGGGGTGGAGCCCACAGCCAGCTCACAGCACCCCTGCCCCCAGTCATGCAGGATTTACTTTTAGTAATTTACTTTTAGTGGGATTTCCAGACACACACACACACACACACACACACACACACACACACACACGGTCTTTAAACCTTAAAATTTTTTTGATTTATTTTATTTTATGTGTGTGACTGTTTTGTTTGCATGTATGTAAGTGCACCTGTGTATGCAATGCCCGGGGAAGCCAGAGAGTGAGTCAGAGCCCCTGGAATGGGAATTATAGACTGGTGTTAGCCAGTGCTCTTAGCTGCTGAGCTCTCTCCAGCCCCTGTCTTTACATCTTTAAATTTTTTTCTTTTTAAATTTTATTTATTTCAGATTTATTTCTTTGAAAAACACCATGCAAATTCATAGGAAACAGTGCAGGTCATGTGGCATCCCTAGTACCTTTGTACACACATCTCTCCCCATCCCTGTCCTCAGTGTGCATGTATGCCCCACAAGCAATATAGAATAGTTTTGTGTTTCTGAAGGCAGGCAGGCGGTCTTCCTCAGGATGCACTGTTCCCCACCATTTCCAGGTCTGTCTTAATTGCATATCCTGGCTTGGGCTCAGGTCCAGGGTCATTTTCCCTCCTGCTGGGCAGCGCTCGGTCCTGAAATTACACCCTGTGTTTCTCTAGCCTGGCAGACACATGCTGGCTCTATTCAACACTCTTGCTTTTCCTAGACAAGCTGCTGTCTCTCTTTGGCCCTTTGACCTGGAGCAAGGGTTTGTTTCTCTTGGGGACTAAGTAAAGGGTGTTGCTGCTGGGATGTGGCTCTACAGGTCACTCCCTGCCAGTCAGGTCATGCACCCTCCACCACCACTGGTACTGGCCTGCCTGATGACATTTAAGGACCTACTTTCCTTAGCACACTATTAATATCCATAATCATGTTTAGTGATGATCTGAGCCTCTAAAGCCTCTAGTGGGAATTTTCTTAGTGTTCCCCTGTTATGGGACAACAGGGTTGTTTCTGTATAGATCCAAGCCCAGGAGCATGCCTCTGCCATGGCCCCATGTCTTCAGTTCCTCCTATGAAGAGGTGGGCTCTCTCCCTCCTTGAGTCTGGCTTTGATTCTGTGGCTTGCTTTGGTTAGGGGGGATCTTTCACATAGAGCAAACGGAGACTGTGCTGGGGGCGAGGCACTCTCTCTTTTCTGCTCTGTTGTGAACCTGTGGCCACTATATGAATGAGGCTGGGCCAGCTTACTAGAGAGTAAGACATATGGCCAAGTAAATCCTGCTGTCACCCCAGCTGGTATCGAAATGACCTCAGATGCACACACCAGACCATCCTAGAGTGAGCTCGATGGGTCACAGGGGAGAACACTGCTGCTTAAAGTCACTCACTCTGGGGGCCTGGGAGGCAACAGGAGCCAAGGCCGCTCTGGTCAGCCAGTGATCACAGGTTGTGAGCCTCCTCCCCTGTAAAGTGGAGGACACTGGGATGGAACAAATGACACAGGTTGGTGTCGTACTGGGAGACCCAGTCCCTATGGTTCCTGTCACTGCCAGCCTTAGACATGACAAGTGACCTTTCTTCTTCCCTGTTTTCTCCTTGCTGACTCTGTCCTGAACTTGCTTATCTGTCTGAGTTTTCTGGAAGGTGCTGACATGGAAATATAACCCTGAGTATGAGGATCTTCCCTGGGGCTGGCTGGCCTGTACTTGTCCTGCATAATGCATCCCTAACCCTTCACTTGGTGTTCACGAGAAAATGATAGGCAGATACATGGACTGAGCTCCCTGCAAAAATGCCACTGGAGATGAGGGATGCAATTGCAAGCCACTGGCTGCCAGGCCCCACAGCCACCACCAGAAGTAGGAGAGGCCAGAAGCCCTGGGGGGGGGCAGGGGTGGCACCTCGACAGCAGGCTTCCAGCTCCAGAACTCTGGGGGAGCCCATTTCTGTCATTTTAAGCTCATGAGCTTGAGGCATTTTGGGCAATCTAGGAAAGAGACATGCCAATGTCTGCTGACTAATATGGCCGTCAAGGGAGATAATCTCTTTGGGTCATCACAGGGTGGGATCCATGTGACTTTCTGGGCATGGGCACATGCTCAGTATGTTGTGTCTATCCACTCCTGTTATGGTTTTATTTATGGACTATGTAGCCACCAGGTGCCCAGCCTTCTCTCTAGGCAATGAGGTACAGAATACACAGATGAGAGGGGCAGGCACTGGGAGACAGTTGTGTTGCAGATGGCCATGGGGAGGTTCTTCTGAAGAGCTGTGGATTGAAACTGAAGGGGTTCCTCACACACCCAGTCTTGGGGGTTGGTCACTGTCTTCCTGGAGCCTCCTCCATGGTGGGACAGGGGCTGCACTATCACAGAGCCAATGAGAGCCTTTCAGACCAAGACTCACAGTGGATCTTGAAACTAAAAAACGCACTTATCATAGTTCGAATCGGAACCCTTCCCCACAGACTCGTGTTTTGAATGCTTGTTCCCTAACTGGTGGTGCTAAGCTGGCTGGGGAGCCTTTAGGAGATAAAGTCTGGTGGCAGGAAACAGACTGAGTGTCAGGCTTTGAAGGTGATGCCCACCCCTGGATCTGGCCAACTCTGTGACAGGAGCCTCTCCTACATGTGCCTGTTGAATTTTCTGCCGTGGTAGATTGAAACCTTCAGCCAAAGAAACCTTTTTTCACCTAAGCTGTTTCTGTCAGATGTGCTTATGGGACACATGACTCAAAGTGAGAGATCAGTTGAACTTCACCGAAATTAGTCATTTTTCATTTTTGTCCTTCTTCCTAGTGTAAAATAACAAAGTAGCAAAGCTTGTAACACATATATCCAGTGGATGATATCTATATACTGAAAATATAAAGAAATGTCAAAACTCAATAATAAGAAAACAACCTATTTTAGCTTTCTATTGGTGATAAAACCCTCTGATCAAAACTAACTTGAGGAAGAAAGGATTCATTTCACCTTACATCACAATCGTCTTTGAAGGAAGCCAAGGCAGGAACTCAGGGCAGGAACCTAGAGGCAGGAAGCACAGACCACGGAGGACTGCTGCTTACTGGCTTGCTCCCTCAGCCTGTGCTCAGCCTGTCTTCTTCTACAACCCAGGACCACCTGCCTAGGGGTGGCACCACCCACAGTGGACTGGGCCCTCCGATATCACTCAGCAATCAAGGAAATGCCTCATAGACATGCCCACAGGCCAGTCTGGTAAAAGGAACTCCCCAAGTGATGTTCCCTCTTCCCAGGTGTGTCAAGTTGACAACTGACACTGTCTAGCACCCCATCATTCACAATCACCCTAAACTTCAAACAAACTCAAACAATCCATGGACAAGGGAATGGAGAATAAGTTGTGATATCCATACCATGGAACACTAGTCAGGAGTGAAAAAAGAATGAACTGAAGATATACAGTACTATGGAGTAAAATTGAAAGCATGGAGGCTGGAGAGATGGCTCAGTGGTTAAGAGCACTGACTGCTCTTGCAGAGGACCTGGGTTTGGTTTCCAGCATCCACATGGCAGCCAACAACCATCTGTAACTCCAGTTCCAGATGATCTGGCACCTGCTCATCAACTCAAGTGGTTCACCCTGCAATCTCATCCACACCGCTGTGCAGGCTGCCAGCTGCAGAGGATGACCTGCTCCAGTTCTGGGCTCACAGATCCAGTCCTCATCATGTGCTTCCAGCTGAGCATACCCAGGAAATCACTGCACCTTCTGTGCCAGTTCCTGCCTGCTGTGCAAGGCATGGTCCAATCCACAGGTGCAGCAAGCCGGACAGAGCTGGAGCATCACCAGTTGTGGGAGGCCAGGACTGAGCTTTGCAGAATTGGAGATTCCAATAGACAAATGTGCTCAAACTCACCTCCATATTCGTAGACCTGTGGATCTCTGGACTGTTCCAACTGGCTTATTTTTATTTTCTCTAGTTTCTTCATCCCCCTTAGCAACTGTGTTCAGAGCCCTGCTATCCTACCCTTAGCAGCTAATGCCTGTCTTGAGGTCTGCCATAGGTTGTGTCCTCCACTGGGGATCTTTGGCCCAGGCCACCCTACCTGTTCTCTAAGAGGCCTGCCTATAGACTGGATCCCTCCCTGCTCTCCTTGACTTCAGTTTCCCCCTTCCTTTCTCTTTGCAGTGCTTGGGGTACTAGGCAATCCTCTATCCCTGAGTTACCCCAGCTTTTAAGTTGTTTTGCCATGTCACCATTACTACCCAATGCCACACTCAGAGTCTTTCTGTCTGTTGCTTATGCCTTCCTGAATGGCTCAGAAACGAGAAATTTCTTTCTCAAAGTTCTGAAGAAGGGGCAGGCCAAGACCATGGTAGGGACAGGTATAGTGACCCAGAAGGACCAGCTTTCTTGGCTCACAGTAGCCTTTGGCTGTGTGCACTCATGGTGGGAAGGGGGAGAGGGAGAGTATCTCATGGGGCTTTTCCAAAAGGGCTCACCCTAAAGTCCCCATCCTTCATTACCCCACTGCGACTGGGCTTCAGTCTTTGGGAGGCATATGTTTAAATCATAGAGCTCCCCACAGGCTTGAGAGCAGAGGCTGCAGGTCAGAGACTCAACACGTGTTCCTTAACGAATGAAGCCTTGCTTTCTCTGATCCAATATTTCCCAGCCACCGCTGTGCACTGCACCCTGGCTCTAACCACAGAACTATTTTGGGCAAAGTCTTTGGCCTCAGCAACATGTGACCTGAGAGAAAGGGGGGGAATTATAGCGTGTCCCCCCAAACTGAATGGCTGTTACCTTCCAGGGTCTGCAAGCTTTTGTTTGAGTAAATAAGTGAAAGGGAAAGGTGCCTACTTGAGGGCCAGTGATGGGGCGTCTTCCCTGCCATGCTGCCTCAGCCAACACCAGCCCCTGATGAAGCACCCAAACTCAGAGACACAACATGCCCTGGGCAACAACCATCTTGAAACGGAGCTGGTCAGGGGTTCAGTGGCCTGAATTCACATTTCAGTGTTGTGTCCTCTACCTTGACCAGGAGATAGGGGCTAAGTACAGCTAGAGAGGGCATGAACCCAGAAACTTGGCGGACATAATTATTCTTATTTCACTGGTGTAGCCAATACAGCCAGGACTCATGGAATTTAGGTATGGCTGGATCCAGTGTCTCAAACAACAACTGGTATCATATTAGGCGGACTTTCAAGTCATGGTGGCAGAGCAGCCATATACAGTGCCACCCCCCAAAAAGTGCCTTGGAGTGGGACTTAAGATTGACCAGCTCAGAGCCCACTCCTCCTGTAGGGGGTGTGCAGTCAAATATTCCCCTTTCTGCCTTTCCTTATAACAAACAGCCTGAGAGATGTGAGTGGAACTCAGCTATTGGGAGAGGTTTGGTACTCTGATCCCAGGGGCAGATGTGGCTGGGGCCACCCCTCTCTGCTTCGCCTTGACTTGAACATATGACACCACCTGGAGTTCCCACTATCCTGCAACTATGAGAAAAATGGGGAAAACCCCCACAAAACTGCTGGACCCTAAGGTTACACCCTCGCCTCAGAGAAAACTAAAGTCATTGTTTCAGCACCCGTGATTCCCATTGCAGAATTCCTGTGGACAGCAGGAAGCATTTTTGAGGGATTTGCTTCCTGCTCCAAATCCCCTCAACCTCCTGAGAAGACACTGCATTGGCTCCAACAGTCACCCTTTCTCATGCTGAACCCCTGTGTTATTATAAGGCATTCTTCTGAGGCTGGGGATGTGGCATGGCCAGTACAGTGCTTGGCTGGCATGTGTGAAGCCCTGGGTTCTATCTCCTCCACCACATAAACTGGGCATGATGGTGCACACATGGAATCTCAGCACTCTGGTGGCGTTAAAGGCAGGAAGATCAGAAGTTCAGGGTCATCCTCAGCTACATAGTTGGAGGCCAGCTTGGACATGTGAGACCCTGTCTCAAGAAAACAAAAAAAAAAAATGGCGAGTCCCTGTCTCTGTTGGCAAAGCCTCCCATTCTACAATGGACTGTGTGGCCAACAGAGATATAAATGCCACCTAACCCCTTGGGTAAGCACCCTCACCAAGGAGGTGAGTGTGTGTGGAAGGTCCTCAGCAGAAAAGCGGGAGGGTCTTCCCGTAGAGAGGGAAGTGGGGGCCACAGCTCCCAGCCTGGGGTCATCAGGGACAGCCAACACCTTATTCCTGGTGTCTGACTCTGGTTCATGACTCCCCCACCCCCAGCTTTTCCTTTGGATGGGGTGAGGGGAAAGACAATGGGTGGAACTGATTGGTCAGGGGGATCTTCCTAGGAATAAAGGACAAGCCATAAAAAGTACATTTGACACCAGGGCACATAGTGTCCTTTTAGGCTCCAGGCCTGGTACCGCCTTGCCTGGTCATGGAGTCACCCTGTCCTTTCTTAGCCCTTGGAATGCTGAAGGCTGAGGGTGAGTCCCGTCCCAGTCCTATCATTTCCCCTCCCAGTCCTATCTCACACTCATCAGCCCTAACCCCTCCCCTCCCCATGCTGCCTACTTCCCTAACCTTATGAGGTTCTTGGGCCAAAAGTACCTGAGTTCAAACCTGCTTCCATGCCCTACCCCCTGAAGGTGGGCGGCTTTGGTGCCACTTATCCATTTACATTTGTGACTCTCAAATGGGGACAGAGGACCCTGCCCAAGGCCTGGGTGGCTCTGAGCCAGCAACGGGGCACTTACTTTTTAAATCTCCCCCAAAACTCTGGAGTTCCAGAACCAAATTAGCTCAGAGCTGGGGCTGGAAACATCCAGAGAAGCAACATCCTCCCCACTTCCCAGGTCACCTGGGATTCTTCCCCAGCCCACTCAACTGAGTTCCTGTACATTGCCGTCCATCCCACTTCACAGAGCCCATCAGAAGATAGGTGCCTGACAAGCTGGGGGCTGGGCAGGGCCTGTGAGGGGACTCATGTTGGACACTGTCCGGGGAAGTTGGCTTTTGTGGGATTTGGCTCAGGGTGCCCTTTTGTTTCCTGTGTCACCCCATACCCCTCTGCCAGAGCCACCAAAGGTCTGCAGAACAAAGGTAGCCAGTAAGAGCCTCCCCATCAGCATCAGTAGGGGCAATGGACCATCTCAGGACCTCCCTACCAGCAGCAGCAGGGGAGGCAGAGGAGAGGTGCCCTGAAGAGCCCTGGTGACCGCTCCATGATGCCAAGGCCAGACGCTCTTGGAGCCTTCCCCCCCTGGACTGCCAGACGGCGCCTGCTCAGGCCTGGCAGCAGAGCAGGATACTAACCATAACAAGGATAATAATCACGGAGTCATCACAGCATCCAAGGGCACTGAGGGGCCAGGGCTGGCAGGCTGAACCCTTCGGATCCTGGCTGAGGTGGTAGGAAGGCAGCACTGGGGTCAGCCAGGTGCACAGAGAGTACACAAGGCTAGGCCAGGCAGGGCCTTCTGCTGGCAGAGGCTGGAGATGGGCAGGGTCCTCTGTGGGCAGAGCTTTGAGCAAGCTTCCCTGTAGGCTCTCCCTAGGCCAGGCCCTCGTCTGGGTCCGTGGACTAATACCAGGCTCTGCTTCTACCTGGCTAACAGTGTGAGCTAGATCTGAGGGAATACTGGACCTTTGGGTTGGGTGGCCCAGCAGGCTAAGGGAGGCAGACCACGAAGGCAAATAAGTCAACAGGAGACACTTGGTGGGGCTGAGCATCACGAAGACCCTCACTTAGGACAGGAGGCAGGGCCTGGGGACTTCCACATTGGGGTCCCCTTGCTGACCTGGCGCCCAGGTGTTGTGGCAGAATGTGCTCCAGGAAGAGCTGATGAGGCTGCTTTGGGCAGAGTGAACAGCCAGTACAAAGGCCTGGGGTTGGAAAGCTTGTCATCCTCGGGGAACCTGAAGGAAGGGCAACGTGGCCCAGTGGAGAAGGCAGGGGGCGATGTAGCTGTCAGGGTCTGGGCTGAGTTGAAGGTCAGCTCTGGTGGCAGTAGCAGAAGGTCTCACCTGTAGACCAGCTGTGGGAGTGGGGAGGGTGGTCACGGGGGAGTCCCAGGAGGAGAGAAGACAGGGGTGTCTGCTCAAATTTCCCTTCCCCTGCACATGACAGGGACCTGCCAGGTCCTTCTCCTCCCTTTCTCTCTTGTTTTCACTATCTGCCGAACCTCTGCAAGTAGAGGCCGGACCCCTCAGGGGAGAGACGAGTTCAAGTCCTTGGCACCTAGAGAGCCTGGTGTGGAACAGGACTGAGGGTCCTGCCCTGACTTGCTGTGTGACCTGGGGCTGCTCTCTGTCCTCTCGGGGCCTGCCTCTTTTCTGTTCCAAGAGGGGCTGGTCTGGGACCACACTTGGCAGCTGTTTGTTCCAAAGCAGGTTTTTAACGTGCTCCCTCCCTCATGGTCTGGTCCCAGGTTCACATTGAGGAGTAGCTAATCAGTGACCCTGGTGACTTCCTCCTATTCTTTACCATGGCTGTTGCTAGGGCTGCTCTCAGGATAATCATGCAGTCTCTTTTGGCTTCAGAGGGGCCTGGCTCAGTGGTCAGCAGAGTATGTTGGATGCTCAACCTGGGGTGGGGGCTTGGGGACTGAGTCTCCCCATTCTTCCTGACCTTCTTCCTACCTGGATCTTATCCCTCTGCTCTCTCAAGGAAGGCTCTTTCTCTCCACCTTCCTGCAGGCTGGTCCTGCCCTGCTGGAGAACAGTGACCTGCCTGGGTTTTGTGGGCCACACTTCATTAAAATGCAGAAGGCGTCTCTTTCCAGAGCTCTGGGCTCAGTCCTAATCACTCCCAGGCGTCTTGGCTGAGTGGCCACAGGCTTCTGGCTGCCCTCATTTACCACTGGAAGGGATGAGGGAGCAGAGACCAGTGTGGACCCTGAGCCAGGCTTCAGGCTCCTGGCCTGCTGGTGGAGGGCAACCCAGTCATTTGAGCTTGGGCTGCTGCTTGCTTGCTGTGAGTGAGGTAAGTTCCCTAAGGTCATGATCTGAAAAATGGGATGATAAAGCAAGATCTCACTTAGAATGGCAAGCACTCATGAACCCCCGGAAGGCTCCCAAACCTCCCTCCTAGTCCCCTTCCTCCTTCCTATCATGCATCCCTTCTCCTGCCA
The DNA here is from genome assembly GCF_000622305.1 of Nannospalax galili. NCBI lineage: Eukaryota > Metazoa > Chordata > Mammalia > Rodentia > Spalacidae > Nannospalax > Nannospalax galili. Next base: position 508,017 of record NW_008329150.1, on the reverse strand, counting down.
TTGCCACCATGAGGGACTTGGGGCACCAGGCGAAGTTAAAACTATCCCTTCCTCCATCCATCCATCCATCCAACCATCCATCTACCCACTCTGGGCCCCACTTCCTGCTCATCATTCTTAACTTCCTAGGTAGACAGTTCCCCAGGATGTGTACCGCATACCCTGGCTAAGAGCTGTCACCTTGCTCCAAAAAGTCACAGGGTCTCAAAACTTGAGCTGTGCTCCTGTTGTGTGCCAAGTAGAGTTCTTTTTCTGGTATAACAGTTACTGATTCAGTGAGGAATGCTCTAGAAGGGTATAAGGTGGAGAGTTAAAACTGTTTCCATGCATCCACTCTTGGCACCACTTCCTGCTCATTCCCAGCTCCTTACACAATTCCCCCAGGATATGCATTGCACACGCTGGCCAACAGCTTCCTTTGTCCTTGGAACAATGGACTCTACACACAGTCCTGTCAGCACAAGGGCTCTGCGTCAGGCTTTTTCATCACTGCATAGTTTTCCTCAGTGTGGCTAGGCCACACGGCTACTGCTCCCAGGAGGCTGGGCTGTGACCAGTGTCCTGTTTCTAGCAGGACAGCAGGGAAGGTCCTCATTGATTTCACTTTGTTCACATGAGCCTGCTTCCTGAAGGCAGCCTCCCAGACAACAGGTAGGGGGTCCTTGAATGCAGGAAGCCATCAAATTCCATCTCTCCATCAAGTTGTGGCTAGACTATGCCCTGAGTGTGGAGGGCCCATCATCCCACTCTCCATCCCACTATTAGCTACTTCTCTCCTTGGTGTGATCAAAGAAACAGCTTGTGGGAGGAAAGGTTTATTCTGGTTCACGGTTCATGTATCATAGTGGAGGGAAGTCATGGCAGCAGGAAAAATGAGGTCATACTGCCACTACAGTCAGGGAGAAAGACACTGCCACTGCTCAATTCGTTTTCTCCCTTTTTCATTGTGTGTGCATGTGTGTGTGTGTGTGCCTGTGGAAACCAGAAGTTAGCCTTAGGTGTCTTCCTCAATCGATCTCCACTCTATTTTTGTTTTTTTTTTTTGAGACAGGGTCTATCCTGGAACTCACTATGTAGACCAGGCTGGCCTCAAACTCACAGAGATCCCTCTGCCTCCCAAGTGCTGGGATTAAAGGTGTGTGTCACCACGCCTGGCTCCCAGCCTATTTTTTGAGACAAGGTCTCTCACTGAACCTGGAGCTTGCTGATTCAGCTAGGTTGGATTGCAGGCATCACTGCTATGCTCAGCTCTTTTGTGTGGGCATGGGGGATCTGAGCTCGGGTCCTCATGCCTCCTTTTGTAATTCCCCTCAAGTATTCTGGCCCACGGACTGTGCTGCCCACATTTAGGGTGTGATTCTCTTCCTCAGTTAATCCTCTCTGAAAATTTCCTTACAAACTCATCTGAAGACCAGACATATCATCTAGGTGATTCCAAATGCCAACAAGCCTCCCCAGTCTCCTGGCCTCTCCCATTTCCCTGTTCAGTTCCAGTTGCTAGACATGTTTGTTCCTCTGTGACCTTAGCAGCCAGTACTGGTGGAAACCACTGTTCATACTTACCAGGGACCCATAGGAATCCAAATCCATGGGACAGAGGTACAGGTGTGCAGGGGAGATTAAGGAATGCTTTGATTTAGGAGCTCTGGAATCAGGCACCCAGTGTCAAGTCTGCTCTCTACGATCTGCAGACTGTGTGACTCTGGGCAAGTTACTCAATGTCTCTGAGCCACAGCTGGGTCATCAGAAGAGCCAAGCCAGTAGGGGAACCTGGTTGAAATGGTTGCTGTGAAATGTGGATGAGTGAGCACACACTTACTGCTTGAACCAGCCCTGGGAGCTTCAGATGCTTCTGTTTATATTAGGTACCTGCAGTGTGGTCAAGAGGTCAGGAGGAAGATGGGGAACCAGAATGGTGTGTGAAGCTCTTCAGGGAGCTCTTTGCCTACCTAGTTTATGGAATCCCTCCAAGGAGGGGAACCTGGAGCTTCATGAGGCCCAAGGCTATGGCCTGGCTGTATGCTTCCTTGCCCCTAGACTCTCATGGAGCCTGTGTGGGGTTACTCTGTCCCCATGAGGAGGGTGGCTGGTCTGAGAGAGCCCAGTGCACAGCTAGAGCTTGCCCTCCTCCACTGCCGTCTTTGCTACCTAGGACACAGATGGCTTCCTGGTGGGCTCGCCTCTGAGCTGGCCCTTAAGTGACCCTGTCAGGGTCTCCTGGGGGCGGGCAGGACTGACTGAAGGCCTCTCATTGACTCTTAGGCCCTCTGGCCCTGGTGGATATCTGACACAATTCCTTGGACTTGGTAGCCCTGCTCAGAGGCCCAGTTTCCATAACTGATAAAGCAGCATTGCCCATCAAGCTGGTTGGCCTGGAGAATGAGTCTCGAGAAGGAGGGAAGAATGCTTCAACCTAGGAGGGCCTCTAGTGCATGGTCTCCTGACAGAGCCTCTGGGGACACTGCTTCTTTCGGTTCTATTTTTGTACTTATTTTCTGAAGATATAATGCCTAGCCAGAGCACAAAATTCCAACATTACAAAAGTGAGTATCCTGACCCCTGCCCTCCAGCCCCCAGCCCCATTCCCTAAGGTTTCTCTGAAGTCTCTTCCTAGTGGTGTTTTATACACATACAAGGATATACTCAGAGGAGGTTTTACCTGGTGATAGCAAGCTTTGGTTCATACACAGGAGCAAGCACTGTCCTTGGGTGTCCTGACTGAACTCTTAGAGGTGTCCCTCTATCCTGCCAGAAAGACACTATACTCTTTTCTGATGCCCGACCATGATGATTTCTAAAAAAATCACACAAGACTTCAGCACAGTCAGTGACCAACCAGAGCAGACTCCATCCAGCAGTGTGCAGCCCCTGCAGATGGACACCAGCTCTGTTGGTGTAGCTTTCCATAGCACTGACTACCAGCATTCCCTCGGGCAGTCTGTACGTAAGGGGCACAGGGTGCTCCCAGTGTTTTCTCTTTTAGTCAAAGTTGCAAGGAATATCATTTTCCATTTTTTAATTTGTGGGAGGATAAAGGATTTACCTTTTCCTTCCTCCCTTCCTCCCTCCCTTCCTTCCTTCCTTCCTTCCTTTCTTCTTCCTCCTCCTTCTCCTCCTTCCTCCCTTCCTTCCTTCCTTCTTTCCTTCCCTTCTTCCTCCTCCTCCTCCTCTTCTCCTCTTCTCCTCCTCCTTCCTCCCTCCCTTCTCCTCCTCCTCCTTCCTCCCTCCCTCCCTTCTCCTCCTCCTCCTTCCTCCCTCCCTCCCTTCTCCTCCTCCTCCTCCTCCTCCTTCTCTCTCTCTCTCTCTCTCTCTCTCTCTCTCTCTCTCTTTCTCAGGGCTG
>NW_008329150.1:448566-504534 GCF_000622305.1 Nannospalax galili | reverse complement strand
CTCTCTTTCTCAAGGGTCTTAAACATGCATGTGCACACACTAATTTTTAAATTAAAAAATAAAGAAGAAAAGCATAACCTCTACTTCACACTGTATACATAAATTAACTTGAAATGAGCCATACTTCTAAATGTAAAACCTAAATCCATAAAATTTCCAGACAAAAACATAGGAGAAGATCTTTGTAATCTTGGGTTAGGCAAATATCTTTTTAGATACATGAACCATAAAAAAATGAAACATTTGATTTACAATGTAAAAGTTCCGAGCCAATCATGGTGACACACATCTGTAATCCCAGCACACAGGAGGTAGAAGCAGCAGTTCAAAGTCATCCTTGGTTACATAGTAAGGGTGTGACGCAAGCCTTTGATCCCAGCACTCGGGAGGCAGAGGCAGGTAGATCTCTGTGAGGCCAACCAGGTTTACAGAGCAAGTTACAGGCCAGATGGGGCTACAGGGAGACCCTGTCTCAAAAAGACCAAAGGAAAAAGAAAAGAAAAGAAAAAAACTCCTAGAAAAAGTAAATGTTTTATTCTAATGATATTGGTGTTATTAAGAAAATGAAAAGATAAGTCATAAGCTGTGAGAAAATGCCAGCAAAATTAGCATTTGGAAAAAGTTTAACAGCCAGAATACACATATTGTCTGTCATCTGTTTATCTATATGTCTCTATCTACATCTATGTCATCTCTGTACTTTGTCTATGGAGCAAGAGCTTTCACAATTCAGTAAGAAAATAATCCAATAGAAATGGGAAAACTATTTAAAATTAATTAATTAATTAATTTTACTTCATGTGTATTGCCTGCATGTATGTAAGTGCGACCAGGGCATGCAATGCCTGTGGAAGACAGAGGAGGGCACTGGATCCTCTAGAACTAGAGTTATGGAAGGTTAACTGCCATAACTAGGGTGCTAGGATTCCAACCTGGGCCCTCTGCAAGAGCAGCCAGTACTCTTTTTTTTTTTTTTTTTTTTTTTTTTTTTTTTTTTTGAAAAAAGGGCCCTTTTTTTTATGTAAACCAGGCTGGCCTTGAACTCACAGAGATCAGCCTGCCTCTGCCTGCCTCTGCCTCCCAAGTGCTGGGAGCAGCCAGTACTCTTAACTGCTGGGCCATCCTCTAGCCCTCTGGAAAGCTACTTTTAAAAGATACTGTATTTCTAGTCCAGGCGTGGTGGCACAGGCCTTTAATCCCAGCACTCGGGAGGCAGAGGCAGGTGGATCTCTGTGAGTTTGAGGTTAGCCTGCTCTCCATGGTGAATCCAGGACAGCTGGGACTATAGGGAGACCCTGTCTCAAAAAGACCAAAAAAAAGATACTATATTCCTAAGACATTTTCATCAGGGTGACAAAAATATTTGACAGAGCAACTTAAGGAAGAATTTCTTTTGGCTCACGGTTTCAGAGGCTCATTCCATGCCTCCACCTGACTGTGCAGTTTCACCGCAGCAGGAGTGGGTGTTGTGTGTCTTCACGTCATGGTGTCCAGGAGGCACAGAGGGAGAAGGAGAGGGAGGGAAAGGAAGGTCTCAAGGATATGTACCAGTGACCTTTTCTTCCAGGTAGACTCCATAGGTTAAGACTTCTAGAAGCTCCCAAATAAGTGTCATGAGCTGAGGTATGCTGTATAATCTCCCAGGCTGTTCCAAGCCAGTCAAGCAGATAATCCAGATTCACCATCAGAGGTACTCTGCCCCTAACAGATGTTAGCAATGAATAAGCACGTGAGAAGACACTCACTATGAGTCAGCAGAGAAAGGCAAATTAAAATCACAGCAGACTACCACTACATGTGTATCAGAATGGCTATGATTAAAAATAAATGTAAAAGCAAGTTAATTTAAAACACTCAAATTACATTTTATTTATTCCTTTGTGTGAGTATGAACGTTCATGCCACAGCACATGTGTGGATTTCAGAGGACAGTTTGTGGGAGTTAATTGTCTTCTTGCATCATGTGAGGCCAGAGTCTTGCTCAGTGCAACTCGGAAAATATAAGAAACTGCTACTACCATGACTTTAAAAAAGCTGTGTGACCCAGAAAGGGCTCAGTATGCTCTTCTGTAAAATGGCCCCTTCTGTGTTGGGCTGCCTGAGGGGGAAACTGTGCCAAGCACAGAAGACATGTTAGAGAGTGAGTGACCTGATGGCCCTCTCCCTCCCTTCCCCTCCCTCCCTCCCTCCTTCCTTTTTTCTTTCTCTCTTTTCTTCATGTTGATGATGATTTTTTAGAATTTTTTTTAAAGTTAGCATATAAAGAAATGGGTTTCGTTGTGACATTTTTATGACACATGCATATCATTATATTTTGTTTTTATTTTCTCCCCACAGTCCTCTCCCACCTCCATCCTCCCTCTTGCTGGTCTCTTTTCCCTCCAAATAGTCTCTTCTGTGTTCATGTCACATATGTTCCATTATCATCTCTCTGTCTGTCTAGATTTCTTCCTCCCCTCTCACTCTTCCCTTTCTATTTTCGAATCCTACATGTGTGTATGTGTATGTGTGTGTCTGTGTGTGTGTGTGTAACTACTCATATGCAAGAAAATGTGATATTCCTCTGAGTCTGGCTTACTTCACTTAGTGCAGTAGCCTCTGTCTTCTTGCAAATGTCATAGCTACATTATTCTCTATAGCTGAATAAAACTCCATGTGTGTATGTACCGTATTTTCTTTATCAGTCATCTGTTGATGGACATCTAGGCTGATTTCATATTTTGGTATCATTAACAGAGCAGCAATAAACATGGATGTGCAGGGATCTCTATGGGATGCTGCCTTAGATTCCTTCAGGTACAGGCCTGGGAGTGGTACAGCTGGGTCATATCTTCTATCTTCGGCTTTTTGTGGCACCTCCACACTGGTCTCCATAGTGGCTGCACCAACTTCCATTCCCACCTGCAGTGTACAGGGTTTCTCTTCCCTCCCATTGTTGTTGTCATTTGTCTTCTTTTTAACAATTTTTTGATTGATTTATTTTTATGTTATGTGTATGAGCATTTTGCACGCATGTATATAAGTGCACCCATGTCATGCAATGCCCACAGAGGCCTGAAGTGGGCATTGGATCCTCTGGAACTGGAGTTATGAGTGATTGTTAGCTGCCATGTGGGTGCTGGGAACTGAACCTGGGTCCTCTACAAGAGCAGCTATTGCTCTTAACCATTGAACCATCTCTCCAGCCCCTCATTTGTTTTCCAGATGCCATTCTGAGATGAGATGGAATCACTGTATGTAGTTTAAATTCACATTTCCCCGATGGCTAAGGATATAGAAACGTTTCCAAATATCTATTGTCCATTCCTATATCTTCCTTGAGAACTGTCTACTCAAAAATCTCAGGGGACAGCATTCCAGGCAGAAGACTTAGCAAGTTCACAGGCCCTGAGGCCAAGAGGAGCTTGGTGTGTCTAACAAATCAAGGTGGACAGTGTGGCAGGGAGGGAAAGGCAGGAAGGATAGCAGGTAGATTCAGAGAGTGAGTTGGAGCTGGCTCTGGGGGCCCTTGTGGTCCCTGTGAGGAGATGGGTCTATCCCGGGAGTGGGGCAAGTCTAGCTTGCACTGGCCTGGATGTCGAGCACAGCAATGCCCAGACCCCAGGTCCTGGTGGCTCCCTGTCTGCCTCTGCCTCTGCTCAGCAACATCTTGTACATGTATATCAGCTACGTTTTTCCTTGCTGTGATAAAATACCTGACAAAAGCAATTTAAGGGAAGAAGGACTTATTCTGGCTCATGTTTAAGAGGATACAGCCCATCATGGCAGGGAAGGTGTGTTCATGGTGGGTGGGGGCACATCACTTGAACTTTTCATTGACGACAGATCAGTAAGGAGAGAGAATGCTGGTGCTCAGTCTGCCTTCTCCTTTTCTCTTTTTCTCCAGTCTAGGACCCCAACTCATGAGATGGGGCTCCCCACATTCAGGGTGGGTCTTCTCTCCTCTGTTGAACCTCTCTGGAAATGCCTTCACAGATACACCCAAAGGTGTATCTCCTAGGTGATTCCAAATCTGGTCAAATTGACCATGCAAAGTAACCGTAAGCAGGTGTGGTCACCTGTAGACCCTTCCCCAAGCTCTACCCACTCACAGAGAAGAACAGCCTTTGGAAGAGCTCCTTCTGCCTACACTGTTGGGTTTATAGACAGGACCTGCATCTGTTGATTCTAAGCCATTGCCCCTGACCAGGGTTCCTAGGATCATGAAGGTGCTGGCCAGTGTACACTACCAAATGGACAGTAAGTGTACTGCTGCTCGTGTTAGCGGGAGGCTCAGTGAGAGTGTCAGAGGTTGGCCTTAGCCCCTTGCTGACCTAGCTATGTCTTATGGCTTCATTTGCTGACCTAGCTGTGCCCTCCCACCACCTGGAAGACTGAGGCTCAACAGCCTCACCTGTAAGGTAGAGAGTAGAGGAATATGTACAGATAAATGTTGAGCTTCAGCAGTGATCAGTGCAAGTTAAATCATGGTGAGTGGGATGGGCATGTAGATCGGTCAATAGAGTGCTTACCTCACATAATGAGGCCCTGGGTTTGATCCCTAGCACTGTGTAAACAAGATGTGGTGAGGCATGCCTATAATCCCAGCACTTGGAAGCTGGAGGCAGGAGGATCAGAAATTCAACATCTTTGGATCTATGTATCAAGTTTGAGGGCGACCTGGGATATATGAAACCCTGTCTAAACCAATCAATTGTCAATCAATCAATCGATCAATCAATCAATCAATCAATCAATTATCAGTCAATCAGTAGTATGCCATATCTCTATCCTATACCTATTTGACTAGCAAGAATTAGAAAATGAGACTATCAAGTAAGTGCTCACTAGCAGGGTGCTGGGAAGTTGGGTATGTTGGGTGGTTGGGCAGGTGCAGAACCCAGGGACCAGGAGCACATCCTGTGGTCCCACCACTTTCCTTCTGGGTATGTACCCCAAACAGGTCCCTGTGACAGTTTAAGGAGGTAAGCTGTGGATCGTCCACATCTAACATCAGGAAATACACAGCACAGGGTGTCTGAGGAATACCAGGTGGGCAGGAAAAGCAGTGAGGATAGCTGCAGCCCAAGACCAGTCTGTGAACAAAGCCCGAAGAACCTGCTGAGCATCTTGAATGCTTTGAAAGGGTATGTCCATCTTCAAGGCAGAGAATGGACTCAGGAGAGCTGGTGCCTGGGAAGGGAATGGGGAGGAGGAGGGGGCATCAAGAAGGAAATTGCTTACTTTTTGATATAGAGTCTCTAGCCCAAGATGGCCTCGAACTTGTTATGTAGCTGAGGATGACCTTAAGTGCTGGAACCCCATGCTTCCTGGATGTTAGGCAAGCCCTCTACATCCCCAGCCTGAAACTGTTAAATTAAGTAGATAGATTTGCAATGATTGAGAATGATTAATGTAACCTTAGGTTCCTAATGTTAGAGAAAACTAATCAGGATGATGGAATAGCCGTGTGGCTGTGGAAAGCTCTGATGATGAACTGAGGTGCTGACTACTCAGTGCCTGGGTGCAAAGCCTACTCCCACCTGGTCAGCGGCTGGGTTTCCCGGCTTCCTGGGCACTGCTGCCTCCTGGTGTCCCAGATGGGTATGAAGTTCAGTGCAAATAAAGGTAGGAGCTAAGGGTGGAAATGGGAGCAGATGGAGTCACAGGAGGAAAGGCTGGTGGGCCAGGTAAGAAGGCTCCTTGGACAAGGAGTGTCTATCTGAGGAAGACGTATGATTTCAGTCACGGGGCCGGTGAGCTGATGAAAGGATGGCTGGAGTGATGCTAGAAAGAACTCCCTTACTGAGCTCCACTGCATCCCATACTTCATTGAGTTGCTTCCTCTACCACCCAGGAAAGCCCAGGATGAGGTTGGTTGCTCAGGGTCAAGCAGCCAGCTGGACACAGTGCTGGAGACATGCCCTATGACTTGCTGGCACACTTTGTGGTTCTACTTCAGGGGGCCTAAGAAACCAAGGGCATCGGGAGTCTGGACTGTGACTCACTAGCACTGCACCCGGGCCTGGTTGGGGGCTGGACATGTGCTGTGTGGACAGGAGCAGGCCTTCTGGGAAGTGATGTCCTCTGAGGCTGGACACTGTCATCAAGAGGCAGCTGGTGCTCCACACTGGGGTCAGAGGGGTACCCCTCCTTAGGCTCAAGGACCTGTCACCAGGATATGGTCTGAAAAATGCTTCATTTTGGAATTTGTGTCAGAGTCCTTAACTCTGAAAGTAAGCAGTGGAGTGGAGACATCAAAACTCTCCACCACACAGTCACACCATACACCAACCAGGAACGTCTGAACAGCTGGGGAGCTAAGCCTTATGCGGCATCAGTGGGTCCAGCGCTCTGCCACCCTTCCAGCTACTCGCTCCAACAGGACAAGATGCACTTCACACAGCACAGGGAAGCAAACGGCTACTCCCATGGGAAAAGATGGACACTCCCTCCAAACCATGTCAGATCACACCGCTGCTGCTTTTCGCCTGATTGGAGAGAGGGAGAACAGTGACCGAACAGAGTCCCTCTTTCCTGCCTTCCTTCCAGAGGAGCAAGACCCAGCCCAACTACTGCAGAAGTCAGCTGACACTGTCTGTCACCACAGCCATGCTGACCCCCACCACCCTTTCTCTTGGACTGCCCTACAAGCGACATGACTAGAGTCTCCAGGTCCATAGCTATTCCCTGGAGACTTATGTGATCACACACAAGAAAACCCAGAATCATCTAGAACATCTAGAAGAGAGTCATGTAAGATGCACTCTCAAGGGACGCCACACAGTGGAAAGGCATCATGAGGGAACTTGTAATGGATGACAGGGCTAAGTGATGTGATGCTAAATGAACAAGCAAGCTGCCAGCACAGAACACAGGGTGAGCTGCCTGTGACAGGGGAGGGGAAGACCTTCACGTGCAGGGTGGGCATGCACCAACCCTGAGTGAGAAAAGACACTAGAAGCCAGTGCCATGATTGTTCTGGGGAGCTGGGGCAAAGTTGGGGCTGGAGTTGGGGGCAGAAAAGGCCCTGACTCCACTTTTCTTCCATTTGAACCTTAGGACATGGGACTATAGCAGAGGGTTCACAATATGTTGCTTTAGGGATAGTCTGAAAACTGGTCTTAAAATGCCCTAAATAAACAAACAAACAAACAACAACAACAACAACAACAAAAAGAAATGGAAATAATAAAAGAACTCACTTAAGGGAGCTCTAGGGAGGATGGGTTTGGTTTTCCATGTTAAATGGCTAGCCTAGCTTCTTACTCGGTGTGTTTAGGAAATGCTTGTTAAATGAACAAGCAGACTATGTAACAAGTAAACTTTTCCTAGGCTCCTATGTGTCAAACCCCTACTCATCTATGATACTGTTGAAACCTCAACTGATACCATGTGGTCTGTGCTTATTTCCTTTTACAGATGAGGAAACTGAGGCACAGAGTGGGCAGGTTCTTGCCTGTGGCCCACAGTTGGACAGGAGTGGAGATGGGATTTGTAGCCTTGTCCATCTCATTCCTGCCCCTCCACCCTAAGAGGCAGAGCTGGGATCAGCCTGATCCGGCTGTGTACTCCTTCGAAATAACCCTCCCTAACGCCAGGATCAGAAAACAGCTGCCATTTTATCATGCTTGTGAGTTCCGAGGGTCAAGAGCCTTTGATAGGAGGGCAGCCTTCACTGGGAGGACTCCAAGGTAGGGGCTGGAACTGTTGGCCAGACACTGCCCACAGGCTTCTTTCACTCCAGGCCAGGCTGTGTTTTACCTCAAGAAGGCAAGCAAATGGAAATCCGGGCTGTGGAGCAGGCTGAGAGGGGGACAGGAGTGGGAGCAGCAGCCTGTGGTCTGTGATCTGGCAGCTTCTGAGGCTGGAAGTTGAGGTGTAAGCTGCTCCTTGTGGCTTTTGCACACACATCTTCCCGTCATGCCTCCTCGGCCTTCTGTTCTAAGCGATCTCTCTCGGGGAGGAGATCCCTGACTAGTGAGCTGTACATGGGTGCGTTGATCTGCCTCCCAGAGCCTGTCCTCTGTGGAAGGCTTTTTACATCACTGCAGTTGACAGTACTCAGTAGACAAAGTTCCAGGTCTTTATCAACAGTATTCTGAGGCACACAGTAGGCACCTTATGCTCATTTACTGAATGGGTGAGTGGATGAGGCTGATGGATTTGGATGAGCCTCCGTGTCTTCTGTAAGCTGGCTGGCAGGGTTGTGTGTATGTGGAGGGAGACAAAGGATGTGAAAAGGAAGACATAGGAGGGAGTCAGAAAGATGGGTGTTACTATGATCTGCATCGAGGGCATGAATCAAAAGACCCGAGGGATGGTGATGAGGCTCTTAGGACCTCTAGCATATGGTAGATGGTAAGGAAATATGAGATGCCATCTTTGCCATCTCTACTATTTTTATTAGAACACTCACGTCCAAGTCAGAAGGATACCATAGGATGAATAAAATTTTCTGTAAGTTAAAACAAGTTGTGATGCTCCCTGTCACCTGGGCTAGCATCTGTAGAGGTCATTGTGACTCTTCTGGGGCACTGGGCTCTGGTTTGGGCATAGAATGCCCTGGGACCTGGGTCTGGAGTCTAACATTGTGTGCTGCAGTGAAGGTTGTGTCTCTGAAATCACTGTTCAGTCTTGGTGGAAGTAGTCCTTCCCTACCCTCCACAATAGCAACATGTCCCCAACTTTGTAGAGTGGCCAGCCTGGCTGTCACTTGGTTCCTGGTTGAGCAGTACCCTCTAGTGGCTGGATGTGAGACTAACAGACAGCCTAATGGTGCAGTTGGGGGGCGGGCTGTGAGGGTTGGTGGTGGATGTGGGGACCCAGTAGGGGAAAAGAGGTGAGAAGCCTGAGGAGGCCAGGTGCACCCTATTTACAATGGAGTAGGAGGGGTCATGTGACTATAACATGTTCAGAGTGGCCTGCACATTCAATGGCCTTTGCCATGGCTCTGGCCTAGCCCGTAAGAGGCACTCAGGCGATGAGCACCTGCCAGCAGGGTCTGCCCCTTCCAGAAAGGTAGGAGAGGTGGGTGGCACAGAAAGGCACAAGAGTTGGTGGGATGGATCCCTGTGACCTGAGGTTACAGAGGGACCCAGAGAGAGCTCTATTTTTATTTATTTCTATTTTTGTGTATGAGTGTATTGCCTACATGTATATAAGTGCACTTGTGTCGTGTAGTGCCCTTGGACGCCAGAAGAGGGGTGTCAGATTCCCCAGGAACAGGAGTTACAGATGGTTGTTAGCCACAATGTGGGTGCTGGGAACTGAATCTGGGTCCTCTGCAAGAGCAGTCAGTGCTCATAACCACTGAGCCAGCTCTCCAGCTCTATATTTTAACTTGAAAACATTAAAAATATTTTGAACATGTTAACCACAGCTCCCAGTTAGGGACAGGCTATCAGGTCCCCTACCCCTAAGGGGAAAGAACACATCTAGACCTGGGACTTTCTGCTCTTGTCCTGTCACAGCTGTGGGATTTAGAGCCTCCAGTATTCTAGAGTTTGAATCTTATCAGAAAGCTCCATACAGAATATATCTACATGCCCTGAACAATCCACAGACTCAGACCTCTGACATGCTGGGTGCCCCTCACCAGCTCAACCTGGAATAAGTTTGCTGATCTCATCTGCTTCTCAACTTGCTCATAGTGTATAGGTGTAGGGCAGGGCTCTGATATGAAGTTTTAAAGACCACTCTCCCCCAACACACAGCTGGACCTCCTAGATGTGGGCAATGGGATGGGTTCAGCCTTACCTTACCTTATTGATGAAAATCAGTAGGGGAAATGAAGCCCAGAAGGGGAATAGGGCTTGGCCCAGACCCACGGCTAGCTGGTAGCAGCTGAGTGGAGGCCATGTCATGAGTAGCCACGGTATCCCCATGACTCAGTGAGACTGTCTCTTTCCTGGGGGATTTCTAGCCTTGCAGCAAGCCAGAGAGAGCACAGGTGGGGGCCTGGACTGCATCTAACTCAGGGGACTAATAGGTGTTAAAACACAGTGTAACCTTCTTTTGCCTCGTGTGTGTGTGTGTGTGTGTGTGTGTGTGTGTGTGAAAACAACAGGAAAGCATTTCAGAGGCATGAACTTCTACAGAGGAGAAGCTGGGGTCTGATCTGGCAAGGAGGGGCTCCAGCTGTCCTCAGCAGGGTGCCAGGGAGAAGCACAGCTCAGGGGTAGTGCTGGGAACCTCCACCTGCCAAGTGGAGGGTGGGTGTGAGGGTCACTGCCTGGGGAGTGACATTTCATCATGTGGGGGTGCTCCTCCACCTGTGCCACCTCCTTCCCAGCTACCCTCAGGCCCTAGTGACAAGACTGCTGAGCTGGGGGCAAATGCAAATCAGACGTGCCCCAAGGTGGGGATGCCCTCCCCAGCAAAGATGGTGGCTCCTAGGCCAGACAGGGATGAGGACAGATTTGCCTATTAGCTTGCTCTACCTGAAGATTCTCCCAGTGTCCTTGCTGCCTGGGGCTAGGGGTATCACAGTGAAAGAAAGTGTTCAGGGTGTCTGTGGAGGGGTAAGTTGGGGGCCACCCCCTGACTCCTGACCCAGTAATTTCTTCCACTGTTTCCCTAGTCACCTTCAAACTTCCTCTCAGTGATGTGCTGAACATGGTCACCTCCAAGTGAAGTCAAAGAGTGCCGAGACCTATCACTTTCTCAGACCTTAGTTTCTCCCTGGCCACAACGGACAGCAGGTGCCAGATGGTGAATGGAGTGGGTGAGACCATCTCTGAGCTCCATTCAGCTTCAACCGCCTCTGGAAGAGGCTCTGGAGAGCCTTATTCCCTCAGGAGTAACAGCCACTGATCCTGTGCATGAGTCCCCAATTGCCTTGGGAGGGTGGTCCAAGGGGAAGAAGGTCACAGGCACTGTGAAAAGGAGGCCGGAAGGGTAGTGCTTGAAGACGCGAGCTGCCTCCAAGAGGATGTGCCAGTGGGCCTGGGGCCGCTGTCTAGCCAAAGGACCTCTCAGGTGGCTCCTCCACCACCAGCCTGGGCAAGGTGTCCAGGCCCTGCCTCAGGAGACCCTGTAATCTCTTCTCCTGGTGGCCTCACTGCAGAGGCAATGGCTGTGCTGTAGAAATGGCATCTAGGACTGACTATGGGAGAAGGGCTCATCGCTCTGATTCTGGGGTCTCCCTGACTAGAAGCAGGGCTCCCAGGACTTGCCAAGTTGCACCAGAGCCTGTTCCTCCTAAACTGCAACTCTGCAAAGGAGGGGGCAGGGCAGGGTTACAGAAAGGCCTAGCAAAAAAAAGTTCACTTTCTTTGAGGAGTAGAGGGAACTGCACCTAGGACACAGGCTCAGAATCTCTTAGTGTGCATGTTGGGGCAGGGAGGTGGTAGTAGTGAAGAACAGGAAAAACAGGAGGGGAGGAAAGGCACACAGAGAATGGAGGAGTCTAAAGAACAGGAGCAGGAAGGGAATACAGGAGAGACAGGAAGAGGGAAGGGTGTGGGCAGGGCAGGCTAGGGCAGGGGATCAGAAGGGCAGGAGACAGCTAGCAGGGCAGAGATGAGACGTTGGGGCTGGAAGGAGGTCACAGTGGGCCAGGCTGGCGCAGCTGCCTGTCCAGTCTGGGCTCCAACTTCCTGTCCTTGCGCAGGCGCTGGTCCTTCCGGTCCTTGCGGCCCTTCTGGCTCTTCTGCCGGGGACTTCTCTCTGTAAGAGAGCACAGGGCTTGTTTCATGGTCCACAGGGCCAGGGAGGTCCTGAGATAGGGACACCCCAAATGCCCTCAGCAGGTCCCAGAACTGAGATGCTGGACTCCCAGTTCCCCTGTTTTAGATTTGGGGCTACAGGTAAAGTTGTCCTAAACTGAGTCCTCCTCTGTGATTAGTAAGGGGTAGGAGGCCGCTAACTTTTGGAGGGAGCAACAACCTGGGGGCCTGAGATCACTAGGGGTCAGCACCTCAGTCAGGGTTTAGGGTGACCTCGTGGAGTTACAGTCCCCCCCCCACTCCCCACGCACAGGACTTCACTGTTCATAAGGCTCTCTACTGGAGACTGAGCCTCGTCTACCTGAGTCCTTGCCCACCTTTCCACTGGCCTCCAGTCAGGCCCCACCTTCAGCAGCACCCGAAGTCCCAGTCACTGTGGTTTAGCTGTGGCTTGGTGCAGGCCAGATGACCCAGAGCAACCCAGAAAGTAAATCTACGCAGAGAGGAAGTGGCAATTTCTCTCCCATTCGATAGGCAGGGAGGGAGGGAGGTCTCAGTGTTCCGACTGTCCAGAGGGCTGACTACAAACCCCATTCAGATCTACATCTAGGCCCCACTATGTCCCACCAACCCTGGCAGAGTGAGGGGTGCGTGTCTAAGGTGGACACTGATTAGTGTTTTCTCAGGTGAGGTGACCATAAGGCTGACTAGGGGACAAACTTGCCCAGTAGCCCAGAATTTCTGGATCAGTCCTGACTTCCCTTTAGGGAAGCACGTCTGGGCGGTGCTGGCTAGGTGACCAGTGGCCAGATTGGGGGTGGGGGGAACGACGGCACAATGACAGAGTCCCAGCACAGTATCTTGAGGAGAGCTCCATGTCTCCTGGTCTCCCTTCCTTGCCCCTCCTTAGTAGTGCACTCTCAAGGAGTCAGGGCCTCCACTCCTCCCTCTGCAGGGTAGACTCAACATTATCCCTTAGACCAGGCTGCTGACTTCAAGGGCTGCCAACCAAACTCAAGTTCTCAGAGGCACCCTGCAGGCTCCAGGTGAGGATAGCATCTGGGGAGGGGTGTGAGCACTACTGACAGATCCTTGTCAGCTTTGAGGGGTGGGGGAGGGGAAAATGAGTAGCTTTGTGTCCCCATTCTTCCCATATGCCAGCCTGTTAGCTGCCCCCACACACCATCATTCACACCTCCACCCTCCCACTCACCCTAGCACCCTCCCACCCATGCACCTTTTCAGCCACCTATGAACCCTCCCACTCACCCTGGCACCCTTCCGTTCATGTACCCTTCCACTTACCTATGCAGCTCCTTCCATCCATCCATCCATCCATCCATCCATTCATCCATCCATCCATCCACTCACTCACTGAACTAACTAGCTATCTACCCACTCACTTATTGCCACCCATCTATCCACCCACTCATCCAACTACATGCCTATCCATGTATCCAGTCCCCCACCCATCTATCACTCCTACAACCTCCCACCTATGTACCCACCCATCCATTCCCCCACTCACCCTCCTACCTACCCACTCACCCAACTCTTCTCACCCACCCGACCTCTCACCTGTCTACCCATCTACCCACCCACTCACCCATCTACCCTCTCTTCACCCATGCACCTATTCATTCCACAGAGTTAACTCAACACCCACTAGTGAACATCTAGACCTTGTTCTGTCATCAGAGATGGCTGCAAACAAGGCAGGCAGACCTTGCCCTTCTTGGAGACCACATTCTATTAAGAGCTGTGGACTTCACACATAGAACAGCAGAAGGAGCAGGACTCTTTCCTAGAGGGGCCAGTGCTGTGGTGCAATGTGATGGAAGATGACTCTAGGAGGAAGACTTAGAAACCTGTCTGGGAGATGGCACCTTAGGGCTGATGGTAGAAGACCCTGCAGGCTTGTGGGAACTCACAGAGCTGTGTTTACTAAGCGCACAGCAGCTCATGGCAAGCACCTTGTGAATGTTTGCAGTTGCTGCTCGTAGTATTATCTTGGTTGAGGAAAGGGCTTTCCTCGGGTTTGGGGAATCTAGTCCCAACTCAGCCTCACTATCTGTCTCAACTACTCAGTATATGTATATGTCTGTGGGAGAGAGTATCTCTGGATTCCTATTCTGCTTCTTCCACGTCTTAGCTGTGTCCTGAGTGGCCTGGCTCTAGGTCTCTCACTGTTGACCACAACTTTAGAGCCTTTTTTGCTCTAACAAAGAACATTTGACTTTCAGGTTCACCTATTCCTGGCTATGTGACCATGGGACAAGTGTCTCAACCTCTCTGGGACCATAATTACACCTATCTCATAGTGTCATTGTGCAGATCAAATGAATTAGTGACTAGAAAACTTAGCACCTAACACTGCTCTTCTGTGCTGGGGCCCTACTCCCTCACACCTTGCCACCCATATGATTGGCCTCTTCTGGTTAAATTGGTGGTTCTTAACAGTTTCCACTGGAAATCTGTCTTATCTGCCTCAATGAAGGGGGTCTCAGTGGCATTCAGTGGACAGGGACTGGGGTGCTGCAGGGATGGTCCTCCACTCTAGCCAGTCCTGCTCTATCTTTACATAGCTGAGAGCTTCACTCTCTGTACTTTTAAGCCCAGGGGTTCAGGATGGTTCCACTCCCATCTCTATGGTAACCTTGGCTCCGCATCCCTGGGGTCTCCCTCCCATTGCTTCTGTGTGTTGGACCATCACTTTTCTTCTCTTTTGAATTACAGTGTGGGACTACACTGTACTGCACCCACAGGCCACGCCCCCCAGGGCTTTCTCAGGACCCCCCCCACTGCCCACCCCGACCCCCAGTCAGACCAGTAGAGACTGTATTCCAAAGTTCTAGTGGCATGGAGGGGTCTTTGGACTTCAGCCCAGTCTTCTCACTGTGTCTGGGACCCATCCCTGGAAGCACCCCACAGAGCAGTGCTTAGTTCACAGGAAGGGCTGGCTGTTAGTGGCCTTTCCGGTGGCCTCACAGGTTCTGTCTGTGGAGTCTTTGTCCTCAGGATGCTAGAAGTCACCGGTAGGTTTTCCCCTTTGGAGTCCTGCATGCCCAGTGCTCACCTCCTGGGCAGGGCCTCTGCATGGGACATTTCCTGGACTCAGTCAGCACTTGGCAGCTTGCCTCCTCTTCCTGCCCAGCCTGGCCAGCCTCTCGCACTCGGGTCTCCAGACCCCAGGCTGAGCCACAGGTCTTCCCATTGTGTGTACAGGGGCTCCAGCTGCCCCATGGGCCAGGCTCACACTCTTCTGTGGGCAAAGGGAGAGAGGCACAGGTCAGTCAGCTGGTGGTGGATGCCCCTTGGGTCCAAGGACAGTGTCCAGGGGTATGATGACATCATCTCCATCTGCAAGAGACTCAACCTATTGCTGGGATCAGGAGACATACATTGAAAATGCCATTCACAGAGATGGGGAAAAACTATACTGAAGACTGTACAGAAGCCAGAGCTGGCTTCTGCCTGTGAGGGGGAAGGTTCACAGCGACGTGACAGAGCCGAGTTCATCTGGCGAGGAGAGGAGTGCCTCCTTGGTCAGCAGGGTTTGTGAGGCCAGATGACTGGAATGAGGGAAAGGTGCAGGAAAGGAGGACCAGATGAAGAGGTGGATGTTCACTGGAAGGCCTTCGGGAGCAGGGCTCAGGTTCTAAATGTGACGCATCACCCATAGAAGGAAGGCCAAAGTCACCCAGTGCTGTTGTGAGGGAAAAGTCACAGTTCTCAGAGGAGGGCAATTTCAGCAGATGCAGTTCATTTGTTTCTGAGAAAGAGGTGGTGCCCAGCCCAGAGGACAGTGAAATCCTTGTCTTACAGGCTCAGGCACTGAAGGCTGGAGCAGGAGGGGACACAGTAGAGGCTAGAAACAGGTCTCTAGGCCTCAGGATGGCCATGGATTGACTTGACAAATCAAGACTGAACACTGTGAGCCCCTGGGATTGGTACAGAAGGGCAGATGCAGATAAGAGATACCTGACTGCTTCCCAGAATCTACCATGTTGAGATGCCATGCTGGGAGGGCAGGGGTGCTCTGTGCACTGCTGGAGGAGCTGTGGGAGCCCAGAAAAGGCATGGGGAACAGCCTGGGGGACACTGTAGAACTGAGTGTCTGGTGGGGAGAAGGAGAGAGTGCCCAGGCTCATGGAGGTAGGAGATATTTCAGGTAGAAGGATTTGCCCAGGAAACTGTCCTAGGACAGGTAAGCCCAACTTGAAAGAGGAAGAGGATGGGTGGAGAGGCCACAGATGGAGAGCAGATTGCCCAGGGCTTGGAGGGCTCTGCCAGAGGCCACAGAGGGAACTGAGCCGATTGCCATCTTTAATCTGGCTGAGGATGGGAGCTCATGTTCTGAGACTGACCTAGGACAGTCAGGAAGCAAAAGTTGAGGTGGGGAATGTGAAGAGTGATTGATGGGGATGGGCATGGAAACTTTATGTTGCCCAGGATTCCCGCTAAGCTTTCTGCCCTTAACGGGACATACATTGATTTCATATGCCCTCTTTCTCCCCACTGAAATGTGAAGACAGACCTATGTCATTTGCTAACACATCCCCAGCACCCGAAGGGCCTGGCCATAGCAGATACTGTAGTGCATAGTTCTTGGGTGAGCAGGTTGAATTGGCTTGAGGGTGAAGGAGAGAAGCATCAGTGTTGATGGGGTCCTGGACGGGGCCACCCCGGGAATGGCAGTTAGTTATCCATAGAAAGAACTTGAGGGGCTGGAGAGATGGCTCAGTGGTTAAGAGCACTGGCTGTTCAGAGGACCTGGGTTCAGTTCCCAACACCCACATCGTGGCTAACAACCATCCTTAACTACAGTTCCAGGGGATCTGACACCTTCTTCTGACCTCCTCAGGCATTGTATGACATGGGTGCTTTTACATACATGCAGGCAATACACTCATACACATAAAAATAAAAATAATAAAATTTTAAAAAAATTTAAAAGAAAGAACTTGGGCTGGAGTGATGGCTCAGCACTTAAGAGAACTGGCTGCTCTTACAGAGGACCTGAGTTCCCAGCACATACATGGTGACTAACAACCATCTATAATTCCAGTTCCAGGGGATCTGGCACCCTCATCTGGCATCTGAGGGCATGGCATGCATGTGGTACACTTACATACATGCAGACAAAACATTTATATACATAATTAAAAAAAAAGAAAGGAGGGAAGGAAGGAAGGAAGGACCTGGTGAAGCAACAGGCTGGGCTGGGGTGGGTTGGGGAAGGGGCAGGAGGACTCCTAAAGAATGCGGGGCTTCTTTTCAGGCAGGGAGTAGCTGAGACAGCAGTGGGGAGCTGCCAGCTGAGGAAATGACTGTGACCACAATCCCAGAGAGACAGTGTGGGCAGAGGTGAGAGTGTCAAGGACAGCTTCTGGTGTGGAGAGAGCCAGAGGAGGAACATACAGATGGATTTGATAAGGTGCTGTCAGAAAAGGATGAGAGTGTTCTAACAACAGAGCATCTGTGCTGAGCACCAAAGGCAGCTAGCTGCTGTGGTCAGTGCCTTAAACTGTGTGAATGTATTCCATTCTCCTCACAGTCCCTCCCCATGGGGTGGGACTCCATGTTCTTTTTTTTTTTTTTTTTTTTCTTGAGGCAGGGTTTTCCTGTAGCTCCAGGTGGCCTGGAACTCCCTGTGTAAACCAGGCTGGGGTCAATCACAAAGATCTGCCTGCCTCTGCCTCCTGAGTGCTGGGATTAAAGTCATGCACCACCACACCCAGCTGGTTTTTTGTTTGATTGTTTGTTTTTTTGAGATGGAGTCTCATGTAGACCAGGCTGGCCTTGGACTTCCTATATAGCTAAGGATGACCTTGAATTCCTGATTCTACTGCTTTCACCTCCCAAGTGCTGGGATTATAGGTATGTACCACCATGCTTGATTTTATGTGGCACATAAACAAATCTAAGAACAAATCTTAGAACAAATCTAAGGCCTCATGCATGCTAGAAAAGCACTCTACTGAGTTACATCCCCAGTGTTTGTGACTTTGTTTGAGACAGGATCTCCCTATTTGCTCCAGGTGGGTCTTAACCTTCAACTCTCCTGCCTCAGCCTCCTGAGTGCTAGGATTACAGTATGTAGTTATTATTTATTTATATTTATTTTAGTGGGTGTGTAGTGTATTGTGAGCACATCTGTCCATGTGCACAAATACGGAAACCATAGGCTGAAGTGGGATGTCTTCCTCGATTGCTTTAATCCTTAGTTTTTGCAGCAGGGTCTCTCACTGAACCTAGAGCTTGCTGTTTCTGCTAGACTGGACAGCAACCACCAGAGATCCATCCGTCTCTCCCAGCATTGGGGTTACAGATGTGTGCCCACAGTGCTTGGTTTTTATGTGGGTGCTGGGGATCTGAACTCAGGTCCTCATAGTTGTGCAGCAGGCACTTTCTGCACAGAGCCATCTGGGAGTCCTGGACATAGCTGAAGTGAGTTGCTTGAGATGGCTGAAGGTATTTCAAGGCCAGGTCTACTTTCCTCCCAAACCACTCCTCTCCATTGTCCCGCTGGTGAGGACACTTGGTAACAAGAGCAGTACCGGTGTTGCTGCTGAGGTAACTATGTGCAATGTTTACGAGGGCTCTAGAGCTCGAGAGCATTCTGTGCATGTGTCCCCTGTGCACCAACATGGGGCTGGGCCATCCATCACCCCCATGACAGTGTACTGACTGCTTCTGGGTATCTTGCTCTCTCCCCAAGACCTTGCTCCAGGACAAGAGCTCCTTACTCACCTTGGCACTCCTGGGTGCTCTGGTGGGTCAGGGTGCCTGGTGGGCAGGTGGGCAGGCACTTTCCTTTGTATAGGTGAAACCGTCTCTTGCAGCGGATGCAGAAGTCTTGGCTGAAGCAACTCTCACACGTGGCCCCACATTCTGCAACAGAGTTAGGGACACCTCAGGTAAACTGCCAGTGAAGGGGCCTATGGGTCTGTCTGAAGTTGGGGGGTGGGTGTCTCAGTACAGCCCCAAGCTCTACTACAGCACTGGAATCAGGTTGCAGTGTTCCCCTTGGAGGCCTAGACTCACATGGGCTGCATGTGAGGCCTTCTTTTCTTGTTTGAGCTGAGGCTGAACCCAGGAAAGTGACTTACTAGAAACCACACAGCAAATCTGGGCTTGGAGTGATGGTTCCCTGACCCTTTTCCCACCAAGACTCAGAGATGGTGATGGTTTGTCCTAGGTCACAGTGAAAACAGAGTTCAGGGTCAAGACTGCCTTTCTTACTTAGCTAGACCCAGGGAAGATGAGTAACCTGCTTGAGGCCACACAGCAAACTAGGGTAGAGGTTCTCTGCCTTGTTTGAGTTGAGACCTTCTGGTACCCTGCTGGAGCTGATGGAGGAATGGAGGGGACTAACTAGCCTAGGGTGCAGGGCTGGCTGGAATCAAACAAGCCTTGGGTGTACTTCTTCTTCCTCCTAGGGTGTGTTGAGGAAGGCAGGATGCTGGTCACAGTACCCAGGGGCCCTAAGCTCACACACGACAAGGGAGGAGCCACGTACTTTTGCACCTGTTGACCTCCTGGCCTCGGATTCCAAAGAAGCCAAGGGGACAGTCGTGCACACACTTGCCATACTGACGGATACCTTCCCGGCGGATGAACAGGAAGAGTCTCTGCTGGCACATGGAGCAGCCATTCTCCTCTGAGCAGCTGATACAGCCTGTGCAGTTGCCCCCCAGGCCAGGGCCTACTGCAACCAGACGGGGCGGGAGACAGAGATGGTCAGATCAGATATGTGAGCAGCTCAGATGGACTCACTGGGATATTAGCTGGACACACCAAAAGACTTCATTTCCCAGCCTCCCTTTCAAGTAGATAGCATATGATTTAAATCTGGCCAATGGGACACAGGGTCAGCAGTGTGTGAAACTTCTAGAAGGAGGAGCATTCTCTTTCTCACCCCTCATCCTTCCTGCTGGATGGAATGAGAACACTATGGTTGGAGCATAGTCAGTTATTCTGGATGATGAAGTAGAAAGCATGCTTTGAGGATGGGGAGGTAAGATGGCACGTGCCTGAAGAAGGCAGAGCTGCTGCACCACTGTTTGTGGACTGCTAACGTCAGCAAACTCAACATCTACTTTATTCAGCCACTGTTACCTGGACTTTTCTAGGCACATTTAATCTTTACTAAAGAAATTATCTTGTGTGTGTGTGTGTGTGTGTGTGTGTGTGTGTGTGTGTGTGTGTATGCACACATATGGGAATGGTGGGACACAAGGATGGGTTGAGACTTCACCCTCCTGCTTAGTTTCTGAATGATACTTCAGTCCCCACTGCCACCAATACAAGGGCTCCTGCCACCATCAGGTGCAGGAATTTGAGGGGAGGAAGCAGGAACCAGGCTCCAAAGCTGGGTTGAGCAATATCCTAGAACCCAAGGCGGCCACCCCAAGAGTCACAGAGAGACTGTGGCCTCAGAACGCTGGTTCAGCTGAGCTGAGGGAGGGAGACTGAAGGCCGGGAGGTGTTGCTTGGCCAACACTCAGTAGGACTGTGACTTTTCCTCTGTCCCCAGCCCCCCAAACCAAGCGAGGCAAAGCAGAGGAGACTCCTGCTAGACCAGGTGGGGTGCTAGAAGAGACCCTCAATAGACTAGGTGGGGTGCTAGAGGTACTAGTCTCGTGCCCCAGTGGGATATAAACATGCATCCACAGCCCAGCCTCCTGGCCTTCCTTGTACCTCTCTGAGCAGAGAGGAGACCGGGGAGAACGGGCAGAGCAAGAGGGACAGCAGAAGGCCCGCTAGTCTTCATGGCAGGTAAGAGGGGCTCACAGCAAGGGGGCCCATGGAGGAGCCAGGCACATGGGGCCTGTGTTGTGTCCCACATGATGTTTTACTTATCAGATTGTAATTCCCTCCAAGGCACCTCTGGAGTCACTCTATAATCTCAAAGGCACCTCTGGAGTCACTCTATAATCTCAATGATCAAAAAGGTACTAACCATAGAGGAGGGGAGGGTCCTCTAGAAACCCATTTAACGAGGACTGGGAGATTGCTCAGTGGGTAAAGTACTTGTTGTGAAAGCAAGAGGACCTGAGTTCAAATCTCCAGCATACACTTAAAATCCAGGCATGGGCCTATAACCCTAGGGTGGAGACAATGGATCCCTGGAGCTTGCCAGCCAGCCAGCCTATCCAGAATAGTGAGCTCCAGGTTCTGTGAGAGACCATGCCAAAAAGGCGAGGTGGAAGGTGATAAAGTACATACCTGATGTCCTCCTCTGCCTTCCACATGCATATGCATGGACACATTCGCACATGTGCATATAAAAGACACATACACATACACACACACACACACACACACACACACACACACGCACACAGAAACCCATTAAACCATGAAATTTCAAAAGCTTCCAAAGTCCTATTAGTCACCATTAGATACTTCAGTGTGACTTTTCTTTGGGAAGTCCTCACAGGCTCTTGGGAATGTCTTATTCTTTCCTTAAGCACCTTTCTGTTTTTAAAATTTAATTTTATGTGTATGAGTATTTTGTCTGCATGTATGTAAGTGCACCCATGTCACACAATGCCTGTGGAGGCCAGAAGAGGGCATCAGATCCCCTGGAACTAGAGTTACAGGTGGTTGTTAGCTGCCATGTGGATGCTGGGAACTGAATCTGGGTCTTCTGCAAGAGCAGCCAGTGATCTTAACCACTGAGCCATCTCTCCAGCCTCCCTTTCTATAATAAACTCTAACTCAATTTTGTACTGGATTGACCTGAAATTCTTTTCTGTGTTGACACCAAGGATCTGGTTTTATCTGAGTTGAGGTCCCTAAAAGATTAAGGAAACTCCTCAGACTGCTACAGCTGTACCTCCTTCCTTGCCACCACTGACACTGATCTCAATACCTGGTGGGAACAACTCTAAGGGAGGACAGCTTTATCTTAGCTCATGGTTTCGGAGGGGTTTAGTTTACAAAGACTGGGAAAGCATGGCAGCATATGGCAGAGGCCATTCACATCACAGTGGGCCAGAAAGCTCAGAGTGGGACAGAAAGGTGGGCCGAGAAAAACCTTCGGAGGCCCTTAATGACCTACTTCTACTGACTGGGCACCATCTTCTAAAGGTTCCACAGCCTGGCAACATAGTGTATCCAGCTGGGGAACTACATTCAAAACGTGAACCCATGGGAGGTATTCCAGAGTCAAACCACAGCAGGTCTGGGGTGGGACCCAAGAATCTTCTTTTCTAACAGGTGATCTGATGGTGCTGGCCTTGGACCTCCTTTTGGAAGCCTTTTGGCTAAAGAAACTCTTGAGCATCTGCACAAGAGACAGAGGCTTATACTGTGGCATGGTTCACTAGCAAACAACCACGAAAGGGAACCCATTGTGGAAAGAGTAGATGACTATGTGTGTTGGTATAATCATATGCCACAACCATACACAACCCAGCTGTGAGAGTCAGCGGAGGCAGAGTCACACTCACAACCATCATTGTACACAAAGCTCAAAGTCAATGCTGAGAAGAAAAAGCGAGTTGCACGACGAATGATGCAGAAGGCCCCATCTGAATCAAGTTTAAAAGCAGAACCACAGGGGCTGGAGAGATGACTCAGCAGTTAAGAGCACTGGCTGCTCTTGCAGAGGACCGGGGTTCGATTCCCAGCACCCACATGGTGGCTAACAACTGTCTGTAACTCCAGTTCTGGGGGATCCATGGCCCTTTTCTGGCCTCCACAGGCATTGTGCACATGGTACACTTACATGCGTGCAAGCAAAACACTCTTACGTATAAAACAAAAAATAAAAAAAAGCAGAACCATGCTTTGTAGCCTACCATGCCCACTCATGAGGTGTCTGAAGAGTGAGAGACATACAGGGGATGGACGCAGGCTGAATTCAAGATGGGGGCACCTCTGGGACCAGATGTGGGAGAACGGTTGGCAAAGAAGACTTGAGACTTCACTAGTATCTGTAACATTTAATTTAATTTTCTAAAATCTGAAGTAAATGAGAAAATGGAAAGATCTGATCAAAGTGAATCATGAGGGTGGCTGGAAAGATGGCTCAGTCAGTGCGCCTGGTGAACAAGCATGAGGACCTGAGTTCTGATCCCCCAGCACCCATGTGAAAAGCCAGGCATGGCACTAGACACCTGGCTCAGCAATTAGGAGCTCTGGCTGCTCTTGCAGAGGACCCAGTTTTGGTTCCCAACACCCATATGGTGGCTAACAATTGTCTATAACTCCAGTTCTGGGGGTCCAATGTCCACTTCTGGTCTCCATAGGCATTGCAGGTACATGGCACACTTATACACATGCAGAGAAGATACACATATAAAATAAATATTTACAAAACCATTTTAAAAAACCCAGGCATGGGCTGGAGAGATGGCTCAGCAGTTAAGAGCAATGACTGCTCTTGGAGAGGACCTGGGCCAGATTCCCAGCACCCACATGGTGGCTAAGGACTGTCCTTAGCTAACACCCTCTTCTGACCTCCAAGGGCATTGCACAACATGGTGCACTCATGTACATGCAGGCAGTATACTTGTACACATAAAATATAAATAATAAATATTTAAAAGAAAAAAGCCAGGCGTGGTGGTGTGTGACTGTAATCCCAACTCTGGGGAGATGGAGACAGTGGATCCCTGGCGCTTACTGGCCAGGCATTCTAGTCAAATGGTCAGCTCCAGGTTCAGTGAGAGATTCTGTTTCAAAAACATAAGGTAAAGCTGGGCATGGTGGTGCACACCTTTAGCCCCAGGACTTGGGAGACACAGGCAGATGGATCTCTGTGAGTTCAAAGCCAGACTGGTCTACATAGCAAGTTCCAGGCCAAACAGGGCTATGTAGTGAGACCCTGTCTCAAGAACCCACCCATCTCCACCAAAAAAAGTGGAGAGTGATTGAGGAAGACATCCAACTTTGACCCTTGGCCTCCACATACACATGCACACATGAACACACACACACACACACCACACACATGATTGATGGGTTCCCAAATGTTCATTATATTAATTTCTAGTTTTGAGTGTAGACTTAAAACAATTTTCAATAAAAACCCATTTAAGGAAAAAAGAATTTAGCCTCTCAGGTGCCCCAGAGCAAGGGAGGGCTACGTTCCTCAAGCCCTACCTTATCTTCAGGCTGAGATCACAGGCAAGGAGGGGACAAACTCTGGGAGGTGGAAGGGGTTCTGTGAAGAGCGGAGACCCACACTTTGGGCTTTGTGCTGGCAGCTTCCCGTGTTCACTTTCTTTGTCCTCAGGAAGGGACCCTCGATTTATTAGCAAAGTTTGTCTAGTGCACTGCCCAGGCCCCTTTGCAGTGGTCACGTGTCTAATGCTGGTCAGTGGGGTGAGTGGGCATGTTGTGGGCAATGCCCAGGAAGGGTCCACACTACTTCCCTCCCCTCTGCCTTCCCACTGTTGGGGTTGTAGGTTGGTTGGTGGGAGTTCTGGCCGATTCTTGCGACAGAGGAATCTTGAGAAAGGCTACTGCCATACTAACCCAGGACAATGTGAGGGGGAGAAAATCTTTTGCACCTTGTTTCGGCCACTAACATTTCAGATGCACCAAGACTAATGATGCTGGGCCTTCAGCCACAGGTCAGCAGAGTGGTGGTGGTAGAGACTAGGGTTCCCCCCTCTTTGCTGCTCACTAGGAAGCCTGTGGAGCTGAGCTGCCACCTCACTGATGATGGGCAAAGGATGCTCAACTGACTCAGAGTGATTCCAAGGAAACTCGAACAAAGTGCAAATTAAGTTCCATCACGGGAAAGTGATGTGGTGTTTCCCCTGTACACTAAGTCTGGGGATCGAGATGCTCTGATATCAGGGGTGTCACCTTTTTGCAACTGAGGAAACCCAGGCTCAGAAGACAAAATGACATGCCCAAGGTGATGCAGGATCAGGAGGCAGGGACCTCCCACTGTCATTCGAAGGCCAGGGCTGGGGAGCACACTCTCAGCCACACCCACACAAGTCTGCCCCTGTAGCACTCAACTGACTGACACTGTAGAAAGAATTCCTGGCCGAAGACACAGTACCCAAAGACCAGGACAGGGGAAACTCGTCCCCACTGTGGGAAGAACTTGCAGACCACTCAGCCTGACACTTAAAGTTTCACTGGGGACCCTGAGATTAGAAGAGGCGGAGCCCAAGGAAGAGAGACCCAAAACCCAAGGAAGGCCCTCTTAGAGACACAGGACCCATTTGGAGGATGTTGACCGAATGTGCTGAGCAAAAGAACCCAAGGAGGACTCTCCAGACTTTGAGAATCAATGTGTGTGCAAGTGTGCAAGTGTGTGTGTGTACACACACTCATGCCTGTGGGATGGACCCATCTTCAACAGGCTGCGGCCCTGCACCTCCTGATTCATCTCTGACCCAGAAGTTGGCTAGAGTGCCCTCTAGTGTTTCCAGTTTATAATGACACCTCTGGCCTTTTGAATCTGTCTTTATTACATCTCCACTCATTAGAAAGGGCAATGATGTCCCCTCAGGGTCAGGGGTGTAGAATCTGAACGCTCACTTTATGACTCATAAGTAATGACTAGTAGGGTCTTGACAGTGCTCCAGTATGCTCTGGAAAGATCCAAACTTGACGGTTCTTAAGCTTACTGCATCAGAGTCCCTAGGAAGCTTAGGAAGTGGCTAGTTTGGGTCCAAATTCAAAATGAACACACTGGGCATTTCACAGTGCCTTCCCTGCTATAGCCCCCTAACCATGGAGATCTAGATATGTGCTTTCTGGTCCTGGCTCTGGCTGCTGGCTCATCTGGGCTGGGCCGGTTAGATGACAGCTTCGGAGACTGACTTTGGACGAGAGATGGTGGTCCAGACTGGCCTCCGTACGTAAGGTCAGTGGTGAGTAGGGCAACACACAGGTTGTCCCCAAGGTAAAGTGGCCACACTGCACTGTGGATACTGGCATCTTTTCTAATAAAGACCAGTCTTCAATGGTGCCATCTCTGCCCTGACACGTTACCTGGGCTTGGGGCAGATAGCGCACCAGCTTCCCTTGACCTTAGTGCCTGTTGCTCCAGACACAGGTGTGTGTTCCAACAGGAGCTAGTCTTAGGATTGTTTTTTGTTCGTGTGTGTGTGTGTGTGTGTGTGTGTGTGTTTGTATGAGTTGTGTGTGTATGTGTGTGTATGTGTGTGTGTGTGCACGCGCTGTGGTGTGTGTGGTGCATCTTTTCTTCTTTTTGGACATGGGAGGACATGACAGAAGCTGGTGGGTACCACAGGAAGGAATGGTCTTCCAAGAAGGAAGACTACAGATGGCAGAGCCAGGAGCTACAGGTGAATTCCAACAGGAGCCCTTCTGCTACCTGGTCTACCCCTGGGGCTCCTAGATACTCTCCTCAGTCCTCAAGCCACTTTGAGTTAGCTTTTCGTCACTTGCAACTGAATGATTTCTGACTAATACAGAAGCAGAGAGAGAAAAAGAAACAAACAGTTGAGATGCAGAGAAATGGCAGCCAGAAAGCTCACAAGCTCCAAGGTCAGAGAAGCGTCTGAGTGCCTTCCAGGCTCTCCCAGGGCTTGGCTTCCCCATGGCTCCAAAGAAGTCACTTTTCCACTCCAACTAATTCTCCTCTGTCAGCTAGCAATCAGAAAGACTAGATGGGAAACAGACACTGGTGGGCAGGTCTGCTTCTGCAGGGCAGAGATGCCTTGCAGCACCACATGCCCCACTGCCCTCCATGGCACTCAGGAACCCTGAGGTTCCCAAGAGCATACTCTGGAAACCCGGGGTCTCTTTCCATGTCAGGTGGATCCTGGCCTACACCCCTGCCCTGTCCTGGATCAGATGGTTGCTTATAAAAGAGCACATTTGTGTCCTAATTGTAACCTCTAGAGCTTTCTTGGAGTGTCAGAGTGGATGGCCCCCATGTGGTTCCCCTGAGCAACCATCTCCCAGAGTTGAGACAAGCCTTCCCCAATAGAAATGCCGGTTGGCCTCATAGGTATGGCCCTGCCTTGTTCCGGCAGCTGGAAAGGCTTGAACATCATCTGATTCATCTGTCTTTCTCTCAGCACTTGGCGTGTACTCTGGGACTCAGAAGTCCACTACTGTACAGAGCATGATTAATCTCTCCACACTTGAGAGTTTACAAGGTGACTCGGGCTTATGACAACTCTGAATGCACACAGGAACCTAGCACCGAGTAATCCAACCAATCATTCAACAACTAGTTGCTGAGTGCCCTGGGTATCAGGGGGTTTCTAGAGGCTCACTGGCTATGAGCTTGGGGGGCATTGTGAGAGCCTAGGCAAGGACTGCTACCAACCTGAGACCTAGTTTTTCTAGCTATACGATGGGGTGATGGTGTTTACCTTGCAGGGTGGCCATGACTGAGGGAGACAGTGCATGCAGCTAGTTCAGAGCCCAGTGCACAGCTAGCATCTGAGAAACTATAGCCATTGTTATTAGGTTGAAGAAGATGGTGTGATTTCTGTCTGCAAAAGTCTAAAATATCTAAAGACGTGATATGGTACAGGTGACCAAGTAGAAATCCTGGCTGAGTGACATTGGGCAAGTCCCTTCATCACTGAGTGCTCCAGTTTCCCCACTTGAAAACCTAAGGCAACAACTTCCCCACAGACCTTGCTATGAGGGGCATGTCAGCAAACCATCAAAGTACCCCCCACAGAGCTCATCCACACACCCAAGTATCTGTCCTATCCCTGTACCATCATGACCCATGGTTCACCATGACTGGGAACCACCATGTAGCATTTCCTCTCATGGAGGGGAGGGAGGGACATGGATGAGGCTAGAAGGTGGACAGTGATGACTAGGAACAGGGCCTTCTGTCACTGTAGTGTGAAGAGATCATTTGCAGGCAGCTTTGGTCTTCACTGAAGGGCAGTCTTTACCCTTCTGTTGAGGACAAGGAATGACAAAGGTCTGGCTCTCCTGCATCCTGAGATTGGGTCCCAGCACCTCATCTCAACAAGAGCCAGTAGCCTAGTGTTCACAGGGGACCTCTATTTTATCTTTTAAAAAATATTATATTTGTTATTTTTTATTTTATGTGTATGAGTGTATTGTCTGCATGTATGTGAGTGCACCTATGTTGTGCAGTGCTTGCAGAGGCCAGAAGAGGATGTCCAATCCCCTGGAACTGGAATTATGTGGACAGTTGTTAGCTGCCATGTGGGTAGTGGGAACCAGGTCCTCTGCAAGAGCAGCCAGTGCTCTTAACTGCTGAACCATCTCTCCAGCCCCAGGGACCTCTGTTTTTTCCCATTTGGAGAGTTTAAGTGGATTTAGGGTCGCCTTAACTTCAACATAAACCACACGTGCCTTCACCTCAAGGGGCTCAAGGGGTTCAGGCAATATCTGGAACCCTGAAAATGGCATGCTGTCCTAGATAAGTTCATCTCAGCAGCGCACAATGAGTCTGTCACTGAGATGTCCCCAGTATCCAGGCCAAGACTCCAGCCCCACACTTTTCTTTTTTTAAAGAGACTAATTCAGACAGATTGTCAGCATTTATAAAATCAAGAGATTTCACATAAAAAGCTGGAATTCGGACTTCTTCCAGAAAAAAAAACCTAGAGCATCTGCCAGTGGTAGCCTGTTTTCTCATGGTGGCATTGGCTAGGTTGTATGCAGCAATGTGCTTGGGGTGCGGTGTGCAGACCCTGGAGCTCATGTCCAACCTGGCACTCGGGGAGAAGGGCGGTTCCATCTCTTAGTACACTTGGGTGGCAGTCACATCCACTTCCCACTCAGTGACAAGGTGAAGCAAGGGGGTTTTGTCCATTTTTATTTTAAGATAGGGGTTTTTGCTGTGTTGCCTAGATGACCTCAAACTCCTAGTAGGTAGATCAACAGGTGCAGGTGGGTATGTGCATAGATTCCTCTGAAAGTTGGTAGAAAGGGGACTGCTGGGCCTTGCATCAGAGCCATGATTCAGGAGAGCTGGCTGGGGTCAGGAACCTGCATTGCTCATGGGGCTCCAGAAACAGGCACTCATGATCCTGAAACCACACTTTCAAAACCATTAGTGGATAGCAGATACAAGGGTTTGAATCCCAGGTCTGCCCCTTCCTCTTATCTGTGTTATCATGAACTAGCATCCTAACCTCTCTGTGTGCAAGCTTCCCATCTGTAAAGCAGGAATACTGTGGGCTCAGCTTATAGGTATGCAGAGATGAGTTGGGCAGGGCTGACAGGTCAGAGGGTCTTGGAGATATCACCGTGTGGCTGTGGCCTTCACCACCTACCCTGCCTCCACGGATCTGTGGCTGTAATTCTTCTGACAATCAGTGCAGAGCGGTTTATTTCCATGCCAACATTTTTGGGGGTAGAGTTTCTTCATAATTGGGGTGTGCCCAGAGAAGTATGCCTTGCATGAGAACATCGTTTGTCATGGTGGACTATGGATTTAATACAGCTGTCCCGAGGACTCCTGGGGTGAGAAGGATGGGGGTGCAGAGAGAGACCATAGCCTCTGCCCCAACCAGTCCCTATATCACCTCTGGGAAAGATCTAGAAGCCTTCAAGAGGAGCCACAAAGAGAAGGCTGGGCAGCACATCTCAGATCTCCTCCTGGCAATGGGAGATGCATGTCACTGATGATCAAGGGAAATGAGCAACATCTGGACGCCCGCCTGCCCACTCTGACTGCCACATATGGGAGGCAGTTGCCACCGCTGGAGGCTGGCTCTGAGGGCTGGCACATTCCTGCCTGGGGGGCAGATTGCACCATCCCTTCGAAGCCTAGACCCTGGAGATGGCTCTAGGCTTGGAAGTTCCCTGAGAGTACAGACTCAGAGGCCTCTGGGCCATTGGTCCCTTCTCAGCACCAAGGTGGGACACTTACAAGGTCACATGTCCAGCAGAATCTGAAGACTTAGTCTTGGGGCTGTGCCACCAGCTGCCCCTTCAATCCTCCATGCAGAGCCACAGGCCCTTCATAAGGCCTCCCTGAACCTTCCTGGTGCTATACCAAGGCCACTGTCACACCAGTGTCCACCTAACCTTAACTGAGGTAGGGAATCAGTCAAATGAGGGCTGGGGCAGTGCTGGATGCCCCAAGCCTGATTTGTCTCTGCCTTTCTCCTCTCCTTTCCTCCCCCAAGCAGCAGTGGGGCAGGTCAGTAAGAGCTGGTGAAATGAGGGGGCAGTAACATGGGGTTCTTCTCTCTGCCTCCAAGAGAGGCCTGGGTTGGGTACAGTCCCTCTAATGCTCCATATGACAAGAAAGAAAAGGGTTGGTTAGGTGGTTGTGTGTCCCTGGGACAGTGATAGGTGTGTACTGACACTTGAGACTCTCTCAAAGAGATGGTGGTGCCAGGGTTGAGGCAAGGAGAAGGCCTGAGCCCCTGCTCGAGGCTGCCCCTGCCTTGCTTTCTGAGTTTCTTGATGGCACAGGAGAACAGGCCAGAGCAGGCTGCTTGTACTCAGCATCCATTCTCACTCCAAGTCCAATCTTTGTGCCTACCTCTGTAGGACCCACTCTGGACAGCCAGTGCATTCTGCCCAGCTAGATCCGCCTTAGGAAAGGTTAGACTGGTGTCCCTGGTAGGAGGCCCTACCTATCACTGTCCCAGGGACACACAACCACCTAACCAACCCTTTTCTTTCTTGTGCAGAGCAGTCTAGGTGACTTTCCAAACCAGAAGGATGGTGGCTGGGTTTCTCTTCTTAGGGCTTTGCTAGGATGAACAGTGCTGAAACAAGAAACCAGGCAGAGAGCCCCCACCTGGTTTCTACACATCTTTCCACAGCTCAGGCCCCTGCTGGCTGCCAGTACAGGGTCATCACAGAACTGCCCCAGGTGGAAACTACCATAGACTCAACCAGACTGAAGAACATCACCAAACTGTGCTCTATATGAAGTATGAAGTATTGTGTAAGAAGTTGAAAAAAATGACTCAGATGGCTCAGTTGGTAAAGTGATTGCTGCATAAACACAAGGACTGAGCCTAGTCTGACTAGTGAGCTCCAGGACTCTGTCTCAAAAATAAACAAACAAACAAGCAAACAACAAAAGTGTAGTAAGGTGGACAGCTCTTGAGGCGTGACAACCCGAGGCTGACCCTCTCTGCCTTCTGCATGCACAAACTTGCAGGGTAGGGGTGGGGATGGAGGGAGAGAGGGAGGGTGAGAGAGAGAGAAACTGTCTTGCAATTAATTGTCCCCCAGGTTCTTACAAAGTTGTCAGGTTGACATGGCTAATATTCAGTCAGCAAACAGTGACAAGTCAGCCCCTTTCTATGCTGCAGAGAGGGGACTGCTGTGTGTATGTGTAACTGTCATCAAGTGGCTGAAAGCTGTGTGCTTTAGCTGCTGCTTCTGTGGTGACAATGCCTGGTACGCAGCAGGTGCTCAGTGGGTACTTGATGAGTGACCTTGAAGCCAGGCAGCCCTGGTTCTGGTGATGGCCTTGCCCCTCACAGGCTGCTCTAGGATCCTCTCTGAGCCTTCTGGGGAGTCACAGAGTGTAGCTTCCTGTGTATGGAGTCCATCAACGAAGGGGCCTGAGCTCCAGCTGCTACCCTCCAGGGCTCGTGATTCCTTAGGGCTATTCATTTCTGTGTGGTCTGTGGAAGAGGCCTTGTGGGAGGTGGTAAGTTTCAGCCTTCAGTAGGCTGGTGTTTGTAGTCATTAGGAGCCTGGTAGGACTTTCCCAGTCAATCAGATATCTTCAGGGTTGTTCGTAAGTTGGCAGTGATACCCATGGGTCCAAACCAGGCCAAGTGTCCTGGGAGGATGTGAGTATCCAGGGAAGGTGGGAAACACTCCATTAGGGGCTAAAGCTGTGCTTCTCAAGACAGAAAGGCACCAGGTTGCAAGGTCTGCTATAGGTGCCCTGCATTGCTATCCCTTTGTTAATTTCTGTGCACAAATTACCAAACCCAAACCACTGTAGCCAAAGCCAGTCTGTGCAAGGGGAGGACCTTATGCCCAGCTATTCTGTTCCTGCACTCCACCTCTGGAGGCAGCCCAGAGCCTTGGATACTCCTAAAGTCCCACAGGAACAAAAGAAAGTAGCACTCGGGGCAACCAGAAGCTGCAGATCTGGAGGCAGATGACCTGGCTTCAAACCCTCCCTAAGCCTCAGTTCCCCTTCCTGCAAAACAGGAAGAGACAAGGTCCAGTGTGTTGGTGTGTGCTGTATAATCAGGACATGTGACAGGTGGCAGGGCCTGGCAGCAGAACAGGTGTGAGCAGCTGTACAACCCCTACTTGGGCCACACAACCCTTGGAAATGGGTTTTATTAACTTGTCTCATAGATAAGGAAGCTAAGACACAGAGAAGGTGGGAGAGTTGCCCAGGGCCACACAGCTACTAATGATAAGCTGGGATGTAGAGCCAGGAAGTCTGAGTAACTTGAGGTTATATTTATTTTAAGTGCTGGGGAGAACCTAGACTCCCAAAGAGCTGCATTCTGAACACCTGTCTGACTGCTCCCCACGGAGTTCTTCCTCCTCTCAAGTTTCAGATGTGGCCTCTAATCTAGATCTATGTGTCCTTGAGAAAGTACCTGCCTGTCTCTGGGCCACAATTTTTTCATCTGTTGAGTGGATGACTCAATTCATGCTTCTAAGGGCCTGAGATTCACTTTTTCATCCATTTGTCTACTCATCCAATCTAACCATCCATCTGTCCACTAAGTTATCCATCCATTCATCCATGCATGCATCTATCCACCATCCATCCATTCATGCATCTATCCACCATCCATCCATGCATCCATCTATCTACCCATCCATCTAAGCATGCATCCATCCATTTATCCATCCATCCATGCATCCATCCATCCATCCATCCATCCATGCATCCATCCATGAATCCATCCATTCATTAATCCATGCATTCATCTATCCATCCATCCATCCATGCATTCATCTATCCATCCATCCATCCATCCACCCACCCATCCATCCATCCATCCATCCATCCATCCATCCATCCATCCACCCACCCATTCATCTGCCATCTAGTATTCCTTGAATATTTACTTCATGCCAGGTTCTTTCTAGGCTATAGGAACATGAGGGTGAAAACAAGAAACAGTCCCTCACTTTTACTGCATTTATTAATTGAAAGTAAAGACAAATCAGATCTGTAGGGACTTTTGAGAAAGTTAAATGAAATCGTACAAAACCATAAATATACCCTTCTCTCAGACTCTGCCTTGTTCACCAATGACCCCTGTGCATCCTACACAGGGTCTGCTGCATGTGAGTGTCTGCTGAATGATGTTGTTGCTCTAATGCTTGAAAACAAAGTCCCTGTGCACACCCCTTCTTGTGAACTAGAAGTCTAGTATGGGGGCCAGACAGCCATTCCTGGGCTCTCTGGGAGGGGACCAGCTCTCTTTGCCACCTGTGACGCCTCCCTGCTCCCTTTCAGCCTTGTAAGTGCCTGTCCACATAACACTGAAGGATTGTCTAGCAGTGGCCAGGTCAGCAGACATGTCTCTAGTCCCCACATGCAGGTGGCCCCCTGGCTTGGAGGGGCCTGAAGAATAGGGAGATGGGCATGTCACATCCCAGTTAAACACATGTACTGTCTAACTGAAGCCACTGAGGACAAAGAGGAGACTAGTGAGGGATGCAGGGTGTGGGGGGAGGGCAGCCATATTGTCACCATTTGGCTGATTTCTTATTTGAGTCAAGGGTTACCAAGAGAAGTGACTGAGGTTGATTTTAGCTGATGATTCCAACCTAAGGGGAATAAGGTTTCAGGTCCTGTAGTAGGGCACCTGCCACCCATGGAGGGCATGGATGTAGGCACAGGAACACCTGGCCCAACTCCTCCTCTCTGCTCACTGGAATGGACCCTGAGTTTTCCAACATTGGGAGTTTCAGAGGTGACAGCAGCAGCCAGTTTTGTCCCCATCCTTCTTCCCCTCAACATACATGCAATACTTAAGTTGGGACATCGTCCCCAAAGGTCTGTGTATTAAAGGCTTGGTCCCCTGACCAGAAATGGGAGAGCCTTTTGGAGGTAGGGTCTAATGAGAGACTCTACTGTCATTGGAGGGGGGGGGGCTCTGGCTTCTCCCTCTTTCCCTTCAGCTTCCATATTATGAGGTGAGCAGTGTGTCCCACCATGGGGCCCCCCACCATTGCTGCCCTGTACCCCACCAGGGACCCAAAGTAACAGGACACCCAATTTGGACTGGAACATACAGAATTGTGAACTAAATAAAACTTTTCTCCTAGAAGTGAATTATCTCAGGTATTTCCTTATACTGGCAGAAAGCTGACCATAACAAGGGATGAAAAACCCAAAGGAGGAGTGACTGGAGTGGCAGAGCCTGCCATATCTCCCAACAGGAAGAGCTCTGGTATCAGGAGCCATGTTGGTGGTGAAGGAGAGAACTTTGAATCAAACCCATGCTTCAACATTTT
Organism: Nannospalax galili; assembly: GCF_000622305.1. NCBI lineage: Eukaryota > Metazoa > Chordata > Mammalia > Rodentia > Spalacidae > Nannospalax > Nannospalax galili. Next base: position 470,518 of record NW_008329150.1, on the reverse strand, counting down.
AGCAGCAGTCTGGTTTTATTGTTTTCCAACCACCTGAAAGTTGCCAGAAAGTTCTGAGATCAGTGCAGAGTTATTAAGGATAGGGTGTTAGAGGTAAAGTGGAATTGAAGAGAAAAAAAAAGCATGCTTGTTGCTCATATTATATGTTCAACCTGGTCATTAACAGGCCAAAGATAACCATCCTTAATATACAAACAGCTCCTATAAATCAATAAGGCAAAGAGGAACAACCCAAGGGGAAGCAAAGATACTACACACAATTCAAAGAAGAAAGACAAATGGGTCAATATCCACATGAAAATCATTAATACTTTTCAAGCTGAAGATTAAAACCAGAGCAAAGACTGGAAAGACAGCTCAGTTGGTAAAGCATCTGCCTTGCAAGCAGGAGGACCTAAATTCAATCCCCAGAATCTGTGTTTACAAGCCATGTGTGGTGGCATGTGCTTATAATCCCAGGGCTGGGGAGGCAGAGACAAGTGGATCCCGGGAGCTTGAGCTGGCCTAGCCTATGTGGTGAGATCCAAGTCAATGAGGGACCTCATCTCAGAAAACAAGGTGGATGGCACCTGCAGAGGAACATTGGGGATTGACCTATGGTCTCCACACACTTGTGCATACATGTCTGCATACACACACACACACACACACACACACACACACGTAAAAAACAAAATATTACTGTGTCCTACAAGAGAGGCAAACTGGAAAAAGCTGGCAGCACTCATTCTCCAAGTGAGGGCCTACTGTTTGCAACATGGTAGGGCAATAGCATTTCACTAATGGTGCCCCATGACTCCGAGATGGGTAGGAAGTTGTCCAGAGGTACACAGTAGTCCCTGGAGTCCAGCGCTGGGATCCACAGGTCTGAATGCATGCCTCTGGCTCTTTATCTCCGGCTACCTTTTCCTCCCTATCTGGGTTTGAGTGCAGCTTGGTCCCAGCCTCTGACTCAGAGGCTGGCTCTGCTGTACACATTGCCACTGCCTCCTCTGGGGCTCTGCTGCTCCACATCCCTGTTGTCACTCTGTCACTTGGCCCTGAAGCTAAGGCTCCCAGTCAGGCCAGCTCAGCAGTGACACACAAAAGACAGAAGTAGGAATACAAAGTCCAGGCGGGCTCTCACATCTCAGCTCCCTACTTGACAGCTACCTGATGTCAGTGCACATATGGAGAATAGGCTGGTCCCCAACCTGCTGCACACCTTGCTCTTGCCATAGACGTTTCCTGAGGGCTTACTACAGGTCGTTTGTCCAGATTCTGAGAAACACATAGGTGGACAGAACACGCAGGGATTTTTTTTCTTGCTATTATTCCTTAAACAATACAACAGAACATTTAGACACATTTACCTTGTATGTGGCCTCGTGACCTGGACTGTGTCATTCGAAGGGCGTGAGTGCCTGCAGATTAAATGCCTCAGAGTGATAGAATATCATAGGCTGATGATTCTGTGTCAAGTACTGTTCAAGGTATAAGGGAGACCCTGGTGGACAAGACAGCATTTACCCTCCAGAAGTTTCCATCCTGAAGGGGAGTGGGATTGTTGTAGACTGGACAGAGTGAGGAGTGACACGGGGGAGGAACTGGAATGCCCAAAGCGGCTCTGAATATTCTCAGTAGAGGGACCTGCATGTATAAAGGTCCTGAGGCTAGAAAAAGCTTGGCACGGAAGAGCTCAGAGGTCAGTGACCACATGAGGAGGGGTGAATGCTGAACTGGAGGGGAGGTGTAGACTGCCAGGGTGTGCAGCTTGGTACTGAGTTTCCTGGACTCAGACTGGGAAGTCACTGGCAGTGGCATGCCCAGTTGGGTCTGTCATCCTGAGAGCCTTCTTAGGTGTCCAGGGGAATGGACAGGAGGCTAGGGGGTGGGCTGAGAGCCCCAGAAGAGGCACAGTTGCCATCCAGAGCAAGGCTGGTGATGGGGAGGAGCAGGGGACCCATGGATGAAGAAATATCAAATTTGTTTATTTGGTTATTAGAAGAATGAAAGGGCAGATGGTTCTGTCTATAAAGCCACACCCAGTAGGTACTAGGCTGGTTCCTTATGCCTGTCCTCAGCTTCAAAGGGACCTCACCACAGCATCCAGTGGCTGTCCCTCTGGTAGCCTTGGCTTCCACTTTTCCTGATCACAGGTTCAAGACACGCTCCCTTCACCTGCTCCTGCCTCCTGACCATCACATACTGCTGGTACCAGATACTGGTTCTGATTCCTTCTGGTGGTTTTGAAATGCCCTGTATGCCCTCTGCCCCCCAACCTGGGGCAAACCCCAAGGCCCTGTCTGGGTGCACCCCTAAGTCAGTTTTGAAGGTGGAATATCACAATAACATCTGGACAGAATAGGCCCCAGGGAGGCCTTGTGCTCCCTACCACAGTCCTACAAGTACCTACAATGCTTGGGTTACCCTACTCCATTTCCATGATGGAGATGTTCAGAGCGGCCCAAGAGCCAGGTGGGACGCAGACTGGAATCTAAACTCCAGCCTCTCTCTGCCTGTTTCTGCCTGGTGGTTCTCCAAAAGCTGGGAATTACCTTGACTGTCCCAGGGCCCAAGGCCACCAGGGTCATATCCCACACCACAGTGCGCAGAAGGTGGTGGTCAAGGCAGGAGGGAGCCACTGGGACCAGCTTCCAGGTGCCTTTGGTCTGGAACTGTATGCTTGTGGGAGCCAAGGCCCCAGCAGTCTTATACCTTCCATACAGTTGGCCTTGTACACAAACGTCCTTAGTGTGTCTTCATTTCATTTTGGATATAGGAGAAGGAGACATCCACACACTGGGGCCACTGAACCAAAAGCAAGCTGTTTGGGAGATGTTCATCCCCTTGGGGAGGGCTGTCATTCAATCCAAGGTTACCTGTCTCTGTGGACAGAGCCCCCAGGAGATCGGGAAGGAGAGGAACAGGGGCACCTGCATTCAGGAGATGCAGCAAAGCGCTGACAGTAGGAGGCGGCAGCCTGAGGGAAAAGGCGTGCCATGGATGTGGCAGTCTGGACTCACAACTGGTGACTTTTTTTAATTTTTAAAATTTACTTATTTTTATTTTACGTGTATGAGTATATTGCCTGCATGTATGTAAGTGCACGTCTGTCATGCAATGCCTTCAGTGGTCAGAAGAAGGCATCAGATCCCCTGGAACTGGAGTAATGTGGGTGCTGGGGCTCAAACCTGGGTCTTCTGCAAGAGCAGCCAGTGCTCTTAACTGCCGAGCCATCTCTCCAGCCCCACATCTGGTGACCTCTACAAGATCTACCAGAAAGCTCTTTCCCAAACCAAACCGACTCAGACCATAAAGGCAGAACAATCCCATCCTCTCCCCAAAATGTAAAAAGAAAATTAAAAGAGGACTTGTAAAATACACTTAAATGAACCCAAATGAAAGTAAAGGAATAGATTTGACCAAGGCAGCAGTACCCATATCATAATTACTGCACTCCACAGGACACAGAAGCCACTGAAGCACACAGACAAGCTCAGAGGGAAGAGACCTTCACTATCAAAATAAGAGGTCAGTACACAGGCAGCACTCGGGAGCCCACAAAACTGACAGGAAGATGCAAGAAACCCAATAAAACAATGAGCAAAACAAATATTAAGTTGTAAAGCTAAAAATATTTCAATTAAGATAAATAAAAAACTAAGATAGGGCTGGGGGAGAGATAGCCTAGTAAATTGCTTGCCTTCAAGCACCAGGACCTGAGTTCAAGTTCAGGCACCCATGTTAAAAAGCTGGGTGTGGTGGCAGTGACAGGCAGATCCCTGGGGCTCACTGACCAGCCAGCCTAGCCCCAAAACAGCAAGCCCCAGGTCCCAGTGAGAGACCACTGACCAGCCAGTCTTGCCTGAAAACAGAAAGTCCCAGGTCCCAGTGAAAGACCTTGTCTCAAAACACAAAGTGAATGGCTCTTGAATGACACCCACATTTATGTACACACAGGTGTGTCCATACATCTACCCCCTGAACAAGTATGCACATGCATACATATAAATACACAAAACCCTAAAATACAATAATGAAAACTAATAAGAAATTCTAAAATAAGATAGTATTGGGAGTGGAGAGATGGCTCAGTAGTTAAGACCACCGACTGTTCTTGCAGAGGACCAGGGTTCAATTCCCAGCATCCACATGGTGGCTAACAGCCGTCTGTGGCTCCAGTTCCAAGGGATCCAACACCATCTTCTGACCTCCTCAGGCATTACACGACACAGATGCACTTACCTAAATGCAGGCAATACACTCATACAAATAAATAAATAGATAAATAGATAAATAAGTAAATAAGAGTATTTTTTTAAAAAATGAAAGAATCAGATAAAAACTTAAAATGTGGGGTTGGACAGATGGCTCAGTGGTTAAGAGCACTGACTGCTCTTGCAGAGGACCCAGGTTCGATACCCAGCATCCACATGGTGGCTATGAACCGTCCTTAACTCTAGTTCCAGGGGAATCTGAGCCCTCTTCTGACCTCCGCGGGCAGCATTGCACTACATGGGTGCACTCACATACATGCAGGCAATACACGCATACACACAAAAATAAAAATTTCAAGATATTAAATGCTTAAGTAAAACTTTAAAATTTAAAAATAAGTGAAGTAAATTTTGAAGAGTAAAATAAAATATTTAATTTTTTGTTTTGTCTTCTGTTTTTAAGACAGGGTCTTACTATGTAGCCCTGGCTGGCCTAGAACTCACTATGTAGACCAGGCTGGCCTCGAACTCACAGAGATCTGTTTGCCTCTGCTTTCTGGATGCTAGGATTAAAGGTGTGTGCCACCATGCCTGGTCTATTTAAGTTACTTTTTAGCAATTGAAAAATAATGACGGAAAAACAACATAAAGTGGGCACCAAAAAAAAAAAAAAAAAAAAAAAAAAAAAGCATGGTTTTGTAGATTCCTGTGGCTCCAAGGTTAGGAGCTGAGTGGCCCAGACTTTGGATTGGGTTCTCCAGCCTGCTGGGCAGAACTTCAGACCCCCATGTTCTCACATGGAACAGATCATTCACCAGTCATATGTTTGTGATGAGCTCTACCGGAAGGTTATGTCATCCATCCTCTGAGGTCCACTTCACAGGACAGTGTAGAAGCTTAGAGAGAGTAGCTCACTAGGCCTCATTACACATAGGCCCTGTTACACAGCACTCAGCACCAACTTTATGCTCAGAACTTGGAGCCCTCAAAGTGACCTCCTTTTGGCTCATCACATCTGCCAGATCCTGAGCTGGCATCAGGGCCATGTGTGACATCAATCCTGAGTATTCTGCACACTAGAGCAGCCAGCCTCATGTGATGTGGGACTGTTGTCAGCACCAGCTGAATATCTCATGGTTTCCTGGTGGGTCACATGCATAGGGCTCTTGACCTTCAGGACTCCATACAGCTAGATGCTATCACTGGCTCCACCATCCTAAGAGACAGCAGTGACATTCAGGAGTGAGGTATTTGCATCCAAGCACGTGACCTGGATTAAGAAGGAAGGCTTTGACTCCCAGAGACCTGGGTATATCCCACCTCTCCCTCCCCAGCACGAGACTGTGCAAGCTGATGCCTGCCCCAGGTCCCTCGAGCACAGAGGACCAAGTCACCTCAGGAGCCATGCTGGTGATAGACTGCAGCTCAGAAATCAATTATCTGGATTTATATCCTGGTTCGACTACCAAACTACTGGTTTGAAACACGAATTCGCTAATATTTGGCTGTTTTCAACCTGAAAAATGGCAATTGCATATACTTTAATCAGTGCTTCTGTCTCTCTTAATTCTGTTTACTTCTCTGTAGGATGAAGGTGATGACAATCCCTTGTGTGAGTGTTGGCTGTGAGGCCAAGAGGCTTAGGCTCCAGGGCCAGGCAGGATTTGAACTTTGGCTGTGGGGCCTTACACAAGTTACTTGATCTCTCTGTGCCACATAGTTTCTCATTCACATAATGATAATACTAGTACCCAACTCACAGGTTCATTAAGAGAATTAATCAATTGATATTTAGTACGCTCTCAGAAGCCTGACACTGAAGCAACTTGGGGGAGATCTGGCATAGAAAGGACACTCAGTTATAAACCAATCCAAAAGAGCTTTTCCTTGTTTTTGTTGTGGGGGGGAGCAGCTGGCCCTCAGCACCCTTGGGTGGGGGGGTCAGCCAACTTGGAGAGAAAACTAAGAGTGACATGGCATCTGCATGGAGCGTGTAAGGAATGAGTTTTCTCATCACTTCTTCCTGACAGTACAGTAGAAAAGCTGATTGCAGAGTCTTTCCATTGTATTCAGTATTGATTAATCTAGAGGTGGCTTAACATCTGCACAAGGATGTGCTAGGGTTATATGCACACATCCTGTCATCTCATCTAAGGGAGTTGAGCACCCATGGGCAGCTGGGGAGTCCCCTCGACGTGGGCCGTTCCACAGCCTCTCAGCCTTGCTGAATGCTTTCATCCGAAGAAGCAGAAATCGACAGGTGCAATGGTTGAAGGATGTGAAATGTCCCTTTCTGTAGATCAAAAAATTGGGTAGTGCCTCAAGGAAACTGAAGGACACTATGTTTTTGGAGAAAAGTATGAGCACATGGTGTGAAGAGAGCTGGGTGAGGCATGTGCTCCGGGGTCACCACACACCAGGCATCTATCGATACAGCTCTAGGAGAAGGACTGGCCCAGAAGCTACCGTAGCTTGTGTGCAGCACAGGTCTCAGTCAAGTCCCACAGGCTCTGTGCGGTAGCTGTACATCCCTGGGTCACTGGAGAGCCCAGCGAGAGGCACCCAACCCTGGTTGTTGGTCTGCCTCCCTCCTTCTGTGGAAGGCCCCTTTGTGCTACCCTCCTCTGACTTGCCATCTGGGAAAGGACAAGGCAGGCTAGCAGCCCTCAGCTACACAGTGGAAATGGAGACTCTGAGGAGCCCTGTCTCAGACCCATCAGACTCTGGAGCAGGCTGCCTTGCTGGCCTTGGCCATGGGTTTTTCTGCACCTCCATGACCACCACAGCTGGTGACCTGGGGCTGGGATTCCTGGCTGCCACCTCCAGTTTTACAGAAGTTGGTCTCAAGGCCTCACCTGGCCTCTTCGGGCCTCCAACATTCTACAATCCAACTCAGAAACTCCCAAGAGAAAGTTAGTGTGGGCTGTTCTGCAAACTGTAAAGCACTATACAAGGAAGAGACTGGTTAATGGTAGCACTTAATGCTCTGCTCTAAGTGGGATTTGCTCCTGTGGGTTTGGGAACAGAAAGACCCAGGTCATACACATATTTGTAATGTGACTCAGTCCTCTCTGGATCAGTTTTCTTCCTCTGTATATGGAGGAGGAGGAACCATATCCATCAGAGGAGCTGGGCTGAAGGTCCATGTGCTGGATAGCGCTAATGTAAACTTGACACACCTGGGTTGAAAGAGCCTTAATTGGGGGATTGCTTCCATAGGACTGGCCTGTGGCCATGTCTGTGGGGCATCTTCTTGATTGTTGAGTGATGTGGGAGGACCCATCCCACTGTGGGTGGGGCCACCCCTGGGCAGGTGGGCCTGTGTTGCATAAGAAAGCAGGCTGAGCAGGGGTCAGGGGAGCAAGCCAGTAAGCAGTGTTCCTCCATGGCCTGTGCTGCAGCTCCTGCCTCCAGGTTCCTGCCCTGAGTTCCTACCTTGGGCTCCCTGATGAACTGTGACCCAGGAGATGTAAGATAAAATAAACCCTTTCCTCCCCAAGTTGGTATTGGTCAGAGTATTTTGTCACAGCAATGGAGAAACAAACTAGGACAGTCAAGGTGAGTAGAATATGTGATGTCTGCCACACTCATGGCTTGGGGGTGTCTGATGCAGGAAGACCCTCAGCCCCAATGGATCATTCCAACATTCAAGCATGCTAGGAAGGGTACAGCACCAGGCTCAGGGCAACTAGAATCAGGCTTTCAAAAGGCAGCAGGAGCTGCTCACAGGGCATGCTCCCCTGGAGAGGGTAGAGCTTCAAGTCAGATTCCCTAGGCTCACCACCTGACTCTCAGGTGGCCCACTAGGTGCTGGTCTCCCCTCAGGAAAATAGGACCCTTCTATCTTCATAAAGCCCTGCATCCTACATCTGCTCTGTGTTAGGTCTGCTTGGAAAGGGTAGAATGCCACAGGTGGGAACAACCGAAGGAGCGACATCTACACTATGACAATGGGAAGAAATACATTTTCAGAAGCTGGGGAGATGGCTGGCTGGATGAAGCACCTGTTGTGCAAGCGTGAGGACCAGGATTTGGATCTCCAGCACCCACTTAAAAGCAGGCCAGGTGTGATGGCCCACCTGTAATCCCAGCACTTGAGAGGCAGGGGCAGGGGATCCCCCCCCCCACCCCTGGGCAAGATAAGTAGCTAGACTAGTCAGAATCAGTGAGCCTCGGGTTCAGCAAGAGCCTGTGCCTCCATAAAAGTGAAAACAATCAAGCAAGATACATCAGGTCTCCACACTCATGCACATACATGTGAGCATGCATGCACATGAGCATGCATACCACACAGGCACAAACACCACAAACACACACACACACACAAAAAAAAAAACAAAAAAGAAATACATTTTCATATCAGTGTGCATATACTGTACACACATCCACACTTACATGCACATATACACACACATACTTACACACCCATGGACCTGTACATACAGTTCTACACATAGGCAAACTGCAGCACACTTACTTCTTAACACTTGAAAAGCACTTTGACATTTTCTAACAGAGGTTGGCATGCCACAGCCTGTGACATGTGGCCAATCCTATGTGGTCCACAAAGCCTAAAATATTTATGCTGGTCCCTTACAGAAACATTCTTAGCCCCACTCTGCTTTCTTCCTTCCTACTCTGTTCCCTTTCATCCTGTTCTGTTCCATGTCATTTCATTCAAAAACTCTGGCTGCCACTTTACAGCCTTGTGTTTACATTTCTACTTTCCACTCTCAACCAGTCACTGCTTTGACCAAGAGACCCAGGTACAGGGGCAGAAGGAGTCATCCACAGCACTCCTCAGCTCCCATCTTCACTCTGCTCCAAAGGAATTGGTTTCCCTTTCAAAACTGCCCAGATGTCTATCTGACCCTGGATCTACCTGCATGCCAGCACTCTAGGGACATACTTTGTCCTTCACCCAGCCACTGTTCCAACCTAAGGGACAGGAGACCTGGGTGGTCTTCCTGTGTTCTGTTACCTGCCTGCCTAGGTGTTAGCTTCTCCTCTGGGTCTGTGTCCAGGGACAGTGCTGTCATCTGGACTTTGTACATGGTATTCCCTGTACAGACCTAACAGTCCACTGGAGTGGGTACCACCTATGTCATTTCATGGTAAATCAAAGGGGCTCAGAGAGGGCAAGCAAGAGGGGGGAGGAGAGAGTTGATCCTCAGAAGGTGCCCTCTGCTTAGCTCTCTCTGCCTCACGAGGTCACCTTCCATCTGGGATGCTGACAAATTTTCTCTGCTGCCTGAAGAGGCAGGTTCAGGGCTCCGACTTCATAGATGAGGGAACCCTGCATCAGAAAAAGCATCTTGAGCCTAGGGTAGGAGAGGGCTCAAGATTCCACACCAGGTCTCACTTCATCCCTACATGATACCCTGGATCTGTGGACAGGGAACACAATTCAGAGTCCCCTCAGTCTGCCCCACTGTCAGGGACCCCAGCATGTTTCAGGAGAAATGTCCCCATCTGGTTCTTATTCATTTATACTTAATTAATCAAAATGTTTTATAAGACACACTTGAGATCCAAAAACCCTTTTCAGCCCTTTTCTTTCATTCTTTCTTGTAGAAACAGAAAAATTAGATTTCATTAAAAAAAAAAAAAGTGACACCAGAGCCAGAGGAGCCCAGGTCCAGACCCCAAGGGAAGCCGCTCAGACCAGGCGTGGCTGGGACAGGCAGGTCCTTTCTCATGGCCAGACACTGAGCCAAAGGCTGAGGTGAAGAGCAGGATATGGAAGGGAGACTGAGGGGCGCAGGGAGGGGTGAGAGGGGTGGGCCCCCCTGCTGGTTTGATCAACTCAGCTCAGTGTCCCCTAATTCCCAACACAGTCTGGCAGGGAGGCTTTCCTGAACACTTTCTGAACAGACGAATGGATGAATGAAAGAATGAATGAACTGAGTGAGTGAATGAATGAGCAAACTAGGCACTGCTAATATCCAGGTATCTCCAGGACACATTTCTTCACCAAAGTCAGATCAGAAAATCAAAGCATGTAGGATCCCAGGGATTGTGTACACAACCTTCCATCCCATGCTTTATGAGAATTGGTAGTGATATGTGTGTGTGTGTGTGTGTGTGTGTGTGTGTGTGTATACTAAGTTTGAGAAAGGTCAGCCCCTCTACACCACCTCTTCCTGGGCTCTTGGAAGTCCCACAGCCAAGAACTCTGCCGAGCTCAACATCCCCCTGCCCATCCTATTTGGCCAGAACAGTTGTGGCTGCCCTGCAGAACAGACTCTCAGAAGCTAATGTCTCTCCTCCACCTCAGTACCAATGGGGAAACTGAGGCTATGGCAGGGGCAGAGGAGAAATCCTTTCATTCGAAGTAACAAGTGGGTCAGGAGACTGAAAGCCAAGGTTATCTATCTCCTTTGCATCTCACAAATGCAGTCACTAACTACCTCTCTGAAGATGCTGGGTAGGTGTGGACTCCCCAGACTCAAGAGCATCTGCTGGGGTTGAGTACCAGGAACTCTTCACCAAATGGGGCCAGTGTAAGGAGCAGCTCCCTGACTCCTAAGTTCCTTGGAGGTGCTGGTGAGCTGGGCAGAGGACAAAGGCAGGCAATTTGCATTTTCCCTCCCCCTCTTGTCAGTGAGAAGCATCTTAGAAATCCAGCTCCCTTCCAGATAGGTAAACTGAGGCCCTGAGAAAGTTCAGGAGACATCTTAGCATCCTGTCAGATTTGAGCCTGCTTTGCTGTTCACCTGCTGTACAACCGTGGACAAGTTAATTCCCTTCTGTGAGCTTGTCTTTGCATCTAGAAAACAAGCACCTCTCCCTCCCTTCAGTGGGCTCTTGTGAGCAGCTAAGGACACAACAGACAAGAGACAGTAATGACTAATATGAGCCTGTATCCAGCCAGCCATCTGACACTTCCTTTATCTACCCATGGTCCTTCTGATGAGATGGAGACTGAAGATGATTTTTCCCATCTTAATGACAAGTTAGTGGAAGGAAAGGGGTTATAAAAATCATTTTTAGAATGGAGAAGGGTCTCAGAGAATGTCTAAAGGACTCTGACATAGGTAAACTGAGGCTTTGAGTGACTTGCCCAAGGCTGCTTGGCTGGAACCTCTGGAAACAGGGACTTGCAGCAAAGTAGGTTGGATCCAGCCCCTGAGTTCTGGATAGCACAGAGGAACACACTCACAGGGCCCCAATTGCTGCAACTCACCTGAGGTCCACCTGTCTCTAGCAGGAGTTGAACCCATAGGCCATGGTTTGCCATTCTACCCCATTCCAGCTCTCCCACAGCTGCCTCTGTGCTCCCTTCCCCTCTCCAGGGCAAGACCACTGTCACTCTCCCCGATTCAGCCTTCTTGAACTCTGCCCTCAGTCAGAAAGACAAAAACCAGAACTTCAGCTTGCTATACCTGCACAAACCCTGGGTTCTATGGAGTGAGCCGGCCACTGTCATAAGGATGCTTGTTGTAGGGATTCCAGGTGGTTAGTGTGTGGCAAACTCCTGGCACAGTGGCCCAGCCTTTGGCTATTGATTCACAAACTGGCATCTGGAGACCCAGGGCCTACGCCGTTTTAGCACTGGACTTGCTGGTCTGCACACCCTCTTTGTGCCGACAGGCTCTGACAACTCTTGCTCTGCAAGGGCAGTTTCAAACTTACCTCCCAAGGAGATCTGACTGTGGCATCAAGGGACTGATCCCCAAGGACAGAGGTTACAGGGTCCTGCAAGAGTTTCAACTTTGGTTCAGTTTTCCTAGTGGCCCTAGGAGGTCTCAAAGGAAAAAAAAACAGAGGCTCCTGGAGAGGATAAACTTCTGGGTCATCCCCAGAAGTGAACTTGAACACAGGTCTCAGGTCAGGCTGGGCTCACCAGAGAATGCCCACCACAATCACTGCCTTCTGGGAGGTGACAGCAGGGGGTCTGGTCAGCGACCCACCAGCAGCACTTGGGCTCTGGGGCCACCACTTCTACCTCCTGGCTCAATGTGGATGCTTCGCGCTGGCTTCTAAGCTACAACTCTGTCTCTGAGTGCCCAGGCTGGCTCTTTGGGATTTTTGTGTCTGCAGAGTTACCCTCCTGGCGGGGGATGGGAATAGCTAGCCACACCACTAGCCCCTTCCTTTTTCGCGGTGCCTCCTGGGTCAAGCTTGCTCAATGGCCCCCCTGCTTGGTGCCCCAGCTTTGGGATTTCCATCTGTAAGTGGCGCTGACCCTGAACCAATAGCCCAGACGTCGGGCACCAGGCAGATGCGCCCAGGGCCACCCGGGGTATTCTATACAGCGCCTGCCGGGCCACCCGCTCAGCCACATCTGTACCTTGCTTCTTCCTTCGGTGCAGGGCAAGCATGTCCACTGCGTGGGCGACGAGCAGCAGCAAGCAGAGTGGCGCCCGCATCTGGGCAGCCCGGTGCTCCAGGCGCCCGGGCAGTCCGACGGCCCGGTGGTGGTGGCGGTGGCGCGCGGGGACGGCGTGGGGCACACAGCGCGCATTCGCAAGGCGCGGGTCGCTGCTGCCGCCTGGGACCCGCAGTGAGCCCGGAGTGAGGGCGTCGGCGGCCAGTCAGGGAGGAGCCGGCAATGGGGCGGCACTTAACCCTTGCCAGACCAGTCAGAAGCACAGTCACCTCCCTTTTGGAGATGCCCCCCCCCCCCCCCCCCCCCCCGCCGCCCCGTGCACGTGTACAGACCTGCTGCAGGTACACGCGAACACACACGCAGCACACGGACCTGGACAGACCCCCCACCCCCACCCCAGCAACATCCTCCTTCTGCCACCTCTGATTTCCCTCTTCCTTCTGCCCCGAGGACCTCCTTTTTCAGTCCCGTCTGCATGTCCCCTGACACCCCACCCCCCTCTCTTGCCAGCGGCTGGGGAACTCTCTGGCGTACTGTCCCCACCTGGCTGGGCCTGGGCTCCCTGGGCTCTGGCCTTGGCCATCTTTTCTCCTGCAGGATGGGAGTTGGCGCCCCAGCCCGGCTGTCCTTTTCTTTCTTTCTAGATGTCCCAAACACTTTCTGCTCTCTGGCCCTGAGTGTTTCCTGCTGTAGCCTACGGGGGAGCCCCTTCTCTTTGACCCAGTGTCCAGCACCTCATAAATTGACTTATGACAGGGCTGGAGACCTGGACTGTGTCTCTTTCAGCCTTATCTTCAGAATTGGAGTGATTTTAACCATTTCAAGGCCAAATCACTCCTCCAGCTGCACAGCCCCCTCCTGTCTTCTGTAAGCCCCAATCAGAGTGACACTGCCAGTGAGCATGTCTCACACCCACAACCCGAGTTTGGCCCTCTGCTAAGCACTTTACATGGACCCCAAGCCTCAGAGCACTCTCTATTTTGATCTCAGTGCACTTTTCAAAGGGGACCAGAAGCTCAGTGAGGCCAAGTGATTTGCCAAAACTATATAGCTAATCAGCAACCTCCCAGCACTTCTCTAGGCACAGACTCATCACAATGGTGGGAGCCTTAAAGGCCCAGAGGACATCATGCTTCCTTTTTGTTAGGACTGTGACTCGATGTGAAAGAGGTCCCTGGGCTGGCTGTCCCTAAAACCCCCTGCTCATGGGCACATGCCTGCTGCTGGCCAGCCACAAGTACACATGTGCATGCAAAACATATGCATATAATGAGGGCCCCTTGAGGGGATTCAGGGGGAGGAAGCACAGTGTGACAAGGTATTCTTGCTGTGGGGCTCCGCAAACATGGGTCAGCAATACCCCAGAGATCTTGGGGATGTGTCCCAGCTGTCCCCTCCAATAGTTCCATTTCACAGGTGAGGGCATGGAGACCTGAGGACTGGGGATATCTAGGTCTCAGGACAGAGCTGAGACAGGCTTCTCAACAGAGCCCTCTGGTCCTGACGTCTCTGATCTCTGTGTTCTCCCTGCTCCATCTCCTCCTTTTCACCCCAAGATCGCCAACCTCTCAGGGCCCTCATAAGCATCTCAGGCCTCTTAAACTTTGATTTGTGTGTGTGTGTGTGTGTGTGTGTGTGTGTGTGTGTGTGAGAGAGAGAGAGAGAGAGAGAGAGAGAGAGAGAAGAGAGAGACTCATATAGCTGGATTTGAACTCACTATGTAGCCAAGGATGACTTTGACCTCTTGATCCTCTTGCTTCCACCTCCCAAGTGCAAGGATTACAGATGTTCAACACCACATCTGGCTTCTGCTTACATTCTGATCTTTTCCTGTTGTGGCCTCTGCAGGGCGAGATGGCACAATCCCAGCCCCCTTCTCCATTGAGTCTTTCTGGACCAAGGACTAGCTTGCCCCTCCTCCAGTACCTCTTCTGGGCATCCACAGTCTCCCATTACAGTCCTCTTAACACATGCTAGTAACTGCAGACATGTCTAAACTGTCAACTCTTTCAAGTTAGAGAGGAGGTCCTGTCTGGGTCTCTGGAGCCCCAGAACATGGCTGACACAGAGCAGGTGCACAAAATATTTGTAGAGCAAATGAATGAACAAGTACCCAAGTTTGTAAATTCTCAGAAGCAGTTGTCTCTGAGCTTGTACATGTAATGAAAGTCCTTGGAGAAATGGAGAAACCTCTGAACATCAAGCTTGAGGAAAGTGGATGGCCAAGTCCCTACCCTATTGCCCCTGGAGCCTCTAGAGCCCCCCAAGTGGCTGCTTCCACGAGAGCCGGCCCCAAAGGAGCAGTGTGCCCATGAGACACATTGAGGCCAGGGCGACACTCTGAGGTCTGCTGGCTGTGACCTCTCAGCCCAGCTTCAAGTTCTTCACTGCCCACTCCCTTTCCCCATCTGCCAGTGCCTTAGTTCTCACCCTTCAGGTACAGTCCTCTGCAGGGCTTTTGCTATGTTTTTTCCTGGCGACCTCTTCCCCAGGTGCCTTTAGGACTTGTCTCCAGTCAATGTAGCCTTCCTGGGAGAGGTCCTCTCCCACCACTCCAGAAAAACAGAGACACTCACTTCCCTTACCACCTCAACCCACTTTGCTCCCCACAGCACAGGTGCCACTGGCTGGCTCACATCTGCACTTTTCTTGCTTGTGAGTTCCATAACCATCTGTGTGCTTGTAGCATAAACTGATTAACTCAATATTTTTTATTATTTTTATTTTATGTGTATAAGTGTTTTGTCTACATGTGTGTAAGTGCACTGGTGTCATGCAATGCCCAGCAGAGGTCAGAAGAGGGGGTCAGATTTCCCTGGAGGAACTAGAATCACAGACAGTTGTTAGCTATCATGTGGGTGCTGGGAATTGAACCTGGGTCCTCTGCAAGAGCAGCCAGTGCTTTTAACCATTGAGTCATCTCTCTAGCCCCTACTCAATATTTTTTTACATGAATAAAAGGATGAATGAGTGAGATGAGCAAATGGTTGAGTACTCACTAATCCCCAGGTTTATTGTGGGATCTCAAGTACATTTTGATTTTGCAGGCCTAGTGGACTCTCTGGGCTCACTAGAATAGGATTTTGTGGGTTTAAGGTCCCCAAATGTAGGGTCCTTTCCTTGGATGCTTAGAGTGTTTGGGGTTCTCTCTAAGGGGTTTTCTGGGCATCTCAGCCTGCCATCCAGCCCTTCCTCCAGTATGGCTGCCCAGGAAGAACCTTGAGACTGGGGATGCTGATGGTATGAATAAGAGCTGTTAACCTCTAGGGTGTGGTTAGGGGACTGCTGGGCACTGTCAGGACAGTGGCTTATAGCACAAGCTCCCAAACTAAATCCTCTCAGACAAGCAGACTCAGGTCCTCTCAGCTTGTATTCTTCCTCTTCCACAGTAGCCCTGCCTTAGCCATGGGTTCCCTTTCCACAGTTTCAGCTGATGACAGCTGTCAGCAGTCTGAAAGTATTCAATGAAAAAAAAAATTAAATCCTGTTTTAAATTGTGCCTGTTTTGAGTAGTGCACAGCTCCTGCTTAATCTTGCCATGGACATGAATCACATTATTTTCCAGCATATCCACCCTGTATACACCACCTTCCCATTACCACTTAATTGCCTAGGCTGTTGGATTAACCAATGTGGTATTGCAGTGCTTGTGTTCAAGTCAGCCTCATTTCACTTATTAATGGTCCCAGTTGTAAGAGTAGTGATGCTGGTGATTCAAATGTACTAGAGAGAAGCCATGAAGTGCTTTAAGTAGAAAGGTGAAAGTATAATAAGATATTTTGAAAGGTTATATTCACATGGTTTTTTAACAGTATATTGTTATGATTTTTCTCTTTTTTTAAGTTATTGTTAATTTCTTCCTGTACGTCATTCATAAATTGAATTTTATTATGGACATTATGTATAGGAAAATCATAGTGTACGTAGGGTACATCTGCAGTTTCAGGTATCCATGAGAGGTCTTGGAAATACGTGTCTTGGAAAAGGGGAACTACTCTACATGGGTTAAGGTTTACTGAGAAGGGTAAGGGCTTATGGAAACAATGGAACTGTTCATCTACATCCTGTTGGCCTCTGTGAGGGTGGGTGGGAAATGCAGTCTACTCAGGTGGTGGAGTCTGCAGAAAAGAAGTTTGGAAAGGAGAAGCAGAAAGTTTGGTGAACATCTATAGTTAGAGTACGTGGGCTTTCCAACAGGAGGAGCCCAGGCTCCTCAGAACCATGCAATGGCCTCTGCTAAGATGACACATCATCCGGTTCTGACAGTGACTGAGTTGTTCCCAAGAATATGTAGTTATCTCGTGCGTATAGAGCTTGGTATCAGCAGCACCACAGTCCAGATACTTAACGGAGACACCACCACAAGATTCGCACATGGCACCCTCATGACTCTGCCCTTTCTCTCCCTTCCCAGCCCCAATCCCTAGCAACCGCCCATCTGTTCTCCATCTCTATAATTATGTTGTTATACAAATATTATATAACGGAATTGTGAAGTGTGTACAAGTTTGAGACTGGCTTTCTTCACTCAGCATAATGGTCTGCACTTAGTTGCTTCTTCCTGCTGGGTCATCTTCCCGTCTATAGAGGAGGCTGTTTAGACAGTCACCCTTTGAAGGATGTTTGGGTGATTTTCAAATTTTACTTACTAAGAATAAAGCTACGATGTACATTTGTGCGTACAACTCTCTACAGACTCTTTGGTAAAATGCATACACATGCATTTTGCGCATTTCTAATTAAGATTTTTTTCATTGTTGTGTTTTAAGAGGTTTTTTTTTTAATATATATATATATCTTGGATAAAAGTGCTCTGTTGGCTATGTGATTTTCAAATATTTTCTACTGGTCTTCTTCCCATCTTCTTACCAGAGTCTTTCAAAGAGCAAAGATATTTAATTTTTCTGGGGTCAAATTTATCAACTTTTCCTTGTTGTGAATCATGCTTTGAGTTTCAAGCCTGAGAACATTTTATAGTCCCAAGTGTCAAGGTCTTTCTCCTATGTTTTCCTAAAAATGACATAAGTTAATGTGTAAGTCCAGGATTTATTTTGAATTGATTTTAGTATACTGTGTGGGGTTTAGGTCAAGGTTAATTTTCTGCATTGGAACGTCCAGTTGTTCCCATATGATTTATTATAGTGTTTTGGCTCCATTTAATTGCTTTTACTCTTTTGCCATTAATTAATTGGGCATCCCTGTATGGATCTTTGGGGATTATCCATTCTGTTATGTGAATTGCATATTTCTTTGTCTGTTAATATTACATTGTCAGATCTGGGAAGATGGCTTAGTAATGTGCTTGACACATACACACAAGGACCTAAGTTCAGATCTCCAGCACCCACATAAAAAGTTGGGCTCAGCAATGCATGCCTGTAATCCTAGTGCTGGGGAGGCAGGGACGGGGGGAATCCCTGAGGTTTCCTGGCCAGCCAGTACAGGCCAATCAATGAGCTTGATGGTTCAAGAAGAGACCCTGGCTCAAAAACTTAGATGGAGAGTGATAGAAGTCTAACATTGACCTCCGGCCTCCATATGCACAGGTTCACATGTGCACACCCACACATAGGAAAGTGTACGCATGAATACACCATACATACACAAATACTACATCGTCTTGATTACTGTAGCTATCTAACAAGTCTTCATGTTGGTTAGATCACTTCTACTTAATTATTTTTCAAAAATATTTTATTCTACTTCTTTTGTCTTTTTAGTCACATCTTAGGATAAATTTATTTGTATCTACAAAAAATCTTGCTGAGAATTGATCGAAATGACATTAGATATGCCTATCAATTTGGGTAGAAATGACATCTTCACTCTGCTGAGTTACCCATGAACATGACTATGTCTCCCCGTCTACTTAGATCACTTTTGATTTCTTTAAAAATTTTTAAAATTTATTTTAAATATTTCTTTGTATGTGTGTGTATGTCTCCATGTGTGTCTGTGTGTGTCTCTGTGTGTCTGTGTCTATGTCCCTGTGTGCTTACAGAGGCAAGATGAAGGTGCTGGATTCTCTGGAACTGGAGATACAGGTGGTTGTTAGCCACTTGATATGGGTGCTGGGAACTGAATTCAGGTCCCTTGGAAGAACAGCAAATACCCTTAACCACTGAGCCATCTCTCCAGCCCCTTCTTTGATTTCTTTGTCTTTCTTTCTTTTTTAAAGTATTTATTTATTTTCATTTTATGTGTATGAGTGTTTTGTCTGCATGTACGTAAGTATACCATGTGCACACAATGCCTACGGAGGCCAGAAGAAGGCCTGGAACTGGAGTTACAGACTCTTGTTAGCCATCATGGCCATGTAGGTGCTGGCAACTGAATCTGGCTCCTCTGTAAGAGCAGCCAGTGCTCTTAACTGCTGAGCCATCTCTCCAGCCCCTTTGATTTCTTCAGTTAGAGTCTCGTCATTTTTAGCATAGGATTTACATGCATATTTTGCCAGATCTTACATGTATATCTTTTCTTCTTGTAAATAATACTGCATTTTTTTAATTTCACTGTTTTCATTAGTCACAGAAATACAAGTGACTATATATGTGTATGTATTAGGCTCTTCTACATAGACAGTCATGTTACCTTCTACATACACAATCTTGTAACCTGCACATAAGGACAGTTTTCTTTGGTGCCTTTGGTTTCCGCGCTCCTGCCCTGTTGAACGGGTGGCAATTCCAGCACTGTGCCGAAAGAGACTGCTGAGAACGGACATCCTTGTTGTTCCCAGTCTGAGCAGGAAAGCAGCCAGCCCTCGCCAGGAAGTATGGCATCGCCAGCCTGGCTTTTGTGGATGCTTTTTATCAAGTTGAGGAAGTTGTCTCAGGGTTGCTGTTTTGGGGGTTTTTACTTTATGAATGGATTTTGAATTTTATAAAAAAAAATTTCTGTAGACAAATAAAATCATTTAATTTTTCTTTTGCCTATCAATAGCATGCATTGCATTGATTTCAAATACTGGATCACTCTGTGGTGGAGCAAGGCCCACCTGGGCATGGTCTGCTTAATTCTATTTGCAAGTATTTTGCTAAGAAAGTGTGTGGGCTCACTGATGAAGGCTGTCAGTCTGCAGTTCTCTCTGATTTGAGTATCAGCATGTATCGCTAGCATCAGCAGTACCAGGAAAGCAAAGTGGCCACAGCATGGGTCTGACAACTCCCCTGTCATTGATGGCAACACAGAACTTGAAAGTTGACCTGAACCCATGTGCTGTACTTCAACAGTAAGACTGTCTGTTAAAATCAGAGATGTAAAGGGCTGGGGTTGTAGCTCAGTGATAGAGTGTTTGCCTAGCCTGTGCTAAGGTCCTGGGTTTGATCCCCAGCATATGGGAACAAACAAGTATGTGAATAAAAAGGAAAAATTGAATGAGGATTTAAATTTCCTAGCATTAAAGCTCAAATGTCCAGTATATAATAGAGAATTATTTGTCATAACAAGAATCAGGATAGCCACAGTTTTAATGAGCAAGTATACTTGAATGATGTAAATATCAAGATAATTAAGACGTTGAAACTGTCTGACGAGGATTTTCAAGCAGCTGTCATGAAAATGTTTATTGTAGGAAATTATGATTTTTCTTGAAACAAAAGCAGAGAAAAACCACGGCAAAGAAAAAGAAGTTATATTTTAAAAAAAAGAACCAACAGAAATTATAGAACCGAAAAAGGTTTAATAATTGGAAAAAACAACTTGCTAATGGACTCAATAATTGAGTAGAAATGAGCAATAATGAACAAACCCCAGCTTCCTTCCCTAAGGGACACGGTTGCCCAAGGCATTTCCCAGGCATGTTTCTCAACCTGTCAGAACCTAGGACCTGGGAGCTGGGCTGCAGGTGGCTCTGCTGGCTCACTGCCCTTCCAGGCCTTCCCTTGTTTCACTCCTGCTTTTGTCCTGTACCATGTTTCTTGGGATTAGTTCCCAAATGAACTTGACCTCAGCTCTTTTCTTTTTTCTTTTGTGACTGGGTCTCCCTGTGTAGGCCTGACTGGCCTAGAACTTGCTATATAGACCAAGCTGGCCTCAAACTTACAGAAATCTGCCTATCTTTTCTTCCCAAATGCTGGGATAAAAGCCTGCACCTTCACACTCAGTCTGACTTTAACACTTGATGTCAGGGTCTGTTGTAACAACTCTAGACCAAAGCAGAATCAGACTAATTCTTATGATAACCCATAAGGTAGTGCAAGTGAAGTTGGAATAACTCCTAACCAGCATGTTTCTCATCTGTGTCATCTTAAAAATCTATAAACAGAAACATTGACCCTCCAGACCCCTCCCAGGACTTCATCTTGGTCCTCTCTTCACTCAAAACCCTGCCACCTTTTATCATTCTTTCTGTGCCTGGCTTTCTCTAGGGGAAGGCAAACAGCCCTAGCCCCGTGGGCTGCTCAGGCACACAAAGAAGCTGCTTCCAGCCAGCTGACCCCTGCAGAATTCCAGCCTCCATCCACCCAGGGTTGGCTTGTTGTTATTTTAATACCAGTGTGAAATAAATTGAAAAATTACCCACAAAACACAGGTTTTCTGCAGCTGGCCTGAAATTTCTTTCCATAAACAAGTTTAAAAAGATGCCTTAATACCACCCCACAACTCTACTAACCTTTTATGTCCCATGTGGGAGCGCAGTCTGCTAGGACTCAGTCTACTGGGCAAAGGCAGACAGCTGGGAGCCACAGTCACCTCTAGGCCTTTATGCTGACCTATGCCTGCCACCCTGTCTGTCTGCTCCACAAGACACAGTCTTCATTGCTTTCCTCAGTTTCCACATTCAGCATAGACTTGGGAGACACATTCCTTGATCAAAACAGAGATTTCCCAACTGCAGTGTGACTTCAAGCAAGTTACTTAATCCCTGCCTCAGTTTCCCCATGGAAAATAGTATAACATCAGTCTGTGAGACTTGCCTTAGTGAGCCATGAGATGGCTCAGTGAGTAAAGTGCTTGTGGTATAAGCCTGACAACCTGAGTTCGATCCCATGTAAATGTGGAAAGAGAATTGCATTAGTTAAATATACATGAAGTTCACAGAGCGTAGCACGAGGCACGCTGTGGAACTTGTCTACAGTTAGTTTTTTTTTTTTTTCCCACGGACAAAAAACAAAAGGATAATGTTATGAAGACCAGTTTCTTTACAATCCTGCCCAAGTAGTAACTCTTTCTCATCCCATCAAAAACAGTGAGGTGATCAACAGAGCTCTAAAGCTGGAAAAGATTGAGAACAAGGAAGGCAGGTTTTTATGATCATTAACACTTAAAAATGAACAAAAGGTCGTGTACAACACTAACATTTCACTGTACCAAGCAATAGATCATACAGCTTTTTTTTTTTCTCTCTCTCTCTCTCTCTCTCTCTCTCTCTCTCTCAATACTTTGTTATTGCAAAGAGACAATTTTTTTTATTCTTATT
>NW_008329150.1:429746-442391 GCF_000622305.1 Nannospalax galili | reverse complement strand
GAAGGGGGGGGGGGGGGGCTACAGTTAGTTTTATAGGTGGAAGAAGATGTAGCAGAAGATGCAGTAGATGTAGATGTAGATGAAGCCAGTGGCATCTAGACTTTCCCACAATGAATTTCTTGGGTGTTTTCTCCAGAGTGTTTGCACAAGTGTCTGCAGTTTACAAAGCGTGCTGGTATCTGCTGCCTCATTCAGCGTGACGTTGAACTATGGAAGGATTCAGGTCAGGAGTTATGATAGTCCCAGTTTATAGAGAAGAAGACTAGGATCTAGTACGCAAACTGACTCATGGTCTCAAGAAGTGCAAGAACCAGGGCTCTGTTTTGTTTTGGTAGGTTGGGGACCCAGGACCATGCTGATCATGGTCATATACTGAGCCTTGATCCTGTATCACACAATAAAACTTGAATGTGATCATAGACTAAGTCATAAACCTGGTCCCAGGCAGGGCTCTGACCTCATACTTGATTATAAACTGAAACCCAGGCAAAGCCTTGATTTTGGTTGAACCTTGAATTGTTTCATTTGAGCCCTTGACTTTAGTCTCAGATGGGCCCTGATATTGTGACTGATCCCTGAACCTTGATAGACTAAATCTAATATCTACCCCATACTGGCTCATAATCTTGGCTTCATGCTGAGCCCTAGTTGTGGCCATAGCCTGAGCACAGTGGGAACCTCTAACTTAGACATCTATCTCTAGCCATCCTGGGCCTGCTGCATGAATCCAGCCACCCATCTTCCCCTAGGGTCAGCTCATTTGTACAGGAAACAGTGGACCAGAAGATTCAGCACCCCTTGGAAAAGGTCCAGGTATCAGAGCAAGATTCATAAGCCATTGTAGGATAACCCTTCTTACCTCCTATGTTTACAACTCTTGGACCCCAGACCAGGGAGAAGATTCTCAAAGACCCAGGTCCTTCTGATGCCAGAGCTGCGAGAAGTGCCGTTGGCTGAGCGGTTTGCGGTTTTGATTATTGAATCCAGTCGTTTCTGGTTTTGTGTTCATAGCCTTGGTCAGTCTAGGGTAGAGTTTTTCTTCTCTCTGCTGTTGAAGCTGTGATACTCTTTCAAACAAAGGACCACATTGAAAAACAATAGTGAAAATATTTCAAAACATGTTCACAGTCAAGTTGATCTCTTGAAAATTGGCTGAGGAGGGAGAGAAGGACAGAAAAGTTTTTCATAAGGAGTGAACAGATCTGTCATAAGTGGGGGTGGGGGAAAGGGGTGTGAGGACTGACCTTGACTGTTGGTCTGCACTAAGGTGGTGGCAGATTTGGGGGGGGGGGAGACAGGCATGGGGAGCTGGGTCCAGGAAGGCAGAGGAGAAAAGTCACAGTTAAGCCTCTGTGTCTCCAACTGTGGAAGGAGCTGAGCACAGAGCCAGTGATCTGCTGTGTGCCCTGAAGTCTGTAGTCACTAGCACCTGCTGAGGGATGACAAGGTGGGGCACTGAGCAAGCGCAAGTAATAACAGCTTCTGCCTTTGTCGTTATTTACAGCTGCTGTTGGTGGAAAGGCAGGAGAGCATGGTAAGCTACAGAATCCAGAGTCAGACATCCTGGATTCTAGTCCCAGGTCTACTTCTCATGCGACTTTGGGCAAGCTGCTGAGCCACTCTGAGCCTTGGTTTTCTCATTTGTAAAGTGGACATAAAAACTGAGTTGTGAAAATTAAATTTGTTAACATGTATAGAACACCCAGAACGATGCCTGGTGTGTAACAGGTGTATTAGTTACTTCTCTTGTTGAAGTGACAAAATACCTGTCAAAAGCAACTTAAGGAAGGAAGGGTTGATGATTGACTCACAATTGGAGGGTGCAGTCCATCATGGCGGGGCAGTCATGGTGGCAAGACCTTGAGGTAGTTGGTCACACTGCATCTGTGGTCAGGAGGGAGAGAGATGGATGCTGGTGCTCATCTTGCTTTCTCCTTTTTATCCAGTGGGGACCTCAGTCCATGGAATGGCGTTGTCCACATTCAGGGTGGGCTTTCTCACCTCAATGAACCAAAACTAGAAATCCCCTCACAGATATGTCCAGAGGCTTGTTTCCATGGTGATTCTAAATCCCATTAAGTTGGCAGTCATGTTGATCATCACAAAAGGACTCCAAGAGGTGTTAGCTTGTTATCTGTCCACAAAACGTTATGTGTACATACAATGTGCAGGCTGCAAGGATAGAAAGATCAGGTGGTGTAAGGCATAACATGGAGCACTAGCCTCACGTCACCTGCCTCATACTCCTTGTATTGTTTCCTGCAGTGAGCGGTTGGTTGACTGATTGATTCACTACCCAGCACTCATTTGGGCAGGGATGGTTAAGAGTTGAAGCCACAGTAGATGACATCCAAGTCCTCACAATCTCAGGGGAGACAGAAAAGAACCATATAGTCAGGCAAGTTCTGGAATCCAGGTCTGTAGGAGGGTCGTGGTCATCCGGTGGAGATACTGGGAGAGGCTTCTGGAAGTAGTATCTGGATTGAGTTAGGCAAGGCTTGAAAGATTAGAGTCATTCATTCATTCATTCATTTTTTCTTATAACAAATTTTTGCTGAGTTCTGACCCATTGTGGCTGAGAATTCAACCAGCAGGTACCACTGTAGACATGTTGATACATTTCAACCACTCAACTGGACAGTGCCACTGAGATCCTGGGGTATCTTGGACCTAGGGTGTCTGAAAGCCGAACAGACTTGACTTTCCTGCCTGGCTCTGACTCTGGGAGGGGCCCATCTATATCTACTCACTGAGTATGTGAACCAGAGCTTTCCTCCTAGGCCCTGCTCTGCAGCTTCTGACCCTAGCCTGCCTCCTATAGCAACATGCTAGAATGCTCCAGCCTGGGCACCTTGGCACTCGCTTTTTCACACCCCAGGAGCCTTCTATAAACACCTGTGACCCTGCTGCAAGGTTGCCAAGGCCTGGGCTGGAGAATAAGACTGCCAAGCATCCATTGGTTAGTGAAGAGTGGGAGGTGCTGGGTTACCCCTCCACTCATCTTGGCTGGATTGTCTTGGGACTGTGCTCTTTGCTACCTCCAGGCAGCCCCATGGGGGCTACCCACCCCAGCAACTTGCTTGATTGTGCATCGGAGACTTTGGTGACACTTGGCCAAAGGCCATCCATGAAGTCTCTTTAATTTAGTCTGAGAAGCTTTGGTCACCAAGATGACATCCAAGCCTCTTGCCAGGTGTTCAAGGACCCTGCCTCATGTTCACGCTACCATGCTTGGCTCATGCTATTCCCTCTGACGTGAAACAATACTGCTTTTGGTCATTTTTTGAGCTGCATCTGCTTTTCAAGACTCAGGACAAGTTCAGCTCCAGAAAGCTGCCCCAGCTCCCCTTTGCTCCTCCAAGATACAAAATCTGATCCCAGAGTCAGAGAAAGGATTGAGCAACTATCCAAAGACTTGCACTTCTGGGGAATGCTGATCCTGCAGTAACATTGACAATAATAGTTTCTTCTGCTTGCCCTCAGAGTCCCCATATGCCTGGTCCTCATTGTCAGGCCACTGATTGGAGACCCTGCTCAGGCTGTGGACATGCCCATGGTTGGGTCATAGTCTTCCCTTTGGCCTCAGCTTCCTCATCTTAAGAAAACTGCAGAAAGTTTAAGAACATCACACTGTCAAGTTCTTGACAACACCGTTGGTCCACAGAAGTTGCTAGACTCATGACAGAGAGTACTCTGTCCACCTGCTTGAATGGGAGCAAAGATGGTGAGAATTCCAGAATGTTGGGGCTAACGGAGCCTCAGGACCATCATGAGGAAAGCTCTTCTAATGGCTTAGGGAACAACCAGGAAGCAAGCAAAGGAAAGGCCCATCTTATCATTAGGGCTTCAGTGGAGGGCTGTAAGGTAGAATTTGTTTTGCGTTGAGCAGATGTGTGGAGTGTGAGTCAGAGAACCCGAGTAGCTCGGCCAAGGTCATGAGTGGGAAGAAGACTGGAACAAAAGGCAGGAGTCAGTGTTCTTTTCCCTCCACTCATTAATCCTTCAGCCCACCCCAACCTGTGACCACCCACCCCCACTGGTGATTGCCCACCTTCCCATCTATGGACACTGTTGTAGAGCATGCTCCTCTTAGCAAAACAGTTGCATCTCCGTCAGATCAGCTGTACTTGCTTGTAAGGAACCATCAGAATCAGGCCTGTCGACTGTTGATGTTCTCTCAGAGAAGGAGGAATGGGGGGGTGGTCATTAGACCCTCACCTGAGATTCCAGCCACTCTTCCTATCCACTCATATGCAATTTTGCCCTAATTACACTTGGCCTTGAGGGTCTTAGGAGGTTTTAGCATATACAGGCTGGGGAAGATTAGTGGAAGGCAGTTTCATCTATGTGGCTATGAGGAAGCCCTCATCCATGCTGGGTAAACACTCAGCATGGCAGCCTTGGGATCATACCTGCTCCTGTAGGCAACCCCTCACCCATGCTCTGTAAGGAAGTCCAATAAATTCATTGGTTCCCCAGGGTGAACTTTGATGGATCACACCTTGGTTTGTCATTGGGACCTAATGAGGAAGAGGTAGAGTGAGGAGGAGATAGGTTATTTATGTCTCCCCAGGGAAGGGATTGTCGGAACCAAGGCCCATTCTCTCATCTAGGATCACCAACCCTCCATCAACAGACACCCATCTTCTCTTCTGGGATCACTGACCATCTATGGTCACCCATCTTCCCATCTAGGGTCACCCATATTCCCATCTATTGGACAATTGCTGAAGGCTAGATGTCCACCAGCAACTATTGAAGGGTCTGAGATCTGACTTTGAGCTACACAAACATTCAGGTTGTAGAAGTCAGACAACTATCAATTAAGCATACACTGTACCTGGGGCATAAGTGCAGCAAAGAAAGGTAAATGTTGAGTGTGGAATCTGGAGTGATTAAGACAGGCTGGTGATCTTTTTGACAGGATGACTTTTGAGAAAATGCCTGAAGACAGTGAAGGAGCAAATCCCATGACAATTTGGGAGAAAGACAGAGGGGGCAGCTGTGCGAAAGTGGGAATGAATTTGATGAAGATGTGATGGGGCAGTGTGAGGGCAGGGGAGGGGAGATGGAAGGGCAGTAGGGCTGGATTACATCAGGCTATGTTGACTATTGGGTTCATTGGGGATGAGTTGGCCCACAGAGTCTTTCTAGTACTGAAATGAGCTTTCATTCCACAGGGCCATAGGGTCCCTGACATCAGTGCTTCCATGTTTCTCCTTTTTCAGTAGTACCTGGAACCAGAATGGATGCTAGGGGACCTGAAATCTGTGTACCAGCTTCTGCTGGTGTCTGTGGTCTAGGGAAGGGGAGGGTCACATCCCTCAGCCCACTATGCCTTCTCCATCTACAGGAGATGGAGAATACAGAACTCAGGTTGTCTCTGTATTTACCACAGGTCAGTAACCATCCCCCACAGCCATAGCTCCAGGAAGTGAGGCCCCCAACAGGCATGGCTTGGGAGGTGGGATTCATTTATGGATGGGTTTCTCAGTTGACAGTCCCTTTGGATCCTTGGCCCCTCTTGTGCACGAAGGTCTGAGGAGGCCTAAGGAGAAAGGGGAGGACCGAAGCTGGTCATCTGCTCTTTGAAAATGTGAAAAGAGGAAAGAGAAGCCCAGTCTGGCCGGGAAGAAAGCTTGGTATGGAAGTAATTCTGCCTCCCTGGCCTCCTCAGAGCGCTGCCCAAATGCTTTTCGGATTTCCAAACTTAATTAGGGGCCATTGCTGCAGTGTGAGTCATCACTTAATAATGAGGGGTGTTTATTAAGAAATGGGTGGAAAGACCACAGGACAGCTGGATGATTCGAGTCCCAGTTCTTTCAGTCACTGGCGGTGTGGTTTTGAGTGAGACACTTTCCCTCTCTGAACAGTTTCCTTGTGTGTACATTAACATTTACCTGACAAGGACTGGGGAGGGGTGCTGAGTGGATCATGTGCATCAAATCCACCAGTAGAGCTGGGAAGATGGCTCAGGCAATAGAGTGAGTTTAGATCTCCAGCACCATGTAAAAAGCTAGGCATGATAGCATACATCTGTAATCCCAACTGTAGGGAGGCAGAGATAGGCAATCCTTGGGGCTTGGTGGCCCAGTTTAGCCAAATCAGAGAGCTCCAGATTCGTGAGAGATCCTATCTAAAAAAAAATAGGTGGAGAATAATTAAGAAAGATACCTGATATCAACTTCTGGTCCATACACACACCTGCACACACGTGTGCACACATATGTATACAGATATGTATATGCTCACCCCCTATAACTCACACTAGTGCTAGCACACAGTAGGTATTTAATAAATACCACCTTCCTTTCTTGGCTGATCTCCTTCAGACCAGGCAGGAGTGTGTGTTTACTTGTTCTACTATTAACAGTTACCTCTCAGAGGGCTGGAGACATGGCTCAATAATTAAGAACGCTGGCTGCTGTTGCCAAGGACCCAGGTTCAGCTCCCAGCACAGACATGGTGGCTCACAACTACCTGTAACTCCAGTTCCAGAGCATCTGATGCTCTCTTCTGGCCTCTGCAGTCATTGCACACAGGTGGTGCATTTATATACATGTAGGCAAAACACTTACACATAAAAAATAGATAAATAATTTTTTAGAAAGATGGCCCCAAGCACCCCTGTGGTGGCATTTCAGGTTAAATCTTGTGTCTCTGCCACTGGCAGAGCTTTGTCTCTTCCAGTAAAACCAAGCACATAGTCACTGCCATAAAATGTTTTGGATAGGGTGGGCATTTCAGAAGATCAAGGCATCCTGGGCTGGAGTCTGGGAGGAAGGACCCCTGAGGAAGAAATGCTATCATTTGTGAGTTGATAGTGAGGGGGGAGAACTAGGAAATCCGGGAAGGGGAGTAGGCTGAGCCAGAAGATGCCAGTGTTGAAAGTGGGTGTGGTGGATACCATGGCCAGAGCCACTGGGAGCTCAAGTGAGGAGGAATAACAGATTTCCATTAGAGGCAGGCGGAAGCCACACACACTGCTCCAGAGCAAGCACACTTCCCTGCCGGCCTGGGGACGCCTCTGCTTCCCGGAAGCCATAAACATTTGTCACCCAGAGCATTTGCCCACCTCAGTCTCCCCTTTCTTGTTCCTGGGGAACCTGTCCCTGATTCCTGTCACTCTTACCTACAAGGGGAGGCATCAATCAGAAGTCTTTCTTTTTCTGGGGCTGCAGGGAGGTCTTCTCCTTCAGTCAGGATGTCACCTACCAGGGGCCACTAGTTCCATATTTATGCCACATGGAATGAAACTGCCTGAAGCAGGAGAGGGTGACATCACAAGCCAAGAGCCAGCAGGGTGCAGGGAGGCCTCTGTGCTTGGGGCAAGCCAGGCCTGAGGCCCAGTGGGTTTGTCCCACTGAGGTGGTGCTCAGTAGCAGAGCACCTGCCTAGCATGCTTAATGCCCTGGATTTGTTCCCTCTACACCCAAAAAAGGAAGAAAAGAAAGAAAGAGGAGAGGAGAGTAAAGTTACAGGGATGTTGATTCACACCTGTAATCCCAACAGGCAGAGACTGAGGCAGGAGGAATGCAAGTTCAAAGCTGACCTAGCAACATAAGACCCAGTCACCAAGAAAACAGTTGTCTTGGCTATTTACCAAGGCTTCTGTCAGCTGGTGGGAAGAAGGACTTTGATGAACCCTGTCAGTAAATGCAAGCCAGCATCTTCAGAGGCAGCCAGAGCAGGGTGGGAGCAGCCAGGTGTGGTGGCTAAGGGAAGCTGCACAGCCTTGACTCCTGCAGCCTTGGCTCAAGATGTTACCCTCTCTGGACCTCAGTTTTACCATCTACGAAATGGGCTTCGGTGAGCAGGAAATAAAATAATTTCTTTGCATCCATTTTAGGCAAATATACGCTTCTGTTTGTTAAAAGCTTCCACAAGTCAATAAGAAAAAGACCAAGCACTCATAACTTGGATAATTCATAATACAATTAGCAAGAATCAGAAGAAAGTGTGGGTAAAGGCTTGTGGAATAGACATCTATGTTTATTTTAGTCCTTCATGATGTTTATGTCTCTATATGTTTGAGGTCAGTCTGGTCCTTGACCAGTTTGAATTCTGTAAGGGCATCAACTGTCCCCAGTTCACGGCTGAATTCTCAGCACCTAACAGGATGCCCAATAAGAGCAGGAGCTCAGTGAGCATTTATCTTATGAATGACGGCACAACATGAGAGTTGATGAACCATTCCTAGTAGGTAATTTGGCAGCATCCATTAAAATCCAATGACACCCTGATTTAGGAATTCCTCCCTTCACCATGCTGTTAGAACAAACATGGAGGAAGAACGGCCCTTGTAGCATCATGCAAATGGCCTAAAGGCCTGAGAATACTGTGCTAATTAGGTTTTGCCAGATAAATCCCCACTGTGGAATGCTATGCATTTCTCTCTCCCCCCCTCCTTCTCTCTCTCTTTTGCTCTCTCGCTCTCTCGCTCTCTAGCTCTCTTGCTCTCTTCATGTGTGCAGGGGATGAACCTGTGTGTGTCTGTATGGAGGCCAGAGGTTGACACTGGGTGTCTTCCTCAGTTGCTGTCCACCTGATTGTGAGTCTCTCACTAAACCTAGTGCTCATTGATTGGCTAGACTGACTAGCCAGTAAATTCTGGGGATCCATATGTCTCTGCCTCTCCCAACCCAGTGCTGGAATTATGGGTGTGCGCCATCATACCCAGTTTTTCCATGGGTGCTGAGGATCAAAGCTCAGGTTCTTATGTTTGCACAGTAAGCACTTTACCTACTGAGCCATCTCCCCAGTCCTAGGAATACCATGCATTCTTGAAAAAGGATAACAGAGGCTGGGGGTGTAGTGCAGTGGTAGAATGTATACCTAGCATGTCCAGGGTCCTGGATTCAATTTCTAGCACCAAAGGGAAAAGAGAACAGATCTTTGATACTAATATGTTGAGATGGTTAAGACGTAAAGAACATAGCAAGTCAGAAATAAATATATAATATTTATGGAAGAAACAAAATTAATTGTTTAGTGATTATCTATATAAATAATCATTGAACGTATAGTCTTACTATTATCTCTCTATCCATCTGTTCATCCACCCATCCATCCATCTACCCATTCATTATTTGTCAATATAAACAGAAAAATGTCTTGGAACAAACAGTATACTGTTAACAAAATAGCTCCTGAAGAAGGGAATAAAATAAGGAGGGTGCAAATGGCTGTTTGCAGTCAGTAGCGTGTCTGCCATGCATGAGGACCTGGCCTTAGATCCCCAGCCTCCGGGTAAAAGCCTCAGCGCTGAGGAAGTGGAGACAGGATGATCCCTGGGGCTCACTGCTCAGTCTAGATAAATTGGTGAGCTCCAGATTCAATGAGAAACCCTGACTCAAAAGATAAAGCGAAAAGCAATTGAGGAAGACACCCAGAATCAACCTCTGGCCTCCATACACACGTGCATGCACACAAGAATGCACACATAGAGGAACACACACACACACACACATGTGTATGCACACGGACATGCACACATAGAGGAACACACACACAGAGATTTTTATTACGAATAATATGCATTTAAAAGTGAGCAAGTTGAAAAGTTTCCCGAATTATCCACACCTCATAACTAGCACTCAGATAAAGAAAGAAAAGCCTGCAGCAGCAGCGCAGCGGCGGTGGCAACCCCACCCTGGGGGGCTATCTCCACCCTTTCATCCCCTCTGGCATCTAAGACCTGTCTGTCGTTATTTCTCCTTTTTCCTCTTCTTCATGCATACACATTCTGTAAAAAACAAAGTTCACAGATGCGTACTCTCCCCAACCTCCTTCCCATTCCACGCAGCAGTGAGGCATTGGCTTCTTTCCACTCAGCAGTGGCTTAGCCACATGAGCAAATGCTCACGACCTGTGCCTCTTCTTTACCAAATGGCAGTTCTGTGATGTTCTGCACTTCATTTTTGGTGACACACCGTGGAGGTCACTGCTAACATTTGGAAAGCCACTCTTTCCTTTAACAGTTCCATGAATTCTATAGCCCAGATGAACCATCTTGGGTTTAATTAGTCTCCCTTCGATGGGTAGGTAGGCTGCTCCCCCAGAGCAGCAGGCTGTGTGGAACACACACACACACACACACACACACACACACACACTCACAAGGGCACAGCGCCTGCCCTCAGTCAGGTGTCATTTTGTAAATACTATGATTTTGCAGAACAGACTGCTAGAGCTGGGGTCACAGGTCCGGACTGAGGGAACAGGTGCTGTCACAAGGCAGAAATGACTAAATGGCCTCGCTCTTCAATTCCTGGAGCAGGGCTTGCTCCCTACAGCCAGACTCCTGGTACTCTTTAATCTGCCACCTCCATCCCAGGGTTGACATTCGCTCTGATGCAGGGTGCTGTCCAGGACCACACAATGCCTTTGGTTGCTGTATTTCTTCAGTCTCCTCTTGTTTAGAGCCGTCCACAATCTTACTTGGGTCTGAAAACTTTTAGAAAAAGATAGGAGAGTTGTTTATTTTATAATTGAGTGTGTAGTTCCTGAATCTGGGTTGTGTGATATTATGGGAAGATTAGATTTAAGGGCTGGGGAGATGGCTCAGTGGGTAAAAACACCTGCTGCACAAGGATGAGAACCTGAGATCAAATCCCCAGAATACACAGAAAAAGCCAGGTGTGGTCCTGTTTGCACCTGTAGTGCTGGGGGCAGTGGCTAAGACTGGAGCTTGCCATCCACCAGCCTAGCCCTAGGTCTGGTGAGAGTCTGTGTCTCAAAGGAATAAAGCAGACGTAATAACAGAACACACACACACACACACACGCACACGCACACGCACGCACGCACGCGCACACACACACACACACACACACACACACACACACACTCCCATACACATAGAAAGGAAAGAGATTAGCTTCAAGATGCACATTGGGGGCTGGAGTGCCTTGAAAGGGAGGCTGGGTGGCATCAGGAGCTGTGTGAGGTCCCTTGCCCTGCTGTGAGGCCAACTTTGAAAACCTGTCTGACACAATATTCACTCTCTCCTCTGCTAAGTTGCTTCTATTCCTTTTGTAATTAGTTAAGTGACTCACAGGACGATGCTTCCATATTTTCTTTTTAAAAAATCTTATTTATTTTATTTTTATGTGTATGGGTGTATTACCTGCATGTGTGTAAGTGCACCCATCGTGCAATGCCCGCAGAGGTCAGAAGAGGGTGTGCTGGATAGCTTTAGTGTCAACTTGACACACCTGGGTTGAGGGAGCCTCAATTGGGGAATTCCTTTCATTGGACTGGCCTGTGGCCATGTCCATGGAGCACCTTCTTGATTGTTAAGTGATGTGGGAGGGCCCAGCCCACTGTGAGTGGTGCCATCCCTGGGGCAGGTGGACCTGTGTTGCGTAAGAAAGCAGGTTGGGGCGGGCGGGGGAGCAAGCCAGTAAGCAGCATTCCTCCATGGCCTGTGCTCCAGCTCCTGCCTCCAGGTTCCTGCTCTCTGTTCCTACCTTGGGCTCCCTGATGAACTGTGACCCAGGATATGTAAGCTAAATAAACCCTTTCCTCCCCAAGCTGGTATTGGTCAGAGTGTTTTGTCACAGCAATGGAGAGACAAACTAGGACACAGGGCATCAGATTCCCTGGAATTGGAGTTAGGGACAGCCATGTGGGTGCTAGGAATCCAGGTCTTCTGCAAGAGCAGTCAGTATTCTTAACCATTGAGCCATCTCTCCAGTCCCTGCCTCATATTTTCATTTCATCAAGGTCACATGCTACAGTTTGGGTAGACCATGCAGAGCCACGTAGGGCTGAGCAATACTACTGAGCAAATCCACAGTGACTGTTTCAAGCCACCAATATTTTAAAAATTATTTTTATTTTATGTGTATGAGGGTTTTGCCTGCATGTATGTAAGTGTATCCATGTGTGCAATGCCCAAGGAGGCCAGAAGAGGACATTAGATCCCCTGGAACTGCAATTAAAAGGGTTTGTTACTCAACATGTGGATGCTGGGAACTGAATCCAGATCCTCTTCAGGAGCACCCAAAGCTCTTAACCACTGAGCCATCTCTCCAGTTCCTAACTACCAAATTTTGAGGCAGTGTTTTAACCCAGGAAAAACTAAATTCAGCCCCTCCCTTCCTCTTTCTTCCCCCACTTCCCCTCCTATCCATGTTCTAATCAGGTGGTCATCTTAAAACACACCCACAAATATTTTGAAATCCATCCCAACAGGAGATGGAGTTCATATCTCCCTCTTCAGCTTGATGCTGGATAGAAAAGGCTACACCCTCACCACAGGGATCTCCTGTGATGCTCACTCTACAGCAAGCCAACCATCCAGAGAGAGGTTTGAGGATTGGAGACCCACAAGCACTCCATGAAGCCACCGCAGCTGATTGCAGCCTCCCAGGCATTCTGCTAAAGGCATAGGACCCCTGAGTACTTCCCCTCAGACCCTGCAGCTCCAATGTTGATGTCCCTAACATTCCTTTTTCATAGCTTCCTTTTCATGTTTTATGGATGTGGTACATTTATCATTCAAGTGTTAATTGTAGGGTTTGTTCTTCCATTTTCTTTTGCTCTCTGAATAGTCTCTTTCCAAGGCTTTTTCTCTCATTCGCCTGTGGTCTCTGTCTTTCATGTTGGATATTTATTCAAGTATCTGGTGATTTTCAAAAA
>NW_008329150.1:427119-429208 GCF_000622305.1 Nannospalax galili | reverse complement strand
TCACACTCAGTTACTTTCTGAGATCCTTGGCACCTGAGCATGGATATAAAGTCATCAGGTAGATTTCAATGGTAATGTTTTTTACCTCTACTAAATAACATGAAGCAAATTTTTATGCTTCTTCCTCAAATATAACTCATTTTTTTGTTGATTTGTTTGTATTTCAAACAGAACATCCCCAAAAATCTTATTCATCTATATACCACTTCCTAAATGGCACCCTCCCATAGCCCTCGCCTTTCCACACACTGGAGTCCATATACTCTGTCATCCCTGTTACTATCCACTGTGTTGTCAGCACCCCCAGCCATTCCCCAGTGCTTGTCCATCTGCTGAGTCTAGTCAGCCTATCTAGAGAGCCTTGTTTATATTGATTCCTTTAATCTTTGGTTATCTTTTCCTTTTGTGTGTTTAAGACCATAGAGTTGGCCCAGATAAGTCAATTTATTTTTACTCTTAAGGTCATTTGAGGATCTGTTCCTGAGGGGTTACATGGACTTGGGAGGAGCCCATGGCTCCTTTCTTTTACAAAGTCCATCAATGTGAAGAGATGTCAAAGGTCATGCTCCATGGTGGCTGGCTTCACTTGAAAGCATGGAGGAAATGTTTCCTCTGTGTTGACCCTCCTCTTTGTAGACTGGACACTGGTTCAAGTCCATTTGGTGGGGTCTCCATGGCCTCCTTGTCAAAGAGGACAGGTCATGCACCACAGCTATAGGACATCTTGAGAGATGCTCATAGTTCCCTGCAACTTAGTCAACATAGAAGGGCAAGGAGCAAAAAAAGGCCTTTATGGCCCTCTGACCAAGTTAATATAGATCTCAAAGTATGGTGGTTAAATATCTAAGAAGCTTAGTTAAACCATTCTGGTACTTTTAATTACCATGTGTTATGTAGATACAGCTTGGGCAAATATGTTCCCAGATAAACCTTGCCTAGACCTGTATTATATTCCTTGAGATAGTTGTATGTATAATTTGTCAGTAGGTTGTTTGATTAATATGGGTCCCTCTGATTTTTTAAAGCTAGCTAGGCATCATTTATCTCTTGCATTGTCTAATCTTCCCACCATGGTTTCCCCATTTAAAGTACCCCCATTTTTCCCATTTCTCCCTTAATAATACCCTTCTCCTCTGGTCCCACCTCTCTTGAGCTCCTTCTTTTCCATTATCCCCTAGGTTCCTTGTATAACCTTCCCTCCCTCCTCCCCCCTCCCCTTAAAATAACCCCATTTTTATCCGTATCTCCCTTATTAATGCCTGTTTCCTACTGTTCTTCTCTTTCAGATTCTTTCTTTTACTTTACCTCCCTGGTTCATTTTCCTGGTTCCTGTAGTTATGTCTGGATTCATACTCACTTATCAGGATTTGATGCTAGGGTCCACATATGAGGGAGAACATACATTGGTGGTTTTTTTTTTTTTCTGAGTCTGTGTTACTTCACTTAGTATAACAGTTTCTAGTTCCATCCATTTACCTGAAAATTTCATGATTTCATCTTTTTTTTTCACTGCTGAGTAAAACTCCATTGTATAAATGAACCACATTTTCATTATCCACTCATCAGTTGAGGGACACTTAGGCTGCTTCCGTCTCTTAGCTATTGTGAAAAGAGCAGCAACAAACATGGATGTACAAGTGTCTCTGCAACAGGATGAATTCTTTGGGTATATGCCTAGGAGTTACCAGTATAACTGGGTCAAATGGTAGGTTCATTGTAGTTTTTTAAAGAGTTCTCCACACTGCTTTCCATAGGGGTTGAACAAGTTTGCAGCCCCACCAGCAGTAGATGAGTGTTCCTTTTTCCCCACATCCTCTCCAACATTTGGTATCATTTGTTCTCTTGATCTTAGCCAGTCTGACTGGAGTAAGATGAACTCTTAAAGTGGTTTTAATTTGCATTTCCATAATTACTAATGATGTTGAACACCTTCTAAGATGCTTCTTAGCTATCTTTATCTCTTCTTTTGAGAACTCTCTATTCAGCTCCTTAGCCCATCTTTTAATTCTTGATTCTTTGTTTTTTGAGTTTGTTATATATTCTGGATGTTAAACCTCTGTCAGATGTGTTGCTATTGAAGATTTTCTCC
>NW_008329150.1:426700-426988 GCF_000622305.1 Nannospalax galili | reverse complement strand
GGTTGCTTCTTTTGATGTACAGAAGCTTTTTAGTTTGATGAGTTTCCATTTGTTGATTCTTGACCTTGTTTCCTGAGCACTTGATGTCCGGTTTAGAAAAATCCTTTCCTACACCTATATGTTGTAGGTAATTGCCAACGTTTTCTTCTAACAGTTTCAGGCTTCACATTGAGGCCTTTGATTCATTTAGAGTTGACTTTTGTGCAATGTGAAAGATAAGTTTTAGTTTCATTCTTCTACAGGTAGAGATCCAGTTTTGCCAGCACCATTTGCTGAACATGCTGTCTT
>NW_008329150.1:366794-425128 GCF_000622305.1 Nannospalax galili | reverse complement strand
GTTTTCTTTGTTTCAATTTCATTAATTTCTGCTCTGATTTTTGTTATTTCTTCTTGTCTGCTGGCTTCGGGTTACATTTGTTGTTGCTTTTCAAGTGTCTTGAGTTGCAATGTTAAGTCATTTATTTGTGTTCTTTCTGATTTTTTGATGTAGGCACTTAGAGCTATAAACTTCCCTCTAAGGACAGCTTTCAGAGTGTCCCAGAGGTTTTGTTGTGTTGTATTGTCCTTTTCATTTAGTTCCAGGAATACTTTTATTTCTTTATTAATTTCTCCTTTGACCCATTCATCATTCAGGAGTGTGTTGTTTAATCTCCATGTGTTCATGTGTTCATGTAGTTACTAGGG
This sequence comes from Nannospalax galili, assembly GCF_000622305.1. Lineage (NCBI taxonomy): Eukaryota > Metazoa > Chordata > Mammalia > Rodentia > Spalacidae > Nannospalax > Nannospalax galili. The sequence continues at coordinate 424,781 of NW_008329150.1, read as the reverse complement.
TTTCTTTTCTTCCGGTGTTGATTTTAAGCTTTATTGCATTGTGGTCTGATAGAATGCATGGAATTATTTTAATCTTTTTGTAGTTGTTGAGGTTTGTTTTGTGTCCCAATATATGGTCAATTTTGCAGAAAGTTCCATGGGACACTGAATAGAAAGTATATTCTTTTTGCTTGGGTGGAATATTCAGTAGATGTCTGTTAGGTCCATTTGATAAATGGTATTGTTTAACTCAAATGTCTCTCTGTTAATTCTCTGTCCTGTTGACCTATCTAATGGAGACAATGGGGTATTGAAGTCCCTTACTATTAATGAGTTGGGATTAATTTGGATCTTAAAGTCCTGTAGTACTGTTTTTATGAAGTTGGGTGCACCAAAGTTTGGTGAATGTATGTTCATGATTGTAATATCTTCTTGGTCTATTGTTCCTTTGATCAGAATAAAGTGGCCCTCTTTATCTCTTATGATTAATTTTAGTTTGAAGTCTATTTTATCAGATATTAGAATTGTAATGCCTGATTTTTTCTTAGTACCATTCACTTGGTATTTTTTTTTTCCCATTCTTTCACCTTAAGGTAGCCCTGTCCTTGAAATTGTTGTGAGTTTCTTGCAAACAATGAAAAGATGGGTTTTGTTTCTTAATCCATTCAACTAGTCTGCCTGTTGACTGGGGAGTTCAGTCTATTGATATTTAAAGTTATTAATGAAAATGTGTATTGAATCCTGTCATTTTTATTTCTGTTTACATTCTTGATATAGCTGTACTTTTCCACAGTTATACCTTCATTGGATTTCTTGCCGTAACCCCTTCGGTATAGTCATTCCTTTCTTCAGCTCTGTGTTGCTGAAGGGCTGGTTTTATGGACATGAATTCCTTCAGCGTATTTATGTCTTGGAAGATTTTTCTTTCCCCTTCGACTATAATAGACATTTTGACTGGGAAAAGTAATCTGGATTGGCATCTATGGTCATTTAGAACTGGGAATCCTTTGGTCCAGGCTCTCCTGGCTTTCATAGTTTGCACTGAAAAGTCAGCTATAATTCTGATGGGTTTTCCTTTATGTGTGATTTGCTGTTTTTCTTTCACAGCTTTCAGTATTCTCTCTTTGTTCTGTAAGCTTAGTGTTTTTACTATGATGTGCCGTGGAGACTTTCTTTTCTGGTCCTTTCTGTTTGGTGTTCTATATGCTTCTTGTTTTTGTATGGGCATGTCTTTCTTTAATTTTGATAAATTTTCTTCCATGATTCTGTTGAAGATCTGGTCCATATCATTATCCTGAGATTCTTCTCCTTCCTGTATGCCTATGATTCATAAGTTTGTTCTTTTTATGGTGTCACACAATTCCTACATATTCCATTCTTGTGCTTCCTCAAATTTTTCATACTCTTTGCTTGAGTGGTCTAGACTTTTTTCATAATCTTTGCTTGAGTGGTCTAATTCATCCACTTTATCTTCCAGCCTTGATAGTCTGTTTTCCATTTCATTACATTTCATTCATCCTATTGGTGAGGCTTTCTCCTGTCATTTCTAATTTGCTTCCTGAGTTTTTCACTTCCTTCTTCATTTCAGCCTGAGTATTTTTCAACAATATTTCTAATTGTTTTCTGAATTCATTTAGTCTTCAATATTTCTGTTTTCTGAATTCATTCAGAAGTTTATCCCTATCTTCTCCCAGTTCTTTGATTTCTTACTTTGTGTGTTCCTTAAATTCACTGAATTCTTTTATCATGTTTATAACTGTTCTTTTGAGTTCCATGTCCTGTGTTATCTCTAAGGGGTTCTCATTGTACTCCTCTAGAGGACTGTTGGTACTTAGTGGTATATTATTTTGGTTTTTCATGTTATTACTTTTTCTCTGTGACTTTGACATGTGGATTTCTTTTGTAGTTTCTGGTTCTTGTGTGAGACTCAGGCCTTCCTTTGTTGAGTTTAGGTCCCCTTCTTTTTGTAAACTTTATGTGCCTTTGTGGTCTGCTTGTTGGGCATGAAAAGCTGGTTGGTCTATGCTTGGTTCTCTCTTTTGATTTTATATTGGAGTGGCCAAATTAGTTTCATCTTTAGGAGTTCCCACAGAGGCCCAAGTCAGATGAGGATCAGATGCTCTCAGACTTTCTACTAAGGTCTGGGTCCCTCCAGGAAAGATGCTGACCTCAGGAATTTGGGGGCTGGGCTGGCCTGGGAGCAAGGCCCAGGAAAGATGCTGGTCCCAGGAAGCTGGTGGCTGTGCCACCCAGGGATGCAAAGGGAGGTGGGGGTGGGAAGAGGCCCTGAGGGCTCCTGGGGACTGCTGGGAGGAACTGGGTTGGTCTGGATGCAAAGGATCAGGAAGGAGTGTGGACTCTTGTCAGCCCAGGGTTCTGGGGTACCAAGACAAGAAATGGGCCAATACCCAGGTGAGGAGGAGAGATGGGGTGAGGGAGCTGGGAGGGTAAATGAGGCTGGGCAAGTCAAAGCACAGTGGATGCCACAAGACTTAACCCAGGAAAGATGCTGGTACCAGGAACCTGGAGGCTGTGCAGCCCCGGGACACAAAGGGAGGTGGGAGCGAGCGTATCTGGTGATTTTTTGGCTGTCCATTCCCAGTACCCTCTGACTGAAAGCTATGGATAGGGCTAACAGGCTTGTGGGCTCTTGTGTGGGGTGGATGATCAAGTGGCTTTTGGCTTTTTCTGTTGAGTATTCACTCTCCATAGTCATGTCTATGAACCTTTGTCTTGGAAATTGCTCTGTTTTGAATCTAAAATGTCCCCCATAGGCTCATGTGCTAAACAGCTGTTCCCTACAACTGGTGGCGCTATTTCAAGAGACCATGGAACCTTTAGGAGGCAAGGCTTACCTGGCAGAAGTCACTACAAGTGGGCTTTTGTGCTTGTGTGTTTCTTTGTTTTTAACTTTTTTACATTAACTTATGTATATGGGTGTGCGTGCACCACGGTGCACATGTGGCGATCAGAGGACAACTTTTGGGAGTTGGTTCTTTTCTTTCACCTTGTCAGTCCTGGGGATTGACCTCAGGTTGTCAAGCTTGGAGGCAAGTGCCCTTACCCACTGAGCCATCTAGCCAGCCCAGGACTAGCTTTTGAAGGTGACATCAAGCGTTGGTTCTCACCTTTCTCTGCTTGCTTCCTGCTCTGCTGTTTCAGACACATGTTCCTGCTGCCATGAGCTGAGCTTCTCCATCACTCCTCCCCCACCACGGTGGACCTAACCCTTTGAAACCATAAACCCAAATCCACCTTTCCTCTCTGTCCTAGTTTGTCTCTTCATTGCTGTGACAAAACACTCTGACCACTACCAACTTGGGGAGGAAAGGATTTATTTACCTTACATCTACTGGGTCACAGTTCATCAAGGAGCCCAAGGTAGGAACTAGGGCAGGAATCTGGAAGCAGGAGCTGGAGCACAGGCCATGGAGGAATACTGCTTACTGGCTTGTTCCCCTGGCCCCTGCTCAGCCTGCTTTCTTATACAACACAGGCCCACCTGCCCAGGGGTGGCACCACCCACAGTGGACTGGGCCCTCCCACATCACTCAACAATTAAGAAGATACCCCATAGACATGGCCACAGGCCAATCCAATGAAAGCATTTCCCCAACTGAGGTTCCCTCAACCCAGGTTTATCAAGTTGACACCAAAGCTATCTAACACAATTGACCCCTTGTCAACTTGACACACAAACACATCACTATTAAACCATAACCTTTCCAATTCTTGTCCCCAAGATATGATGTTAACATTAATATCACAACATAAGACAGTACACCTTAAAAGTCCCACAGTCCTTAAAAAAATCCAAACACTTAAAAGTCCATTGTCTTTTAAAAGTGTCTTAACTGTGGGTGGGCTTCTGTAAAATCCAAAACAAGTACTGTCTTATTTCAAAGGGAAGAATCAGGCACACCTAAGCAAAACCAAAGTCCAGCAAAGTATCTCAGAGCTGGACATCTGGGATTCACTCACGATCTTCTGGGTTCCAAAGGGTTCTGGCAGCTCTACTTCTCTGACTCTGCCATCCACAGCACACACAGGTTTTCTCACAGACCCAGGCCAGCTCCATTCCACACCTACTGCTGTCCTTGGTGGTCATCCCATGGTCCTGGCATCTCCAAAAAGCTGGGCTCTCTACTGAAACTGAGGCTACACCTTCACCAATGGCCTCTTCTTGCCTCTTGGGGTGCAAAGCCTCAGATTCTCTCCATGACCCCTTCAATCCTGGGGTCTTCACTGCAACTGAAGCTGTACTTTCACCTATGGCCTTTCCTGGCTTCTCAGAGTGCCAAGCCTCAGCTGCTCTCTGTGACCCCTTCACACTTTCAACACCAGAACCATGCAGGAGACTCTTACACGTTACCAAGTTCTGCTTCCATCTTGAGATAGAAGCTCAGCTTCCCTCTGTGTGCTGACCCTGAGGAAATACCTCCCAGAAGACTTCGCCACAATGATGCTGGTCTCTTGTTACTTAAAGCTGATTTTTTAGCCCCAGCTAACCAGCATCAATTGCCCCAATAAAGCAAAGGTTTTACTTCAGATTCTGGTCTCTTCTTAATCACAGCTGATTCTTCAGCCCCAGCTGACCAGAACCCATAGATTCTCAATTCAAAATCTTACACAAACAGCCCGGATAGACTCTGCTTCCCTTTGAAGCTTCATAAGTCAGGCCTCCATTGTCCACAACTCTTTCAACATAACTGTTCCAAGCTCCACAGCAACAAACTCTAAGCACGCAATGGCTTTTCCAGTCCAAAGCTCCAAACACCTCCACAATCCTCCAACGTCAGATCTGTCAGAGCAGTGCCCCACTCTTGGTACCAATTTCTGTTCTAGTTTGTGTCTTCATTGCTGTGACAAACCACTCTGAGCACTGTCATCTTGGGGAGGAAAGGGTTTATCTTATCTTACATCTCCCAGGTCACAGTTCATCAGGGAGCCCAAGGTAGGAACTCTGGGCAGGAACCTGGAAGCAGGAGCTGGAGCACAGGCCATGGAGGATCACTGCTTACTGACTTGTTCCCCTGGCCCCTGCCCAGGGGTGGTACCACCCACAGTGGGCTGGGCCCTCCCTTATCACTCAACAATCAAGGTGCCCCATGGACATGGCCACAGGCCAGTCCAATGAAAGCAATTCCCCAATTGAGGCTCCCTCAACCCAGGTGTGTCACGTTGACACCAAGGCTATCCAGGATACTCCCCTAAGATGTTTTGTGGTCACAGACACAGAAAGTGAAGTGGTTTTCAGATCATGTCTGCAAAGAAGAAGAGGGAGTGCATAAGCATTCCCAACACTCTGGAATGAGACAGGCGAAGGGAGTTGAGGACCCCACCTTCTCTAGGCCTGGTGGCCCTGCCTTGGGAATCCTTTGGTTGCCTCTTTCCAGGCAATGAACTTCCCTCAGCTGGTTGGCTGTGAGGTGAGTTGTTGGCTGGCTGGGTAGGGTGAGGCTGGGGCTCTGGGGATCCAGCATTCTGTGTTCACACTTACAAGTCATCCCGTGCTTCTACCCCACCTCACTAGCACCTCCTCTGATACCTAGTGCCTCCAGCCTTTGTGTCTTTCAGGTAGAGTGCTCATTTCTCTTTGTAGCACCAGAGCGGCCAGCCCAAGGCTGGCCTTCCCTGTCTCTGCTAAGTCTCCACAGTTCTCTTCCATCTCACTTCTTTATCAGTGGCAGCTCAGGGGTTCAAACAACTCCCAGTTGTCTCAGATCCTGAGTTTGTATTTCTGCTTCTTCTTATTTGTGGGAAGTTTTTATTTATTTATTTATTTATTTATTTATTTTTAATTTATTGAGGCAGAGTCTCACTATGTAGCCCTGCCTGGGATGTAGACCAGGCTGGCCTTGAACTCACAGAGAACTACCTGCCTCTGACCCCCACCCCCTGCCCCAGTGCTAGGATTAAAGGCATGTGCCAGGGGAGGTTATTTTTAAGAAGGCAAAAAGCAATTTCTTTAGTCAGTCATTATCAAAGGCCATTCCATCAGAGCGCTAAATTGAAAAACATCCCAGTACTGGGCAGAGCCTCAGCAAACCAGTACATTAGCATTTTAAATGGAAAAACACTGCTTCATAGGGCAGAAGTGTGCCAGCAATATGGGTATGCCAGCAATTCTGAGACTGTCACTAGACTGCCCATGTCATCCACGGAAGGGCTTCACTTTCTGGTTTTACAGCTGCCATGGGCCCAGGAACAAAGTAAGTGATATACTGAAGAAAGCGTGGATGAACCGCTGTAGACTGAGAAGGCAGCAGAGAAAGACAGTGCTGGGCCTTCGTCAGGAAACCCAGAGGTGGAAAAGTGGGGTGGGGCAAGAGACACAGCCTGGCCCTCTGGTAGAAGTCCCAGTGTCCCACAGTTTGGCCCCATCTCTCTGTAGCCCTCTGCTCAGAGACAGTTTCTCAGAGGGTCTTCTGCCCTCCCATGACTGTCCAGCTGTTTTCTGTTTTATCTGTGCTTGCCTGGGAGCCTGGCAAAGGATGCTGTACCAACATGTCTATCTGGGATGTCTGCCACTCCCTGTACTCTGTGGTCTCCATGATGGGAGCCGGGTGCCTTTCTTCTCCGCTTCTTGGCCTAGGACAGTACTTGCATACAGTAAGAAATTGCGATGTGAACAAGCAAATGAATGGGTGATAGCACGGATCCCCAATTTTCCATGTTAAACATGGGCTGGAAGTTACAGCAGACTGGCAGGGTCCCATTTCCCACTCAGTTAGCATTCAGCAGCTGTCTTCCATGGTGGCCTCCACTCTTGGGGAATCACTGCAGTGTCTACTCTAATAGTCCCCCCGCCCCCATGAGGTCAGAGGGTTAAGGGAATGGAAGAGAACACAAAGTCCTCTTCAAGGGAGTGAATTCTGTCTCAAGACAAATTATTACCTCCAAGGGCACCAACTGCCTGGCCAGCACATCAGCGTGGCCTGACTTTTGGGGATGTGGCCACAGACCTGGCCTGGTCCAAAACTGCCCTGGAAACTAGTCTCCCTTTTAATTAATGAGGAGCACAACCAGGCAGCTAATGGGGCGGAGGGAGCAGGGTGGGATCAGGTTCATAAAGTCCTTAAAGGATCAAGGCCTCCTGTTTATTTTCTCCAAACATGTTCCCCTTCCCCAGAACAGGGTGGGGGCCCAGCAGGCTGCAGGCAGGGAAAAAGCTTTAACCTCCTGCCTGCTCTACTCGGGACATTGCAATTTGAGTTGTGCTTCTCAATAATTACAAACTTAATGAAAAAATAATCTAACCCCCAAATGGGCCAGGGACTTACGGCTGGCTTTGGTGGGAGCCCCTGGCAGCTGGGAGGATGAGATGCAATAACAGATGAGTTCCTGGAGACTGTGGATGCCTTTTGCTTGGAGATGCTGCCCCAGAGCAAGCTTCATTGCCTTTTGGATGGGCTCAAATGTCTCAGTCTAGATCTGACTTTGCTCAGCTTTCCATGGAGCACTCTGGAATACAAAGGGGAAAGGAGTTGTTTTGGTTGTGTGGGGCCTGAGGTAGGCAACAAGCTTGGTTAGGGTGATCAGTCATAGGGAGAGCTGGGGGAAGAGAACATGTATCTTTCATCTTACCAGAGCCCATCTAGGGATGTTTGACAAACTCCACAACCAGCTCTGGGAAGCAGGTGAATATGCATCTATCTCTGAGGACTTGAACCTGGCCCCGTCCGGCTCTTTAACTGCATGGGAGGCTCTAAAAGCAGCTGGGGGTAGAAAGAAGAAGAACCTTTGTGACAGTGCCATTGTGCACTGTAGACCTGTGGTGTGCAGGTTGTGCTAAACTTGTCCCTGTCATCATCTCTTTTCATCCTCACTCTAACCCTAGAGGTGTAGTAGGTAGTGGTACTGACCAGCTTTACAAATGAAGTAGGGTCAAAAGTTCTGCAACCAGGGAATGGTGTGGAAACTTAGTCCCTAGAACTAGGTCTAACACTGAGCAGTGAGAAGCCTGAAGTAAGCACCCAAGAGCAGCTGCTCACATACTTACTTTGCTGTCCCCAGGTCCAGAACAGGACTCAGCATACAGTAGATATTTAATAAATATTTTCAGTGTGATTAAGAATGAACAAAGAGGTCCCTGAGGTACGGCTCAGCGATTAAAAGCACTGGCTGCTCTTGCAGAGGACCTGGTCTCAGTTCCCAGCACTCATATAGTGGCTAACAACCATCCATAACCCCAGTTTCAGGGAATCTGACACCCTCTTCTGACCTCCTCATGCACTGCATGACATGGGTGCACTTACATACATGCAGATACAACATTCATACACTTAAAATAAAAATGAATCAAAAAAATTTTTTTAAAAAGAATGAACACAGAGGACCTAGAGAGATGGTTCATCGCTTAAGAGCACTGGTTGCTCTTGCAGAAGACCCAGGTTTGGTTCCCAGCACCCGCATGGTGGCTAACAACTGTCCTAACTCCAGTTCCAGGGAATCTAATGCCTTCTTCTGGCCTCCACAGACATTGTACACATGGGTGCACTTACATACATGCAGGCAAAACACTCATACACATTAAATAAATAATAAATAAATAAATAAAAGAAGGAATAAATAGGTGTGGTGATTCATACCTTTAATTTCTGCACTCGGGAGGCAGGTGGATCTCTGTGAGTTCAAGGCCAGCTGGGGCTACATGGAGACTGTCTCAAAAGGAAAAAAATCACAGTCTGGGAAGTTAAAAAACAACAAACAAAAAAAGAATAAACAAAGATATCCAGTCTCAGAAACAACTTCCAAGGGTCATCCTAACTCTCCCCCCCTCCCCCATCCATGAGCACTCAGCTTTAAAGTAGATGAAATCTAAAGGGGCTTCAGAAATCAGGCTGAGAAATATGGCGTTTTTGAAGAATAATTGGGAGCCACAACAGGTTCCTTTTCTTAAAAAAATTATTATTTTTATTTTATGTATATGAGTGTATTGCCTGTATGTGTAAGTGCTCCTGTGTTGTGCAATGCCCACGGAAGTCAGAAGAAGGCATCAGATCCCCTGGAACTGGAGTTACAAATGGTTGTTAACCACCATGTGGGTGCTGGGAATCAAACCTGGGTCCTCTGCAAGGGCGGCCAGTGCGCTTAACCACTGTGTCGTCTCTCTAGGCCCACAACAAGTTCTTAATAAAGGGAGTTCCAAGTTATGAGAATGATAGTTTTCCTTTGTCTACATGGATTATAGGCATTAGTAAAGGTCAATGAACCTTAAGCAGAAGGCCAAGTTATCTGTAGATACTTCTCAGAAGCTGAGGGTCCAAAGCTTGTCATGTTTATTTGGTTGGTAGTGGAGAGTGCCAGGGTCAGGCTGGCCACCTAAGCTACTAGCTTGCATGAGGCAAATCCACAAGGTCCAGGATCAGGGATCTCAGAACATGGTATTTCCACAAGCAGCTGACAGAGTTGGAACATCACTGAATCCTTGAACAATAGATTCTTTGAAATTTGCAACTCTGGATCTTGGAGGTCCAGAAACAGCCAGCTTAGACTGAGATTATGGAAACATTTTTTTTTTGTCTTTTTGAGGCAGGGTCTCCCTGTAGCCCCAGCTGTCCTGGAACTCACTATGTAGACCAGGCTGGCCTTGAACTCACAGAGATCCACCTGCCTCTGTCTCCCAAGGGCTGGGACTACAGGTATGCGCCACCACACCCAACTTATGGAAACTTTTTATCTTGGACACTGGAGATAGGCCTGAAGATTTTATTGAGTGCTTACTCTGCTCCAGGCACCATATACAAATATCTGCTCACTTTTACAAACACTCTGAATTAGCAACTATTATCTTCTCTAGTTTACATGTGTGGAAACTGAGGCACCAGAGGACATGTAAGGACATGCCAAGGTCACCCATTCTGTGGGGGTAGGGCTCACAGTAGATGAAGGACACTTTTTGTTTTGATCTTTTGAGACAGGGTATTCTGTAGCCTAGGTTGGCCTTGAACTCCTGATCCTCCTGTCTCCACATTCCCATGTCTGGGATTACAAACATTTACTACCTCGCCCTGTTTTATGTGGTGTTGGGATTGAAGCCAGGGCTTTGTGCATGCTAGGTAAGCACTCTACAACTGAGCTCCACCCCCAGCCCACCAGAGACTTTAAGTCAGAAATGTTTGGATCTTTTGATTCACCCTACAAATTGGGCCTAGGCTTCTCAGAAACATGGCAAGTGGGAAAACTGAGGCCTTTGCAGGGGAAGAGAGATCTTTGAAAGAGACAGCTGGGTAGATCAGCAGTGGAGAATGTGTCCATGGTCACTGGTTTTCCCTCCCTCCCTGCTATGGTCTCTTCCCTGCCCCTCACATGCCCTCTTCCCAGCCTGTCCTCACCTTGCTGGAGGTCCTGGAGAACAATGAACCACTCCCAGTTAATTGTCACAAGTTGGCCTAGGAACCTGGCTTCACATTCTGTGGCTTTCCTTGGCTACACCAGTGGGTTTCTCTGTGGGATGCATCTTCTACAGGGGCCCAGAGGAGCTTCTCCACTCTGATCATTGGGCTCATAGGCCAAGAGGAATGAGGGGATAGGCACTGTGAAACTATAAGATTGTGGTCATGTGGGTAGGTTGGGGCAAGGAGGTGACAGATCCATGGAATTCAACACTGCTCAGGCCTTGCCTAGAGATGGAGGTCTGATTTGGGGTTTTTAATTCTTCAGAGAGATCCACTACACGGGGCTTGTCAAGAGCAGAGGCTGCTGGGTGGAGGCCCATGCTCTGGGAGATCTTCAGTGCATGGGGAGGAGGTATGACCTCTACAGCTCCACCTCTTGGGCCTTGAACATACAGTCAGCAGTGGATGGAACCCAGCCTCAGACTGAAGACAAGAGCTCTGGAGGACGAAGGTGGTTCCATCCAAGGAAATGGCTCTCAAAGTACAGCCTGGAACCCCTAGCTTCCTGGACCATTCCAGAATGTCCACAAGGTCTAATTCTTTTCATAAGAATGCTAAGACATCATCTACCCAGGTCACTCTTAGTGGGATTTTCCCAATTCCAAATTCCATATCACCATATTCCATAAGGTGATGCATTATCATGCTAAGAACTGTGAAAAAATATTAATGCTCCAAGTCCACTCATGAACAAAAATATCAAAATTTTAGTTTAATTAATTAAAATTAATTCAATCCATATTAATCACTTTCCCCTTTGCCTCAGGCTTCAAAGTGGATCCCCCGCCCCAAATGTATTGAAATATTTATCTTAATGGCTGGGATTTATTCTTATTTTTATTTGGGGGAAGGTTTCTTTTTTCAATATATATTTTAATTGAATTTTTGTGTATTTCATACAATACATCTTAATCATATTTAGAAACTTGGGGAGGGTCTCTAAAAAAGGTTTATTTTTATTTTGAATTGTATGTGCATGTACATGTGTGCAAGTGTCCGAGGAGGTCAGAGGTATAAGAGTTTCTGGAACTGGAGTTACAAGTGGTTGTGGGCCATCCAGCATAGGTGCTTGGAATTAAACTTGGGTCCTTGCTCCTCTGTAAGAGCAGTATGTAGACCCAAAACGTACAGAGATCTGCCTGCCTCTGCCTACTGAGTGCTAGGATTAAAGATATGTGCCATCACACCTGGCTCACATATATTTTTTAAGATTTATTTTTTATTTTATATGTATGAATGTTTTGCCTGCATGTATGCATGTGTGCCACATGTGTGCTCAGTGCCCATGGAGGCCATAAAGCATCGGATTCCTTGGGACCATAAACCGCCATGTGGGTGGTGGGAACTGAACCCAGGTCCTCTGCAAGAGCAGCAAGTCCTCTGAATCACTGAGCCATAGCTCTCACCACCAGGACTGGGATTTTAAATACACTAATTTCATACTCAGATGAGTGCCTCGTTGGACTTGCCCTACTCCTGGATCAGGATATAGCATCTAAAAGCAGAAGTGCTACGGGGATCCTAATTAATTGAAGGGTCCTAGGCTAAAATGATTGAGAATTAACAAAAAAGGGGGGAAGGACTATACTCCAGGGTCACCAGCCCTATCACAAGGTGTTTGGATGGAATAAAGGACTAGCCTGAGGAAAGGGCCAAGTACCTGGATGCCTCCTGCCCCTGGCAGTCAGGGCACCTCCTCATTTTTCTATTGGAAACCTTGCCATGCTTTTCCCACGTACTCGAAGCAAAGACAAGCCCTCTCCATGGTCTCCACGCCCCACGATCCCTGGCCTATTCCCCATGTTCCTGCCCCTGGCTGGCATCTCTCTTGTCACACTAGCCTCTCCCCAGTCTTTCAATGTGTTAAGCTTGTTCCACCTCAGGGCTCTTGCACAAGCTGTTCCCTCAGCCTAGAACCTCTTTCTCTTTCACTGGCAATCCCTTCCATCCTCCAAGTTTCTATTTTAAAAATATTTTAAATGTAGTTTTTAAAGGTTACATAGAAATTTTGGGGGACTGGATTAATGACTCGGCAGCTAAGAGCACTGGCTGCTCTTGCAGAAGACCCAGGTTTGAATCCCAGCAACCACATGGCTGGTAACAACAGTCTGAAACTCCAGTTCTTGGGAATCCGACACCCTCTTTTGTCCTCCATAGGCTCTACATGACATGGGTGCACTTACACACATGCAGGCATAACACTCATAAAAATAAAAATAAACTTTAAAAAAAGGTTACCTAGAAATTGTATGCATTTACAAGGTACCATGTGATGTTTTAATACGTGTATAAATTGTGTCATGTTTAAATCAGGTTGACCATATCTATCTCCTCAAGCACTCATCATTTCTTTATAGTAAAAACATTCAAAGCCCTTTCTTCTGGTGTTTTGAACATGTAGCATGCTACGACTGCTGATAGTCACCCTCCTGAGCAAGAACACCCCAGAGCGTCTTGCGTCTGTCTAACTGTAACTAGCACCCCTCTCTGGTTCCTTAGCTTCCTCCCCCTGTTTTTGGCATCTGGGAAACTACATTCTACTCTTTAAAACTACATAAAATTACATCGAAGAGATCAACTTAAATTTTTAAAAATTTATTATTTTTAATATGTATGAGTGTATTGCCTGCATGTATGTAAGTGCATCCATGTCATGCAATGTCCACAGAGGTCAGAAGAGGGTGTCATATCTTCTGGAACTAGAGTTATAAACAATTGTTAGTCACCATGTGGGTGGTAGGATCTCAGGGTTTGGTCTCTTCTAAGAATGGCTTCCTTTAGCCTACTTCAGCTCCAATTCTCTGTAGCCAGAGTTCCTGCCTCATGGAGCTTGTGGTCCAGTGTGGAAGGCAAGACATCTGCACTGGAAATATAAAAAGGTACAGTGAGTGTGACTCTGAGAGGTGACTTGAAGTGGGGCTGGGCCATCTGGCAAGAAACAGATGATGAGCTCAGCCTCAGGGGATGACAGGTGAGGAGAAGGTTCCAGAAGGGGTAGGACAGGGGTGATTCTAAACAGTGAGAGCACAGGTATAAAGGCTATGAAAGACCCATCAGGAATGGAGAGTGGTCTGAGACAGGACATGGTGGAGAAGATGAAAGGGTCCAGCTCCAGAGCCATGCCCCCGCAATGTTGAGTGAATGAATGAATGAATGAATGAATGGTCATCTGTAGATGGGGGGTGGGGGTAGGGAGACTAGAGGGAAGCCAGAGGGACTGCTGAGGTGAGAGAGGATGGGCCTAACCTCACAGGGGCCATGGGAATAGGGGGTCCAGTGACTCAGAGTTTCTTCTCTAGAACATGTCTCAAAGTCCAAGCTGTACCCTGGGTGGTGCCATATCCTCTGCCCAGTAGCCCTTCCTCTCCCTTGGCATCTACAAGTCTTGCCCAGGCTCCACGTCATCTGGAAGTTTGCCTGGCCACTGTCTCTTCCCCTTCCCCTGCTGGGCCTCTTACTTCCCAGCTGAACCAGAGGCTTCCATCTCAGAGCCAGTGTTCAAAGCTCAGCTTGCTTTGCAGCTCTCGAGTGTGGGCTTGGGGGAAGCTATTGGACATACTGGAGCAGGTGTGCCAGGTGAGTGTGGAGCCACATCCTCAGTGCAGGTGGGACCTCTCTCATCTCCTTTGCCCTCTGAAGGCGGCATCTGGTCAGAACTGGCTTAGAGTCTGGATAATTGGAAACAGAATGACGTCTCTGCGGACAGTCTCTAAATTCTCACAGAGCAGACAGCACAATTCTTCACAGAAAGTCTTGAAAGCACTTAATTAAAATGGCCATCAGAACAAAGGCTCTGAAGCAAGAGTTTTTACCCCACTGGAGCCCTGAATCCAGGGAGCCAAACTGCCCAAGCGTGCTGCACAGAAGCACACTAGCCACCAAGGAAAAAGTGCCTTAGTCCCCCACCAGGGAAGCACAGTGCCCTGTGGCCAGCATTCACCGGCCTGCTATCTGGTAACTCTTCTATTTGCAGAACTCTGGTTCTTGTGAAAGGGAACTTACTGGACGGGAAGACCCAGGCTGGAGCTCCCGTGGCACTGACTCCAGGGGATCCCATATATTGTTGAGGTGGGGTTTATCTCCATTTCTCTGCACAGCATCCTTCAGAGTGGGCTTCATTCTAAGGCTCTATGGAAGCTGTATCAGGAACCAGACCCCATGGCTAAGCAGTGTGACACCCTAACCAGCTGCCCGCCCCCAGGTTCTACTGTCCATGAACAGAAAGGGATTCCACAAATAGAAGAGTTAAGTAGGGACATGGATTCCAGGGAAGGAAGCCATCAAGTTTCCAGTGAAGCCTCATCTGCTGAACAGCCCTTGTCTTGCTGGGACTGTTATCAACAAGGTAAGAGTTCCAGAGATGCAAAGTCACCCTCACCACGAGGAAGGGGCAAAGGTGACTGTCAAGGCCAACCCTGCCTGGTATTGCCCCTGCCCGGTATTGCCCCTCAGTCTCCAAGTGCTCTACTATCCTGTCTGCCAGGCCACATCTATTTGAACTTTGGGCATGGTACTGGGTAATTAGAAGGATAATGGTGCTGAGGGGCCTCCCCTGACACCATCTCTGACAGCCTGACACTTGGTGGCATTGGCCTGAATTAAAACCACACTCAGAGCAGACACATTTGGAGCTATCTGAGGAGACAGAAGAGCTGAGGAGTCCAGCCACAGCTGGTGTGGAGGACCTCCAAGCAAACAGGGCCTGGAGGAGAAAAACATTCCATCCTCCCTGGGCTCTGTAGAGCTATTCCAAAATAATAAGTAACTTTTATCCATTATATGCCATCATAGGGACTACTCCATGTCTTTTGTGTGCCTTAACCTTAGCTTTTTCAACAGCCCTGGGAAATTGGTGCTGTTATTGATCCCCAATATTGAGTTGTAGAAACTGAGGCACCATGTAGCCTCAGCTCAGAGAAGAGTTCGGTGATTGTGGTAGTCAGCTTTCCATCACTGTGACAAAATACCTGAGATAATCAGTTTAAATTGCAGAAAGGTTTATTTTGGCTTATGGTTTCAGCCTGTGACTGCTTAGCCCTGTTGCTTTGGGCTTGTGATGGACAGTGAAGTGGATGGATGCATAAGTAGAAAGATGGATTGGAAGGCAGAGGATGGATATGGAGGCAAAAAGATGGAGAGGGAGGAGGATGGATGGGTAAGGAAGTGGGAGGATGGTTGAGAGGTGGAAGGTTGGCTGGGTAGACTTTTGACTAAGGGGCTTATTGAATGGTTGGATGGTAAATTGGTGGGTGATCTGAGAAAGGATGGATATGTGGATAGGTGGGAGATAGCTAGGTTTGGAGGGTGGTAAAAGACCAGTGAGTGGGTAGCTAGCTGGATGACGCATAGAACAATGCTGATAGAAGTGTGGACGATTGTCTCTGGCCTCTTGGTCACCTCTTCCCAGCTGCCTTTTCCAGAGGAAAAAATGGAAAATCATGGTCCCTGGGAAGATACTCCCCTGTGTGGTCTGTTAATAGAGGCCCAGAAAGGCCCCCTGAGATTGTCAGCTCACCCCATACCAGGACCCTGTCATTAGCCACATTCCCCTTACCCTGCCCTGGAGTGGAAGTATGAGCTGGTAGCCACTGAGGCAATGGGCCCAGCCAAGCCCCTTATTAAACCTTATTAAGCCCACAGAGGGAGAGAAGAATGGGAGGAGAACTTTCTCCCAAAGGTCAGCAGTTGGAAAAAGAAGGTACAGCCCTGCTCTGGGGAGGTTATCTAACCTTGGCACAATGTAAGGAACGTGGCGTGCTGCCTGACCCAACCTGCTCCACCCTCATCTTGCAGGCTGGAAAACCAAGGCCCATAGAAGAGAGAAGAGGGAAGAGGGGCCCACACAAGCCAGGGCAGAACCAGCCCCATCCCCAGGCCTCTTAACTGGCAGACCACAGCCTTATCTTCCCAGAGACTTAGAGCCTCTTGATTAGCAAGCAGGATGGAGAGGAATTAGTGTGGATGGGGTTTCTATTCTGTCAACGCATTTTCTGTTCTGGGATCCCAGGCCTTTCTTCCCAATGAAGACTTGAGGACGGGTGAGGCTAGCACTTATGAAGAATGTGTCCTTCAATGACTGCATCCATCATGTAGGAAGATGCAGATAGGGTCAACCTCCCTCATCTATAGCCAGTGTTCATTAAATGCAGGTCTTCCTCCCTGTGCCAGCTTCTGTGTACTCTAAGCCCGGTGTTTATGTACTCTAGAAGCCCTTTCATACCTTGCAGCTTCCACTGGGGGCCTTAGCTACTCAGCCTAAGTTCCTGCTTGTTTTGTGAATTTCCTGGAGAGCTGTGAACAAACATCTCTACACTGCATATAAGGCACTGACAATGGACTGAAAAAAAATTTCCACTCAAGTCTAGCTTACTGAAGCAGGATGTTTATTGGGATTACTTACAGAGAATGGGTGAAGGGTTCTTCAAAGGCTAGCACTGAAAAACCCACCCTAGCATGGGTAACAACTCATGAAAACTTCATCCTTAGAGCTCTCTGCAGGGATTTCAAGGGTTCCAATGATCAGAAAATCTCCTTTCTTCAGCACCTGTGTGTGTGTGTGGGTGGGTGAATCTTTTAAGTTTTAGGCACTTCCTGAGCTTTGTAAATTGTTTATTTCCTGTTTTAATCTCCTTCCAAGAAGATACATTTCAGTTAGGAGGAAATGACCACACAATATTAGAGAAAATAGCTGCATAACAAGCTTCCTCTTCTGCCCACCTCATGCTCTGCCCTTCCTGTGGAGAGAGGCTCACCTCATTTTCAGACCCTCGAGTCCAGCATAGAAAGGGTCCTGCTTGGACTTGGAGAGCAGAACCAGTCCAGAGGGGAACCCCTGCTTCTGTGCCCGCCATGCCAAATGCACACTTGCCTACAGTCCTTTCCAGGTCACCAGGGGTGGGACCCTGTTGAATGACAACAAATACTTCTCCTCTCCTCACCCCCTCCCAGGGCCAGAGTCATCCTTCCTTGGTGATTCCAACATCTGCAACACTTTCCTCTCACTGGAAAGCCCCCTCCATATTTCTCCTGCTTCATTATTAATGCATATACAACATGAAAATATTCAACTTGTCTCCATCATTTTTCGAATTAGCTGACAGCTGGCTCCCACATGCCTGGGGGACACCATACCTCCTGCGCACCCCCCCTACATTCCAAAGTAACTACCCTAAATGAAGGCTGGTTGTTGAAAACCCTTGGTCTTGGTGCCTCCATAGCCCTGACCCCTGGGTCATGCCTGGCTGCAAGTTGTCTTCTGTCCCAGTAGGTACCAGGCTCAAGTCTGGCCTGAGCCTGATCACAGTTCCAGAGCACTGTTACTCACAAGTGGGCAGCCTCCATTTTTGCTCTGTGGCCCACAAAAGGAAAGGATGCCCATGCCAGAACAGATGGACCTGAGACCAGACTCCTGCTCTGCAGCTATAGGCAAGCCACCTAAGCTCTCTGAGCCCCATGTAGATGGTAGAGACTGGAAGCTCTGCTGTGTCTCAGCCCCATTGTCCAAGTGGTGGGCCTCAGGAGCAGGAGGAAGGGCAGACTCAGCTGGGCATCACCTAGCCACACCTAAAAACACACACTAAATAAGAAGTTCCAGGTAGGGAGGAGATGCACTGTCTTGACGGACCTCAGTCTTGAAGGCTATTTGTATTTTTTCAACTGCGAGACAAACTGACTTATTGATGAAAGTAGGGGGAAAAGATGGGGCTGGAGAGATGGCTCAGGGGTTAAGAACACTGGCTGCTCTTGCAGAGGACTTGGGTTTGGTTCCCAGAACCCTCATGGTAACTATCAGTCACCCATAACTCTAGTTCCAGGGGATCTGACATCCTCTTCTGGCTTCCACAAGCATTGCACACACCTGAATGTGGTACACTTACATACATGGAAGCAAAACACTCATACACATAAAACAAAAATAAATAAATAAGCAAAAAGTTTTTTAAAAGAATAAGCAAAGAGACCGGGAAGAAATATGAAGCACATTGTCTATCAACCTCTATGGGAATGGGACGGGGGGGGGGGGGTTTTCTTATCTTACTTTCTGAACTCTGTGATTAGACATTTCTAGTACTTCCTGACTATATGAGGCCCTGAGCTAGGAGAGGCACCACCAACCCAATGTTGTATCAGTGGAGAAAGACAATCTTCCCACACTGAGATTCAAAATATGTTCTGATTTTAGAAGGTTAAACTCTTCATGAGAGGAGAAAGGAAGGTACTTAGAACTGAGGCGATAGGTCTCTAATTGCACCATCCACAGTGGTCTGGCAGGGTGTGGTGGGCCATGCCTGCAATCACAGCACTTGGGAGACTGAGGCAGGAGGACCAAGAGTTCAGGATCCTCCTCAGCTACCTATCTTGGGTTCATGGCCAGCTCTACCACAATAACTGTCTCAAAAAAAAAAAAGCAAGAGAGAGAAAACAATGAATGAAAGAAGGAAGGTGAGAAATAAGGAAGAAAGAAAAGACAGTGGTCTCATAGAGGAGGCTAGTCACATTTTTGTTGGGATTTGAAGCTCTGGGAATATACTGTGTAAGTGCTCTACCACTGAGCAACACCACCAGCCCTCAAACGTATTTTTTGAAAGGACAAGGATATAAGCATCCTTTATTGTTCCCAGAACCCTGGTTGTCTGCTGAATCCTGCCCACCTGCCCCACTTCTAGTACTTGAAAATCACTACAGATGTCCTGTTCCTGTCCCAGTGTGAGGAGCCCGTGTCTCTGGGTTGGGACCTGAGAGTCCTCTGAAGGGGCAGATCCTGTCCCCATCTGTTTCCTGTCCGCATCTTACAAATGAGAAATGGAAGGGGGCAGAGGGAGAGGTAGCCAGGAAACTCCTCCCTGACAGAGGTGAGAAGCCCCTCTTCCTACCTTCAACCCATAGCAACCTCAGCCCCTTCCCACCTTACCTAGCACTGCCCTTTCCTGCCTTCCCAGTACCTTGAGTTCTTCCTAGGCTCTCTCCCTAAGTTCTGAGTCTCTCCGCTCCTCATTAACAAGACTTTGGGTATTTTTGTCTCTCTGAGTACTGTATTCTAGTGCCAGCAAATAACTTTAAATAGAAAAAATATGCCCTAAATTAGACTGGAAAACAGAAAATAAATAGGAAAGGGGTGGGTTGAATGTCAGTCTGCTCTCTGAGTGGAGAGGGGAATGTAATTAACTACCTCTCTGCACCTGGTTTCTAATTAGGGAAAATTGGGAAGTGGACACACCATTCAGTGACAGGCCCACATGGCTGAGGACATGGGTGAAGGAACAGTAGAGGAAGATGGAGATGCAAGGCTTTGTGGAACCTGTTCTGGAGGGCTCTGAGGCCAAGAGTGCTGAGGTTAGGGGACTGGGAAGGCCACACTTCAGTTGTGGAGACCATCATTCTTCTACCTCCCAGGATGCCATGGGACTTAGTAGAGAAGATAAAAGCCCCACTCTGCATAGATTGTCTAAGTACCCATCATCACCTGAAGTTATGGGTTCATGCTACCTGGACGTGGAGATAGAGTATTTGCATCTTTTAAATTTGAAAACATGTCATCAATGCTGTTTTTTCTTGATTTTCTCACTCAATACTACGTTTCGAGACCTAGTCTGCACACAGTGTGGCCATTCCTTCCAACTACTAGAGAGACTGCTCTTATGGGCATCACCCAGGCATTAGTTCCCACCTCTCACTTTTCACAGTCCACCTCTGGACCAGGAAAGGTTTTGCTTACTGCAGGAGGTGGTCATTGCTTGGGGTAAGCTATAGGTGCCTACCTCAAACTGACTTAAGTATGAACGTCTGTTCAACTGGTGTGTGGAAGTTGCTGCTTTCCCTGTGGCCAACTCTAAGACCTCAGCTTCCCACTTGGTGGCTCCAGGGCTCCGGGAAACCCTGTAGCAGTCACAGGGGGGCTGCCTAGACTGCAGCCTCTGCTTTGCTTGCTTGATGATGTGGTCCTGGGTTTTCTGCCTGCAGCTCACTCCCATGACCCACATGTGTCAGAGGAGCTAGGCTCGGGTCTTGGGGATGTTATGGACTAAATGATTATGTTGGGGATTTATGGGAGGTACTAAATTTAAAGTCATGTGGGTGGGATTCTAATTTAATAGGACTGATACCCCTGTTAGAGGGAGAGATGCCAGCATACTCTCCCTGAGTGTGTGCACAGAGAGGGGGGTTTGATGGCACCAGCTAGGGACAAAGTCCTCAACAAGGTCAAATCTAAGGACGCCTTGTTCTTGGACTTCAGATTGTATCTGTGTTTAAGCCTCCCAGGGTGTGGGATTTCATTGCAGCAGCCTCAGCAGACTTAAGACGAGGAGGAAAGTGTGCTTGGCAGGCCTTTCTTCTCTTCATTATTGACCCCATGAGGTATTATTTCAGAAATCCTGGCTCAGTCTCTTGAGCTTGGTGTGGTGGCTCACACCTATAATCCCAGCATTCAGGGGGAAGAAACAAAACGATTTTCAGTTCCAGGCCAGCCTGAGCTAACATAGAAAAGCTCGGGGTGGGGGGGTATCTTTTAATGGTACCGCCCATGAATTGTAGCACCACTGATATATTTACTGTCCTTTGGAGGTCAAGAAAGCATTGTAAATTTTGTTGCACTCCATTTGAAGCCAAATGTTCGCCCCCTTGGGGACAATAGTGCCCTGTTGAGAATGTATTCTCTAATGCAACTTCCTTGGGCACATGAGGCCAATGCAGAGCACAGGTGAGAGAACCACACAGGGGCACAGAGTCCTTTTCCCATCTTTTGTAATGGCTGGGTGTAATACCTGGATCTGAACAGCCATCTTGTGATTATGAAGACTAGGCTGACAGGCCTCAGATGGTCAAAAGGGAGATTCTTTTCTCTTTCCTGTAAGTTCTAAGGCAGGCTGACATGGGTGGACCTGGCTAGGTAAAAGCCCATCCCCAAATCAACCTTGTGGTTTGAATCTCATATCCACTTACCGGGAACTTTTCATCAGAGTAAAGCCAGGAGGATCCTTCCAGAAAGGATGATGCATGCTGGAAGAGCATGGGCAACAGCCTGGTCCCACATGCACACTGCCCCTTCTGCGTGAGGTGCCTGCTCTCTAGTCCTGCATCCTCTCTGTAAGGCAGCTCAGTAGCTTCCTCCCCTGGAATATCTCCAAAGCCAAGCTTGAGTTGGTTTTTCTCCTCCAAGGCAGCATCAAATGGGTCATTTGGAACCACCTCTGCCCTTCCTCAGTTTGTCTCCATGACATGCCACTTGCATCCCTCTTCCAACCAGCACCATTAATCACCTCTGTGACATCTCCAGGCCCTGGGACCAGTAAGTAAAAGGCTTAGTGCTCATGTCAAGGATCCTAGTCTAGGGTGGGAAGTGAGGCACAGGCACTCACCCAGCACCCCTTTGTTAGCACCTTCTCTATAAAGATGAGTTAGACATTCCCAGTCTCTAAAGAGCAGGGAATCTCCCAGGCGAAGGAAGTAGCACCAAATATTGCAAAGCCTAATGAAGTGATGGGTCCACCACTCACAGCCCAAGTCTGGAACATTGACATTATAGGCTCCCATGGTCAAGGGAGGGCACACTGGTGGTCTTGATACCAGGAAAGCTGGCTCCATTTCCCAGGAACAGACTGCAGTGGAGGCTACTGTGGCATGGGATGCTGTGGAACTGGTGCCTGGGGTGTCTCACAGGTCTAAGGAGACCTGGATCCCATGGGAAGAAGAAGCAGAAAAGCCAACAGTCAATGGCAGGAAGAAAATGGGCATTGCAGGTTCTCTGTGGGCAGATACAGTAACAGGGTTTGGGTAGAAGGTATTTCTGAGGAATCAAGGGCTGGGACAGAAAGAGAAGGGAGCAGGGGGAGCAGGAGGAGCAGGGGAGACTGAGGCACGACTCAGGAGCACCTTGGCCAACCGAGGCAGAGAACAGAATTCCTTCTCAGGGGAAGGATAGGCCAAGATGTCCGGGCCCCATCTGACACCTTGCTCACGCCCCAGCTGCCCAGGACAGGACCATTGGAACTTAACTGCACTTTAGAGCTAGGGCAACCCAGAGGGTCCAGTGCTAAGGGCTTGCCTCAGCTCCAGCTTTGGGTCTCTCAGGGTCATCTCAGTTCAAAGCACTGCTTTATTTCAGTCATTTCCTATTTTTTATTTTTATTTATACGTATGTGTGTGAGCTTGCTTGTCTGTATGTACCTCACATGTGTGAAGTGCCCTTGGAGGCCAGAAGAGGGTGACAGATACCCTGGAGCTGGAGTTACAGGTGGTTGTGAGCTGCTCAGTGGGGGTTCTGGGAACCCAACTCTAGTCCTCTGCAAGAGCCGCAAGTGCTCTTAACTGCTGAGCCATCTTTCCAGGTTTTTAAGTCACATCTTTATGAGAGGCTCTAGGAGCTGGGTGTTATAGCACAGTGGTAGAGCACTTGCCTGGCATGTACAGGTCCTCAGTGCCAACCCCTCAACTAAATAAAAGGCGGGTATTGGACAGCTCATCATAGTGGCACACACACTTAAGGAGGCCTGCTGGGTGAGGGTGGATCAAGCTAAAGTGCCCAGCAAAGAAAGAAGGATGTTGGCATGGCCCTGCCCTTTCCACTGGTTCCTGACTCACGAGATAAAGCTGTGGATTTTTGGAAGAGGGAGGAGGGCACACTTGGGGCTGAAGCTGAAAATTCCCTTTGAAGCAACAACACTCTCCAGCCAGTACCAGGGGGACCTGTGTTTAGCACGGAGCACTGCCAGCTGCCATTCCAAAGCCTCCCCATTGATTGCTCACACCACCCATCAGGGGCACTGGCAGAGGCTGCGTGAGTAGAGAGAAGGAGGTGAGACCCCAAGACACAAGCTCAGGGTGCCAATGAGCCAGGAAAAAGGATTTAGCCAAGCACCCAGGAGCCTGCAGCAAGATGCCTTAACTAAAGCTGCCTCGGCATCTCAGAACAATGTAGGGAATTATGGCCTGAACTGAGAAAGGGTGGGGAGCCAAGCAACTGCCTGGAAGTACAAGGACTGTGACCCAGACTGCCAGATTTTGCCTGTTAGGTTTCCATGAGACGTTTGTCCAGAGCACAGCAGAAGCAGGCAGTTATTTTTCCTGAGCAGAGGGTGTGGAAGGTCACTGTGAAAGAGCAGCTCTCAGTTCCCTGGCCATCTTCCCTTGAGTCTGCCAAGCCTCTGACAGCACACACCTATCCCTAGCTACCTGTTCTATCACCTGCATGATGCCGCCACTGCCTCCAGGAAGCCCTCCCTGGCTGCCCTTTTCCCTCAGGCTGGGCTCCTTACCATCTTCCCACAGCCCCAGTTTCCACCCTCCATTCAGTCCAGTCATTCTGGACTTGAGTTGAATATGTCCACACCCCATTCTCCTCCTAGACTATGAGCCAATCTCACTGTGTCATGCTCTTGCCTCATGATGTCTCAGTCAGCTCAAGCCATGATGCTGCTGTGTAATGAACTACCCCCAAAGCTCTGTGCCTTAAACAGCAGCCCCTTATCCTCCCTTAGGAGACTCAGTCAGCTGATTTGGGCTGGACTCCAGGATCAATGCAGGTCTCCTATGTATAGCTCTCATCCCTCTTCACCCCTGGGACTTCCAGACCTGTGTCCTTCCCAAAGAGACACAAGACAACCAAATGGAGATAGATACACAGGCCTCTTGGGCTTTAGCATTGACCCAGCACACTGTTGCTTTTGCCCACATTCCACTGGCCAAAGAAAATCACATGGCAAAGCTCAACATCAGTAGAAGGAAAAATATCCTGGACTGACAGATGGGGAAACACGTCAAGAGAAAGCCACACAGATGTTTTCTGATGACTGTCATTCCAGCCTCATCCCATGACCCTCCTCTCTTGCCAGTGCTCAAGGTCAGTGCTATGACCTTCAGTCCTTTGTAGGACTTTCAGTCTTTTGAACCCACTGTACCTTCCAGGCATTACTCAGGTCTCAGCTGTAGCAGTCTCCCCAAGATTTGGGAGGGCACCCCCTTCACCTGCAGGAGATAGGCACAAACGTGTGGCAAGCCTGGGAGTCCAATCTAATCCCTGAGCTGCTTGCTTTGAGACTTTAGGAAACTTCTTTCCTGTTTTGTGGTGTGTGTGTGTGTGTGTGTGTGTGTGTGTGTGTGTGTATGCGCACACCTGCAAAGGTGGGCATGCTTTATGCATGGAGGCCAGCGGACAATGGTTTGTCCTGCTCTATCACTCTTGGCCTTATTCCTTGAAACAGGTCTCTTACTGAACCTGGAGCGAGGCTGACAACCAGCAAGCCCCACGGATCCTCCTGTCTCCCCTCCTCATAGCCCTGGGGTTAGAGGCACAGGATCACGTCCAACTTTTTACATGGGTGTCAGGATTTGAACTCATGTCCTCAGGAATGCTTACGCAAGTGCTTTTACCTGCTGAGCTAGTTCCCCAGCTCTCCTTTTTCTTTTCTATTCCAATTTTCCCATCTTCCAGAGGTAAGAGTACTTCCTGTGTCAGTCAGGAACCATTGCTGCTTGCAAACTGCAGAGCCCCTGACTAGCAGGAGCTTAGTAGTCACAAAGGAAATGCCCAATGCAAGGAGAGCTCAGGACTGGTTTATGGTTTCAGTGATATTGTTAAGGACCAAGTGCGCCCTCATACTCTCTCTCCTCTTCCTCCTTCCTAGCTTATCCCACTCCGGCCACCTAGCAGTCATTTGCCTTTTGTCTGCAAGTTTGCAGCTTCATGGTTACAAGATGGCTGCCACAGGTCCAAGCATCATATCTACCCTCAAGAAGGTGGAAACTGATACCAGCATCATGTAGCTGGGTCTTTCCCACACAGTATCTGATTCTGTAAGTATTGGGTGAAATCTGTGCGTTTCTTTTTTTATTTTAGTTTTGTTTTGGGGTTTTGGGGGGGTTGGGAGGGGCCGAGGTTTGAGACAGGGTCTCCCTATATCCCTAGCTAGCTTGGAACTCATTATGAAGACCAGGCTGGTCTCAATCTCACAGAGTTGGTGGTGCCTCTGCCTCTGGGGTGCCAGATTAAGGGCATGTGCCACCACGCCCAGCAAAGATAAGTTTCTAAAGATGAAGCTACAGGTGCCTTGAAACCTTTGGCTGACCTGTCTCAAGCAGTGTCTTGGCCTGTGACACTGGCTGCATTTTGGGCTTACAGTGTTGGCCCTTGGGTTCTGTCTGCCAAAACCTACCATTAGGCATCGTGTTATGTCCCTGACACCTGGAGTTTAAAACCTTCCTCCCAGCATGCCACCAGGGTTGAGACCTGCTGGTCTGGAGACTGCCTGCATGCTGCAGGTCCTGGTTTACTTCTCTTCCCCAGATTTGTCTCAGCGTTCAGCCCTGGCCCAGTCAGTCACCCAGCATTTCCATTTGACACTCACAAGCATCTCAGAGCTAACAAGTATAGTGGAAATCTGACTTTTTCCTTTTTATGTAGTGTACAGTGTGTTGGTGTGTGAGCCAGTGTTTGAGTGTGTGTGTGGGGGGGGTATGAGTGTGGATGTGAGTGGGGCTGTGGGGGTGTATGAATGCATGGGGAGGTGTGTTGAGGGTGTATGTGTATGTGCAGGTGTGTGTGGGTGTGAGTATGGTATATGTGTGCATGTAAATGGGTATACATGTATATGCACATGTGCGTGGGTACATGTGCAGGTAGGAGGGTCTGTGCATGGGTGTGTGTGTATATGGGTGTCTGTGAACGTGTTCAGGTGTGTATTGGGTCTACATGCACATGAGACCAGAGGTTGGTGTCTGCGTTGTCCTCCATTGCTCTCCATCTTTTTTTAAATTCACATGCACTTTATTTTTAGACAACCTACATGACATGTTTTTCTTAAAAAACAATGCCTCCACTCCAAATAAATCACAGTCAAAATAAAAGAGCTCAAGATGACATCAGTCCCATTTGTCTTAAGTCCTGGTGCTGTATGGATGACAAGCAGCAGCCAATTGTGGTGACAAGTTGATAGATCCAAATTGTCCAATTTATTAACATTTTTCCATTTCTAAACCATCCTTAAAGAAAATCACATATGGAGTCACACCATCCTCATGGTAGTCCAGGAGAGCAACCATGCCATCTGGATTCATGTTTTCACCAATAGAAAACTGGTAATTATTGAAATTTGCAACGATGTGCTTGATTTGTTCTATGGCCCCAGTCATAAAGGGCTTTACTCTGTCTGGTTTCTGTTCTTCAAGTTTGCCTTCGAGTGATTTCATCTAATCTTTGATGTACTTCTTGTAGGCCTCTTTTGTGAAGCTGGTTTCCTGTAAGTGATGGTTCATAACAATGTCAACACCAGTGACTACTGTGCTTTAGGTCCCTTCGCCCTCGGGGCCTTCAGCGGAAGCATTTCCACCAATGAACGAGTCGAGTCATCGATGTTACCCTCTGTCCTGCTGACCATCTTGCCCTCGACCTCTCACACAGCCCGTACGATCTCCCGGATCTTGCAGATGTCGGAGAACAGTTCGTCATGGCTGATGATGGCCGGGTAGATGATCATGACTGCGGCTGGGTACAGCGGCACTGGCCTCGGAGCTCAGTGCAGCTGAAGCAGTGCTCGGGGGAGTGGGGAGCAGGTGGAAAAGGCCTACTCGGGGTCTCCCCAACCTCATATAGAGGGCACTTCCCTCACTTCCCTTATGTCATCCTCCATCTTATTTTTTAAAATATTTTATTCATTATTTTTATTTTATGTGTGTGAATGTATTGCCTGCATATGTGTCCTAAGTGCACCCATGTCGAGCAGTGCTCATGGAGGCCAGAAGAAGGCATTGTATTCCCCTGGAACTGGAGTTACAGATGGTTTTCAGCACCCATGAGGGTTCTGGGAACTGAACCTGGATCCTCTGCAAGAGCAGCCAGTGCTCTTAATCATTGAGCCATCTCTCCATACCTCCGCCTTATTGTTTTAGTTCAGTCTGCCACTGAACTCAGAGCTCACTGAATAGGCTAGGATGGCCAGCCAAGAGCCCTAGGGACCTGCCTGTCCCCATGCCCTCAGTTCTGAGGTTACAGAACCCACCACTGTGTCTGACTTTTATGTGAGTGCTGGGGATCAAACTCAGGTCCTCATTCAATGTGCAGCAAGCCTGAGCAATTTCCCAGCCAAATGTGCAGCTTCTCTGTCTTCCATCTCTCAGCAAATGGCAACTTGGCCCTCTAATTTTTCAAGCTAAATCCTTGCAGTTTGCCTTGGCTCCCCTCTCCTCTTCAGGTCCTCCACGTAATTCCTGGACATACTCTGCCACACTGCCTCCAAACATCCCCATTTCTTTTCCCCATCATCATTGTTACTCCCAGGTCCCAATGCCAGGGCGCTCACTGCACAACATCCTGCATCTGTAGCATCCTGACCTGCCTCTCCTTCCACTCTCCCTCCCTCACCAAGGCATCCTCCACACAGCAACCAGAACAAGATCACAACACACCTCTTTAAAATCCTAGAATGCAAGGTCTCAGCTCCCACCAGGGGCTCACAGCCCAAGATCCCCTCTCAACCTCTCAACTGTTTCTGGGCCCTTCTTTCCCTGACTTTCCTGATCCCTGTCCCCAAACTACACTGGTTACTTCCTGAATCACTGGTTACTCCCACATCGCTGTCCCACTCACCTGGATTCCTGTCCCTAGCTCTGTTTGGCTGGCTGTGCTGTTCTCTGTCACTCCCTGGAAGAATGTCCAGGGACATTCTTGTCATTCACTCTGTACACCTTTCAGGGTCTGTGACCCAGACTGGTGGCTCTGCTGGTCCTCTATCTGTCTCTCTAGACTGGGAGCTCCATGGGAGTGCCAGTGAGACATGGTAGGTGCCCAGAAAATACTCAGGGAGGGATAGAGAAGACCAGGAGAAGGAAAGAAGGGAAGGAGGGAGAGAAGGGGGGAGGGAAGTGTAGAAGAGGGAAAGAGAGAGAGGAAAAGAACTAGGGGGAGAATTAGGGGAGAAAAAAGACCAGGAGAAAAAGGAAGGAAGGAAGGAAGGAAGGAAGGAAGGAAGGAAGGAAGGAAGGAAGGAAGGAAGGAAGGAGAGAGGGAGGGTTAAGAGTTGGGGGATGGTAAAACCCAGGAGAAGCAGGAAGGGAGGGAGGGAGGAAGAGGAAGGGAAGGAGGCTGAGCAAGGCTTGAGCCCAGGCATTGCCCAGCAGAACTTGCTTTCACCTGAGAAGTGGTCTATGTTAGAGGTAGATTTCAAGGGTCCAGACTGGAAACTCAGAACTGCCGGCTAGAGAGACTATCCAGGCAGCAAAGGCCCAGTGTTCAGAACCTCACCAAGTGCTCTGAGTGTGGCAATCACAGCTCCTTGGCTCTTTCAGCCCAGGCATTTGCACAGCTCCTGGCCTCTAGAAAGGCTCAGTAAATGTTTTCATGAGCTGTTTGAATTACCTGAAATGCAAATGGAAACTCCCCTTGCCTAAAGGACATCTAAGAAAGCCTTGCCTCAGTTTCCCCATTTACTGGTCTCCCCTTCCACAGAGTTGGTGCCATCCTGGATGAAGGGGTGGTGTCCACCAACCTCCCTGAAGCTGTGTTCTCACACAGCTGAGCCCTGACCTCCTGGGGACCCCCAGTGGCCCAGCCCACCCTGGGGCTGCAGCTGAACCCTGTTCTTGCGCTGTGGAGGCAGAAGTTTAGCTGCCTTTGCCAGCTCAGGTCTCAGGGGGCTTCCTCTAATCAAAACCAACTATAAGCTGCAGTTATAGTTGGGCCGAAGCATAGGCACATAGTGCCACTTAGAGGGACAGGTTTATAAAAGGTTAACAGCTCCAGAGGCAGTGCCACCAGAGCACCAGGTGCTGTAAATCATCAAAATTAGAACCAAATGACTTACTGAGGCTCAAGACACAATATCCAGTGACTGACACCTGATGGTGAATTCCAAGAAATATATGAGGATCGCTTGAAATTCATCCACCATGCTTCTGCCTCAGGGCCTTTGCACTTACTGCTCTTTCTGCCTCCATTCTGGTTCTATGTAGAGTCAGTTCACACTTCCCATCTTCCAGTTTCCTCCCCTTATCACTTGATCAACATCATGCTTTATTTTTCTTCCTAAAAATGAATCTACCATGTGATCCAGTTATACCACTCCTTGGTATATACCCAGAGGACTCATTCTACTGCAGAGATTATCTGTGCATCTGTGTTTGTTGTTGCTCTAAGAAATGGAAACAACCTAAATGTCCCTCAACTGATGAATGAATGAAAATGTGGTACATTTACACAATGGAGTTCTACTCAGCAGTAAAGAAAGATGAAATCATGAAATTTGAAGGTAAATGGATGGACCTAGAAACTGTTATACTTAGTGAAGTGACATAGACCAAGAAAAACAAATGACGTATGTTCTCTCTCGTTTGTGGATCTTAGCTCCAAATCCTTATATGTGAGTATATATCCTTGCGTAACCACAGGAGCCAGGAAAAATGGAAAGGAACCATGGGAAAGAAGGATCCCAGCCCAAGTGAGGGATAGTGGGAGACAGGTTTTACCTAGGGGGAAATGGGGGAGATGGGGGAACTTAACTGAGAAGGGAGGATGGACAGTTGTACAAGGAACCATGGAGGTAAAGGATAAGGAGCTCAAGAAACGGAGGTGGGCGATAGGGCTGGAGAGATGGCTCAGTGGTTAAGAGAACTGACTGCTTTTGCAGTGGACCAGGGTTTGATTCCTAGCACCCACATGGCAGCTAACTGTCCATAACTCCACTTTCAGGGGTTCTAACACCTTCTTCTGACCTCCATGGTCATTGCATGACTCAGGTGCATTTACATGCGTGTAGTCAATACACTCATAAACACAAAAATAAATAAATAAATAAATAAATAAATAGAGTGGGGATAATAGAAGACAGGTATTATCAAGGAGAAAATGGGGGAAACCTGGGAACTTTAACTGGGGAGGGAGGAGGGAGCGTTAGACAGGGAGAAAGAGAGAAGAGATAAATAATGCTTCACTGGTATAAAAAAAAAATGAGAGGGGACATATATTAGCTCAAAAGCCTACTGAAAAATACACGTTCAATATCCGTTCATGAATGCACATGTATAGCTGAAGGCTATAGAGCAAGAAACACAGGGCACTTACTATTTTTTGAAACAGGGTCTCATGTCTCCCAGGCTGGCCTCATTCTTACTCTCTAGCAGTTGATACCATTGAACTTCCGATCTTCTGTTTTACCACCTGAGAGCTGTGATTACAGGTGCGCACAGCCACACCAATTTATATGGTGCTAGGTATCAAACCCAGGACTTTGTGCATGGTAGGCAAGCACTCTACCAACTTAGCTATATCACTAGCTCATAGCATGGTGTTGTCTGATGTCATATACTTGTTCGTGCTGAGAACTACAGCTCCACTTACACAAACTTAAAACACATATCCAAATTGTTTTTTAAAATCATTTTCAGAGGGGTGTGTGTGTGTGTGTGTGTGTGTGTGTGTGTGTGTGTGTGTGTGTACAGAGTCTTTAAGATGGGTGCCTGATTAGGGTGGGGGATGAGGCAGACTAATAGAAATGTTACTTGGACCACAGAGAAGAATAAAGACCGTGAAACAAATATAGACTTGCTTCGGATCTTGGGCCATGATGGACTTTGATCTGTAATTGTAAATAATCCTCTTTCTCCCCAAAGTTGCTTTTTGTCAAGGTGTTTCATCAAACTAGGACATCATGTGAGGTGCATGGAGAAGGTGGACAACAGCAAACCAGGGAGGGAGACTCACAGAGACCTCACACTGGACACCTTGGTTTTGGGTTTCCAGGTTCCCAATGTAATTTGCAAGAAAATTCATTTCTGAGTTGGGCATGGTGGTCCATACCTTTAATCTCAGTACTCCAACAGGCAGAGGTGGGCAGATCCCTGTGAGATCAAGGCCAGTCTGGTCTACATAGCAAGTTCCAGGTCAGGTGGGACCACAAGGAGATCCTGTCTCAAAAAAGACCAAAAAGTAAAAAGAAGAATAAGAGGAGGAGGAAGAGGAAGAGGAGGAAAAGGAAAAGGAAGAATAAAGAAAACGCATTTCTGTTGTTTAACCCACCCAGTCTGTGGTGTTTTGTTATGGCAGCCTAGCAAACCAAGTTACCAGTGGTAGCTGTTTCATCCTTTCTCTTTAGTTGCCAAATTCCAAGGTCTGCTGGATAGCGTTAGTTGTCAATTTGACAACACCTCGGTAGAGGAAGCCTCAATTGGTGAATTGCCTCCATTGGACCGGCCTATGGCCATGTCTGTGGGGTATTTTCTTGATTGTTGAGTGATGTGGGAGGGCTCAGCCCATTGTGGGTGGTGCTACCCCTGGGCAAGTTGCTCTGTATTTTATAAGAAAGGAAGTTGAGCAGGGGCCAGGGAAGCAAGCCAGTAAGCAGCATTCCTCCATGGCCTATGCTTCAATTCCTGCCTCTAGGTTCCTGTCCTGAATTCCTATATTGGGCTCCCTCAGTGATGAACTATGACCCAGGAGATAAAAGTCAAATAAACCCTTTCCTCCCCATGTTGGTATTGGTCAGAGTGTTTTGTCACAGCAATTGAAGGCAAACTAGGACACAGATAATTAATTATTTCCTGTTATCCTCCAAAGGTTGCCATTTAGATTCTTTTATCATTATTAAATCATAGGTTTAAGTACATTTTGTGATTTTTCAATCTACTACATTTCTATTCTGACACTCAAACTACTTTATCTTTGACCAGTAGGAGCCACTTCAAGTTGGCAGCTGAGTCCTTTTGATCTATCAGTCTTTGGAGCCTCTTTATGGAGTATGAGAGAACATTCCAGACTTTTCTGGCCTTCACATCCTGCCTCAGATGCAGGATCAGCCATATCTTCAAGGAGCCCAGTTCCTGCTAATGAGGGCAGTTATTTCAAGACTACAGTCTAAAGGTTAAGGAGGATTATTGCTTGCCCCTGAGATGGTTGTTATTTCTAGGTCAGAGCTCACACACATAAAACGACTCACATGTGCACTGCTGGGGGTATAGTTCAGTGGTGGAGCACTTGCCTAGCATGTGCAAGGCCCTGGGTTCAATTCTCACTGCTGAAAAATCAAAAAGCACTTCACGTTGGTATTTTCAGTTCTAACTTAGAACTCTGGTTACTTCTTTTACACTGCGTGCATGTGTGCGTGTGTGCATATGTACATTCTGACAGTTCTGTCCCTCAGTGTGACTAGAGATGATCAAATTAGAATGTCAATAGACCATAATTAGTCACAATCACCTCAGAATACTATTAGTACTCCTAATCTTATCTGTAATCACCAAGAGTCATTTAAAAGTTTGCACATGGGTTGGGAAGATGGCTCCATGGGTAAGAGCACTTGCTTTGCAAGCACGAGAACCTGAGTTCAAATCCCCAACACATACACACATACACACACAAACACAGTTTGCATGTACAAGTCCATTCCCTGCCCCCATTTTAAGTTGTCATCATCATAGCAGAAAGCCTTCAATATTAGACTCTCTTCTTTCCTTCCTTTGTTGTGTGAAACTTTTCCTAGGGAGATGGGGCATCCCAAATAGGAAACTGACTGTAGGCCAAAGTAATGACACCACTGAAGTCCAATGTAATGAACCAATCAGGTTCAGTTGGGGTTAGCTATAGGAGTATAGGTGAGCTTAATGGGTCAGAGAGTGTCTTCCAGGCAGCTGGGCTGGCCTCAGCCTCCTCAGCAGTCCTTAATACTTACATAACTTTGTGGAAGGAGGGAGCTTATACATCTGGTCAGCTTCAGGGATTTCCTGAGGCTTCTGAGTTATTTGCCAAGTCTTAAGGAGCCTACCTCCAGGATGGAATGTTTTAACATGGAGGAAATGGCAGACCTCTCAGCCAGTGCTGCTCTACAAGTGTCAATCTTAGTATCGACATCTGTCCATTTGGTTTTGTTGTCTGTAGTTTGGTTTCTTGTAGATTCCTCAGAAAAGACTCATGGGAAAATATTTCCTGAGCTCTTATATATTCTTGAGTTTATATTGCTATATAAAAATATATAATTTTGTGGTGTAATGTATATGTGTGTGCATCCTTGATGCACATATGTGCATGTACATGTAGAGGCCAGAAGTTGTTGAATGTCTTCCTCTATCGCTCTTCAGCTTATTCTTCAGAGACGGGATCTCTCACTGGATCCAGAGTTCACCAGTTGGCCAGACTGGGCAGTAAGCTCCAGGAATCTGTCTATCTCCACGGCACACTAGCAGCGCTAAGATTGCAGGCGTACGCCACCATTGCTGGCTTTTTTCATAGGTGCTGAGGATCCAAACCCAAGCCATCTCCTCAGTCCCCTTTATATTTGAAAGTCAATTTTAATTAATTAAAACTCTTGATTCATTTTCTTTCCCTCTATAGTGTTTTATGTATTTTTTTCTGCATGTACATAAGTACACCATCTGTGTGTAATAATGGCATCAGATCCCCTGAAGCTAGAATTACAGGCTGTTGTTGGCTGTCATGCTGGTGCTGGGAACTGAACCCAGGTCCTCTGCAAGAATAGTCAGTGCTCTTAACCACTTAGCCATCTATCCAGCACCTATTGACATATTGACAGACATATATATATATATAATTTTATTGTTTTTATTTTATGTGTATGAGTGTATTGCCTGCATGTATGTGAGTGTACCTCTGTCATGCAATGCTGTGGAGGTCAGAAGAGAACTTCAGATTCCCCTGGAACTGGAGTTAAGGACGGTTCGTAGCTGCCATGTGGGTGCTGGGAATTGAACCCGGGTCCTCTGCAAGAGCAGTTAATGCTCTTAACTACTGAGCCATCTCTCCAGCCCCTTGACAAACTTTTTTAATGATAATATTTTATGGTGGAAAAAAAATAGAACAAGATATTGAAGGATGGGTTGGAGAGATGGCTCAGTGGTTAAGAGCACTGACTGCTCTTGCAGAGGACACAGGTTTGATTCCCAGCACCCATGTGGTAGCCACAACTATCTGTAACTCCAGCTCTAGAGGATCCAATGCCCTCTTCTGGGTTCCATGGGCATTGCCCACACATGGTACATTCACATATGTGCAGGCAAAACATTCATACACATAAAAACAAATTTAAAAAAATTTGTCAATAATCTACTGATCTTTCTTTTTGCTATTTGAAATTTTTGCCTCAATGCCCAGTTTTTAAATGTTCCTTAAGGCCTAGTCATTTTATTGAGATATATCTTGGTGTTGAAGGTTGGTATTTTTAGGTGTGGAGTGTTTTGAGCAAGGTTTTTTGAATTATGATTCTTAACAATCATTTATTTGCTTGATTTGTTTCCTTCAAGGATCATTGTTACCCTTTTGACTGATCTTCCTTGCCCATCAATATTGATCACTTTTTCTTTTTTCATTTCTTTTTGCTTAAAATCTTTTTTAAAACTGGTCTTTCTCTTCCGGGGTTGCCTATTGCCTCGATCCACGTTTTCCTTCCAGTTTAGACTTTCTTTTTAAAAATATTTTTTATTCTTATTTTATGTGTATGAGTGTCTTCCTTGCATGTATGTAAGTGCAACCATGTCGTGCAATGCCAGTGGAGGTCAAAAGAGGGAGTTGGATCCACTGGAACTGGAGTTACAGACCATTGTTAGCAGCCATGTGGGTGCTGAGAACCAAACCCAGGTCCTCTGCAAGAGCAACCAGTGCTCTGAACCATGGAGCCATCTCTCTAGCCCCTGATTTTATTTCTTAAGCAACATTCTTTTTTTTTTTTTTCTAAACAGAATTGGTATGCATCCAGTGGAAGCCATTCTTCAGATTTTGAATTCTCCTCTCTTCTGGGCTAGCAACATGCAGCATGCTGCTCTCCCTGACACTGCGGTTCCTGGTCCTAAGTTGACCAAGAACATTTAGAGGACTGAACTGACTCACATGAGTGGTTGGGTAACAACACCTCAGAACTGGAGCTGAGACAGTGCTGTATCAACCAAAGGTCCTCATCAAGC
Organism: Nannospalax galili; assembly: GCF_000622305.1. NCBI lineage: Eukaryota > Metazoa > Chordata > Mammalia > Rodentia > Spalacidae > Nannospalax > Nannospalax galili. The sequence goes on along the minus strand of NW_008329150.1, from coordinate 389,511 downwards.
AGCAGAAGTTGGTTTCCATCCATTCTTCTGACCAGTATGCTTTCTGCTGTTTGAGTTTTCAGTTGGGTGACCTTTAAGCTGTGCACACTTTCAGCTGTAGGCACTGACCTTGAGCTGACAAAACCTACCAGCAATACCAGACATCAAAGGCCAGTGGTTATGGCTGAAAATCAGGATTGGAAGGCAGGCTCTGCTAGCTCATAGGACCATAGGCTTCCTGCCACTCTGCCTTTATGTAATCCCCTTTTGGGGAAGAAAGAATCTCAAAGGGACTGAGATTTCAACCTTAATCTCCATTCTTCCTCTCTCCCACTCCCCTCCTACCACATGGGTTCTCCCGCTGTTTCTCCCAAGACAGGTCAGGTCAAGCCTGCTTCAATCCCAGAAACGCTGCAATTTCTGCCCCCTCACCTAGTGGATCCTTTCATCGTGTGGGAGGTGCTGATGTGTGTGTGTCTTTCTGAGCCTCATAGTCTTATGTTGCAGGTCCCTATATAAGTGCCACCTTATGGCACACGTCCTCCAACCATTCTATATAAAATGACACTCCTTCACCAGTACCTACCCCTACCTCTTGCTTATTTTACTTTTTATTTTTTCTGTGACAAATCCATACGTGTATATTACAGTCATTTTCACCCCCATTACCTAGCTCTTTCAACTTCCTCCCACTCCCACTCCCAACAAGTCTGCCTCCTGGTCCTCCTTTCACATCTTTGTTTTGTGACCCACTGAGTATAACAAGGGTTGCTTGTAAGACCAAGGGTGGGGCCTTCTTTACTGGTCCATGAACAACTTACCAGTGACACACCACTCAAGAAAATGACTCTCCTTCTTCCAGCAACCATTAACTGCCAATAATTCCTTGGGGACAGGTGGGGCTCCATGAGCCCCACCCCCAACCTTGCTGGAAGTTTGACTGGCTTAATCTTGTGCAAGTCTTATTCAGGTCACCACAGCTACTGTGAGTTCTTGAGTGTAACAGCCATATCAGATCCTTAAGACAGCACTCCTCCCACCCTCAGGCCCTTGTATTTGTTCCAACCCCTCTTCTAAAGCATCCTCTGAGCCTAGAAGGTAATATAGGTGTCCCACGCAGTGCTGAGCACTCAACAGTCACTTATTCTCAGTATTTTGATCAGTTATGAGTCTCTGCATTGACTGCTCTCCACTGCAAACAGAAGCTTCTCTGTCCAAGGCTAACCAAGCAGCACTTATTCATAGGTGTAAACATAACTATTAAGAAGATAGTTTGGGGACTCAGTGGTTAAGAGCACTGACTGCTCTTGCAGAAGATCCAGGTTCAATTCTTAGTACTCACATGTCAGCTAACAACGTCCATAACTCCAGTTGCAGGGGATCTGACACCTTCTCTGACCTCTGCGGGCATTGCATGACACAGGTGTGGTTACACACATGCAGGCAATACGCTCATACACATAAAATAAAAATAACAAAGTATTTTAAAAAATAATAATGATTTTTTTAAAGACAGTTTGACAACACATCTGTTTAGCAAGACAGAAGGAGTAGGTTTCCTCCGAGGGCCCATGACATCCTCAGTCATGGACTTTTGAGCACATTCACAGTAGCAGGTCCCTTGCTTGGTTTTTCTTCGAGTACTTATCACCACTTGCAACATTCCATCATGTTTTAGTTGGTTTGCTTTTCATCTGTCTCTTCTACTGAATATGTATGTTAAACTCCAGGAGTCACAGGTAGGAAAGAAAGCATCCAACCTGGACAATCCAGATTGATTTTTATTAGAGGCAATGAGGGGGTGGCTAGCTGGCTGGCAGGAATTATAGCAGTCATACTGGTCAAGGGGCAGGGAGTTTAAGTATGTTTGTATGGGGAAATAGAGTCATGGGGTAGGGTAGGGCATTGTAAAGGGCTTAGGGCCTGTATTATTCAATAAGGGTCTCTTTTGACTGAAAGAGTTGTTTGCAAAACAAGAATCATTTTATGGGTGGGGGGTATGTTCTGGGGTCACATTTTGAAACGGGCTAACAATGCTCTGATAAGGCCTGGGGGAGGGAGGTTGGGGGTGGTTATAACCAGATAGTTTTTGTGCAATCTCTCTTTAGGCAGATTTTTTATCTAGCATATTTGTATGGTTACGTTCTTTTTATTTTAATCTTTTTATTTATTTGATTTTTAAAATCTATTTATATTTATTTTATGTGTATGAATGTTTTGCCTGCATGTATGTAAGTACACCCATGTGCAAAGCCTGCAGAGGCCACAAGAGGATGTCATATCCCTGGAACTGGAGTTAAAGATGGTTGTTAGCCACCATGTGGTTGCTGAGAATTGAACCCAGATCATCTGGAAGAGCAGCCAGTGCTCTCAACCACTGAGCCATCTCTCTAGCCTCTATGGTCACATTCTTACTCCTCCCAACCAAACTCCTGGTACACAGAAGTTGTTGAGAAACATCTGTTGAATTAATTAAGTCTCTGTTACCTATACAAATAGAAATTGATATAATGTATTACACTTGTATATAAGCAATAAAGAAAATTATACTTGTCTTATCTATAAATTTAAGATAGATTTTTTTTTTTGAAGACAGGACATACTTCGGACACAGGATTCAGAGCAATGAAGCTGGAACTGACCTAAACCTCCCCTGAAGGCTAGAAGCTCTCATAGCTTTTGGAAATACTCTGCAAGCTGAATGGTCCAACCCCAGTTTTAAGGCCTAATAACCACAACAATGACTGGCACATCCAACTATATTAGGGGCAGCAGTGGCACTTTTATCTTGGAGGTAATCAACAGCTACCTAATTGGACTTAAAGACCCAACTCAATGGAAGGAAACTCATATGTGATACTGTAAACATAGCCAAATACACATGACTGGAGAGGTCATAGAGATCTTAGAGAAAACACCAAGGCTGTCACATCCCTAGATAAATGCAATTTCTTACTATGTTCAAGATATGGATCCTTATATTTATAGGCGAGTATCCCAGTCACCACTCATCAAAGAATCTTCTTTTCCAACAGACAGAGATTATTACAGAGTTCCACAACTGGTCACACACAGAGATTGTCTGTGAATTGCCCAAGCCTAAGTGACACATTTACAACAGAACCTCTACATCTAAGGCTCACAGAACATAGAGGAACAAGGAGTATCAAGAATATTAACGCATCTCTCAACTCTCATCAGTGATACTCCCTCATGCAACAGAGGACCGTGGACACAAAAGGGCACAAAAGGCCAAAGTGTAGAGAATAAGAGTCTTCACCCGCCCAGGGCTCAGGGACCATTGCAGAAGAGGGGGTGGAAATACTGTAAGAGCCAGGGGAGGAGGTGCATGACCATATGGAAATAGAGTCCTACAGGCTCCTGGGTCTTTGCTCATATGAACCTACAGCAATGGTGTCAGCATACACAAGACCCATGCAGAGAAAAACCCAACACTGAACTATGGACACTGGCAACAGGCCCCAATCTTAGCTGAAGAGATATTGGCAGCTGATTACTGCTAGGTGAGGAAGAGCTGATCTTAAAGAGAAGGACTCTAGGTAGGCTGACTAGGTTCCAGTGGATGAACTTGTACTGAGGGACATCTGGGGACACTAACTTGACATGATAGGGCTTAACACAAATGACAGAGTGTATGAATTCCAGTGAGGGGACTATGAGAGGGGACCAATGGGGAAGGGAGTACAAAGATGATTAAGGTATTCTATATGAAATACACAAAAACTCAATTAAAATTTACTTAATTTTTTTCTCACTACTAGGATTGAATCTGAGTTCTAACTCATGCTAATCAACTTTCTACTATTGAGTGATACCCCAGCCCTCTTTTCACCTTTTATTTTAAGATAGAGTCTGAGTCATCCAGGTTTACCTTGAAATCCAATTCTGAGGCCCATCTCCAACTTTTTATTTTCCTGCCCCAGTTTCTAAAGTAAGTAGGATTACAGACCTATACCACCAAGTCCAACTAACACATATTGATTTTTTTTAACAGGGTCTCACTATGTAGCTCTAGCTGGCCTAGAACTCACTATGTAGACCAGGCTGGCCTCAAACTCACAGAGATCTGCCTATCTCTGCCTCCCTAAGTGCTGGAAATGAAGACATGCACCACTATGCCCAACCAGATGTTTAAGCCTGGTTTTCTACAAGTACCTACCGTTTGCCTTGTGTGCTTCTAGTTCTCTATAACACCGAGATAATGCCAAGGATGGTGGAGTTTCTGCCCCTGGTGCTCTGCACTGTCTACCCTGACATGTCAAACTGGATCAGAATGACTCTAAGATGTGCAGGCTAAGCTGGGACACCCTGATTCACTCCACAGAGCAGCTCCATCTTGGAGGATAATTGAAAATATTATCACCTGGAAATTGTTTACAGGACAAGCAGGATCCAGGCACAGCCACCATCACTCCTAGCCCCCCACCTGGTTCTTATTTCCCATGAGCAATTTTCTAAGAGAAGTGTAAGCCCCTTGACAGGTTTAGGTTGCACTCAGGTACAAAGGGAAGTACTCACAAAGAGCAGGGCTGCACAAGTCATCAGAAGAATAGATGGTCCTGAGAACTTTGTGCCCAAAGACTGGATGGCTCTGGCCTGTGGTCACACAGCCACACACCCATGGGGACCAGGCAAGCAACTTTAACAACCATGGCTAAATGGGGGCCAGGCAGACATTTCATCCACATCCCTCCCCAAGGAGGGAGCTTTGACCAAATCTTGCCAAACAGGGATGCAGCTCAGAATGGCCAGATTTTCCAGTTTCTCACTAAAATTCAGAGATCCAAATGTATGTATGAAATCTCCCAGCTTTAAGGGCTGTCAACAGAATCAAAAGTTTTAGAAGTATTGTTTTCTAGCCAACATTTCCATGTAACAAACCACCCTGACTTTAGTGACGTGAAACAACTGTTCCTTTATGCCCACAGACTCTTTGTGACAGAAGTTTAGACAGGCTGAATGGAGATGATCTGACTCAGCTCTATGGCGTCTGGGGCTTCAGCTGGAAAGACTCAAGCACTGGCACTAGAACCATCTGGAGGCTTCTCTACTTACATAGCTGGTGCCTGAGTTGGAATGATTCAGACTGAGATTCAGCTGGGACCATCCACTAGCGCCCCTACACATGGCTCTCCATGTGGCCTGAGCCTGTCATGCATGGTTCTGGGTTCTGAGACTGTGTCCTCAGAGTGGGCTATGCAAGAGAACCAAGTGGAAGTTGCCTGATCCTTCACCTTCTGGCCTCCAATCTCCTAGCATCACTTCCCTTATACTGGCCAAAGAAGCCATAAACCCACTAGACTCAAGGGAAGGGGGACCCAGCACCCATTTCTACATGGAAGAGCATCAACTATTTTGTACACACACACTGACTGGGTGGGCCATGCCCAACGGGTGTGCAGGCCAGATTGGCCAGAACATTGCCAACAGTATGTCTGTAGAGCATAAGGGGACAGGGATCCAACTCAGCCTGTGAAGATTAGCAGGGACAGTCCCAGAGCACAGACCTGGAAGTGGAGCCAGGAGCAGAAGAGCCTTTCTGAGTAGACTTCCTCTGGAGAATTAGAATGGGCACTAGAATAGCACAGGCACTCTGAGCACCTGTGATTCAGACCTGGTGTCAGGCCCTAAAGCTGCCTGCACACAGCCATCCACTTGGACCACACACTCAGGTCAGTAGCCAGCCTCAGTGCAACCCCAGAACAAATTCTGAAGTGATATAGTTTGGATCTGAAATGCCCCCCAAAGTCCATGTGACTAAAAGCCCTTTGCTGACAGCTGGTGGTATTTGGGGGATTGGGTGTAACCTTTAGAAATGGGGAAATTCTGGTTGGAGAAAGATCATTGAAGGCCTGTCCTTGAAGGGTGTGCTTGTTCCCAGTCCCTTCCCCATCCCACCTCTCTCTACCCTTCTCTCCTGCCTTCTGGCTGTCATGGTGTGAGCAGCTTTGCCTACCACATGCTCAGCACCATGGTGTCTCACCACAGGCCCAGAAACAAAGGAGCCAAATGACTAGAGATTAAAACTCTGACCATATGAGTCAAAACTTCCTCCTGAAAGTTGATTTCCTCATTTATTTTCTCACAGTGACAGAAAAATTACTAATGCATCAACTACAGCTAAGACATCTCTTTCTCATGAACCCAGAGACCTGGATGTAGTCTTCGAATCCCTGGACCTACAGGGTGGAGTCCGTATGTATTCCAGGTGTCTTAAGCTGAATATACCCCCTGCAAATCAGTGTCTTGAAATCTAATTCCCAATGTGGTGGTTTGGGAAGGGGATTAGTTCCCTCACAAAACAAGCCCCCTTGCCCCTTGTCCCCTTGTGGGGACACAGTCAGAAACTGTCTATGAACCAGGAAGAAGGCCATCACCAAAGCCAGCACAGGAAACTTCTGGGGCAGTGCCCATGCCAAACCTCAGTGCCACCTGCACATGGCCACCCCACAAACGTGGGCCCATACCACACCAGAACACATCCTAATGGTCTGAAGTGCCCTCCAAAAGGCCACGTGCTTAAGAGGGCTTCTTTAGCCAGTACCTTGATCTTGGGCTCCTAGCCTCCAGAATGGTGAGAAATAAGTCTCTGTTGTCTATAAGTCATTTAGCCTATGGCCATGATAGGGTGGTCCAAACAGACCAAGATGCTGGGTGGCTATGGCCTTCTTATGTCCATTCTTTCGTGGAATATGATGACTTTGTAGGACAGTTTTTCCATTTAAGAGATGAGAAAAACCTAGCTTCACAGTAAGTATAATGAGTGGGTGGGTTCCCACCGGGTGGAATCATGGACAGGATAATCAGTGACCTCCTTTGCCTAGAGGGGAGGCGTTAGGGAGATCTGAAGTTGACAGAAGGGCCAAGCTGAAGAACTTTGCAAGCTCTGCAGTCATGAACTTTGTGAGTCAGGCAGTAGGGAGCCATCCAAGGTTCTGGAGCTGAGGGCGGACTTCACTAATTAAGGACAGTGAAGATGAAGTGATTCCTTCCAGAGTTTTGTTTTATAGAGCCTCTTTTCCACAGGCTTTCCATTGCCATGTAAGCAATGTAAGAGTCCCAGGAGTCACAATATGCAAAGTGCCAGGGGCAAAACCAAGCAGAATTCAGGCCTCCTGTGTCCACACCCTGGTCAATGAGGGGCAGTGTGGACTGCATGACACAGTGTACATATGCTATTCCTTGGGGCATCTACCATCATCTTCCTTCATCTCTCTTTGTCTCATCTCTAACTTCCATGAGTCTAGTGGAGCCTTCAACCATGGAGTCTGACTGACCAATCTGATTGTTGGGGACTGAAATGGATGCTGGAGGAGAGCCAGTCTCAGGTTTCCTCAGAGTCCCAGTTCCTGACCACCACCTCTACTGTCATGTAGGGAATATCTGCTTGAGAATGAAGCCAGTGAACAAGACAGTTAAGGAGAGAGAGAGAGAGAGAGAGAGAGAGAGAGAGAGAGAGAGAGACCCAGAGGTAATGCTGCTTTGGGCTCTTCTGTAAGCAAATCAAGAGGCCCAGATTCGGTCCTGCCTGGACAGCATTCGGGGGCCATGTTAATTGTTCTTCTGTCACTTCTTCCAGAAGCCTTTCCATCTAGGCCTTGCTTAGCAAAAGCACGGGCAGGTTTTCTCTGTACTTCAATGTCTTCTTCTGTATAACAAGAATAATCAAAATAGTAAATTTATGGGTTTGTGCAGAATTAAATATACTTCATGACCTATGAAACAGCGGGAAAAGAGAAGAGGGCATAAAAGAAGGAATATAAATTACATGGAATTATATGCAAATGTTATAATGCACATTTACAGTATTTTTATTTATAATCGTATGCAGATGATATAATTCTTTTCATAGAGATTTCAAATTGAAGACACGCTATCAAAACTCTTAAGAGTTCAGCAAAGTTGCCGGGTAGATAGATACCCAATAATCAAATTTCAATAGTGTTTCTATATGCCAGCAAGGACAAATGAGAAAATAGAATTCTTTGAAAAAGAAACCTCATTTACTCCAGCCACAAAATAAGTCCCAGAAACAACCCTTTTTTGTGTGTGGACCAGTGAGTTTACTGAGTTGACTTGGGTTTCTTACAGGAGCATGGGTGATTCAAAGGCAGTTGTATCTCTGGAAAGTCTATGGCAGTGTAAGTGATAACTCATCACGGTGGATCTCCTGGAGCTCCAGCCTAACTGCAGCCAGCTCTACCAGAGTCTCCTCTCCCCTTGAAACGCCTTGCTACTTAAATCCCCAGAAGCAAGCCTAGCAGATCTACAAACCATACCTGTAGAGCAGCAAATAGTAAAAGGTCTTGGCTAACAGTAAAGAGAAATTCATGGATGGAGAGGCTCACATTCAGAAACATGGCATTTTCTCCCCAATATATGATAATATAATATAATATAATTAATATAAATATAATTAATATAAAACTTTATACAAAATCCCCAACAAGAGTTTTGCTAAATTTTACAACTGGCTCTCACAATCGATGTTGGAGAATGAAGGACCAGCAGTGCCAAGCTTTCAAAAGGACTGAGAAGACATCAAGAACTATAAGGCTACAGCAACCAAATGACAAAACTTGAGATGCAAATGCATTCTTACACCCCTTTAAAAGGACTGCTTTCTGGATTAATGAATCATCCTAATCAGGCAGGATTTTAAAACAGGTGGTGATTTTCAGATAATAATGCAAATATGCCTTAGTTGGGAAGCCCTTGGCTGGGCTGGCTCCAGTGCTTCTACAAGACCCTCCCCCCCAAAAAAAACCAGCAAAACAGAACTAGACATAGCCAACCCAAACTGCCTACTGACCTCCAGTTGGGGCCTTCTCACCAGATCATAAGGCAAATGTCTAGCTGTAGCCAATCCAGAGATTACTTTCCTTCTGGTTTGTGATGACCAGCTCTGACTGCACTAGCTGCTGAGCTGGAGCTCCTGGAACCTCTTCCTGTTCTCATTGATGTTCTGAGGATTGAACTTAGGTCATCAGGCTTACACAGCAAGCACTTTTATCTACTGAGCCATCTCATCAACTCTAGAGTTTGGTTGGTTGGTTGGTTGGTTGGTTGGTTGGTTGGTTGGTTGGTTTTTGGTCCTTTTTGAGACAGGGTCTTCTTCTAGTCCCAGCTGACCTGAAACATATTATGTAGACCAGGTTGGCCTCAATCTCACAGAGATCTGCCTGCCTCTTCCTCCTGAGTGCTGGAATTAAAGGTTTGAGCCACCACATTCCGCCTAGCCCCAGAGTTTTTATTTTAACAACAGAATGGAAGGTAGTTTTGATTCTAAGCCCTCTCTCTTTGGAAGAAGGTTGTATTTCCTGTGGTATGGATATCAGGTCTGGCCCCATGACTGACTTTAGCTGGTGACAATATGGACATGAGTGATGTAATGGCACTTGGAGCAGAACCTTCAAAACCACCATGTTCCTGCCTTCTCGCCTCCCACCAGAGTATCATGTTCCAAATCGGGTCACCTCTTACTTGTGCTCAGAAGGAAGAGGAGTTGATCAGAGCCCCAGTGAATGACATGTAGAGTGAGCAAGAAATCCATCCTTGGCATCAGTCAATGAGACTTGATGATTGCTTGTCTTGTTGGCATAACTTAAGGAACCTGACTACCAGAAATATAACCTAACAAATTGATTAAATTTTAGGGGTGCAATGGTGTTTTATAAACAGTACGTTGATGTTTCCAACTGGTTCCCCACTGTTCAGCTGAGCATGAGCATCCCCCAAATACTTAGAAGATTTGTTTGTTTCTTTCTTAAAACAGAGACTTACTCTGTAGCTCAGGCTGAGCTTGAATTCACAGCATCCATCCCCAAAGTGTTGGGATTATAGCCATGCACCACCACACAGAGGAAGAAATTTTTTTAAGACCTATTTATTTTTATTTTATGTATATGTGTGAGTGCCTGCATGTATGTGTACTATGTGCGTGCCTGATGCCTTCAGAAGCCAGAAGAGGGCATCAGATCCTCTGGAACTGGAGTTACAGATGATTGCTAGCCACCTTGTGGATGCTGAGAACCAAATCCTGGTCCTCTGCAAAATGAGCAAGTGTTCTTAACTACTGAGCCATCTCTCCAGCCCCAGGAGTTTTATTTTTTCAAAAAGCACTTTGTGAGCAAGTGGAGCTTGGAGAACATTGCCTGCCTTTCCCAGGGGATCCACCCTCCATGTTAGCATCCTAAACACTGCCAAGTCCTTCAGTACAGAGAGCTTTAACTTTATTAGCTTGATATTTCCTCACATCATTTGGGAAGAGGCCACACAACCTGCTTATAAACTTCTAATGAAAATTTGGTTCACAGGTTTCCCTCAAATGACTTTTTTTCTTGAGATGGCAGGCCATGGAAAATTAATGGGCTGGTTTCAAAAGCAAAACCAAATTCTCTCGTTAGCACCTCGGACATTTTTTCATCCTCAAGCATCATAAGTCTAAAAGTAGAACCATGGAGGACAAGGCCAGTCCCCAGTCCCTTATCAGAAGGTTCAGGCTAGTGTTAATAGGGGAGGCTGGTGACTGACCCCCACTCCAGGGCGGAGGTGGTCAGCATTCCTAGTTGCCCTCCATGCTTCCTGACATTTGTACTTTAATCAAGCCCCACTCATCCCTCCCAATTTCAAAGCCCAGCAAGGAACCACAAACTCCCACAGCCTCTGGCGGGAAAGCCATGGAGACCTCTTTGAAAGGTAATTAGTGTCCTTTGAATCTTGGGCCCTTTGATTTTGCTTCCTGGCCTTAAAGAGTCACAGGAGATTTTGCAAAAAGGGAGAAAAACAAGGCAGCAAGGCAGGGCCCTTTCCACTGATGCTTTTTTCAAGTGAGCAGGGCCTGAGAGAGTATGCTTGCCAATGTGGAGGGAAGTAAGGGTTGTAGTGATGTACCAGAAGCCATTCATTCATTCATTCATTCATTTAGTGAATCTGTCAGTCAGTGAGCCTGCCAATCAGTGAGTCTGTCAGTTAGTGGGTCTGTCAGTCAGTCAGTCAGTCAGTCAGTCAGTCAGTCAGTCAGTGTGTCAGACACAATGCAAGCACAGATATGATTAATTCATTTACTCAGCCTTCATCTGCTGACATCTCTGTGAGGACAGTGAACTAGGCTCCAGGGCTGTAAGTGTATGCCTAGTGGGAGAGGCAGGCAATAAACAAGCGAATAAATAAAAATTATCACCACCACTAAGAGTCAAGTGCTAGGGCTGGGGAGATGGCTCAGTGGGTAAACTGCCTACCACAAGAGCTTGATGACCTGAGTTCAGATCTCCTCTTACATGTAAACAATCTGGGCATGGTCACACAAGATTACAACCCTAGTGCTGGGGACCAAAGACAGGTGGAGGAGCCTTGGAGCTTACTGATCAGCCTGTGAACTGGGTCAAGGTCTGGGTGCAGTGAGAGACCCTGTCTTAAAGGAGAAAGTGGAGAGCAATAGAGGGAGACTCCAAACGTCCACCTCTAGCCTTCACATGCACAGGGATATTCCTGCATATGCATGCACATACATACACACACACACACACACACACACACACACACACGAGATAAGTGCCAAGAACTAATTAAAAAACCATAATATTCATCCAGGGAAGAGCTGAGAATCATCCTTAGGGTTCGGATATCACATGTCCCAAAAGACTCTTGGCTGTTGCAACTATTGAGAAGTGACTGGATCATAAGGGCACTGACCCACTAATGAGTTCATCTACACATGCTTCTAGGAGGCAGGATCTAGTTGAAGAAGAGGCTAAATGAGGGCAGTTACAGGAAGGGCAGATCTTGTCCCTGATCCTTTGTTCACCCTCTGCCACTTCTTGTCTGCCGTGAGGAAAGCAGCTTTGTCCCACCACACACTCCTACCATGACACTCTGCCTACTGGGGCCAGAAACAACAGAGCCAAGTGACCACAGACAAAACCTCTGAAACCATGACCCAAAATAGACCTTTCCCCCTTTACTTTGGTTTCCTCCAGAATCTTGTCATGATGAAAAGCTAGCACGTGAGGCCATGAGAGGAGGGAGCAGTGCCCATGGGCACCTGCTCATTCCTGTAGAACAGAAGTGTAATAGAAAGATATGAATGATGTCTGTGTGTACGTGCATCTCTGCACACATCCCGTTCCAGCCCTCAAGTTCTCTCCCCTCCCCTCGAATTCCAGCCATATTGTATCCTCTTACAGTAGTTTTCAAAACCCCAGTCAATGTATACTGTTATCTACTAGAGACATAAAAGCTTAAAGGTATAAAAAACTGAATTTTTCTTTTTTAGGGCCCTGATCTCAAAATCTACCTCTCAGGCACACTATATGATACAATAGCTGCTTCCTGTTTAGCCTTAGGGTCCTGTTCTCTATTCTGCAAGAGGAGGCATACCATATCAGTAACAACTGGCCTGATGGGAGGACTATACTACAAAGAGAGGAAAAGTTCATGAAGGCTGTTGTAATAACCTGGAAGCCTTAAGTTCCTGAGGTAGATGTGTGTGTGTGTGTGTGTGTGTGTGTGTGTGTACATGAATGTGTTTGTGTGTCTGTATATATGCATACACATGCATGTGTAAGCATACTTGTGGAATCCAGAGGCATCCAGTATCTTCTTCCATCGTTCTTTAGCTTATCTTTTGAGACAGGGTCTCTCACCAAACCTAGAGCTCACTAATTTGTCTAGGCTAGCTGTCCAGGAAGCTCCAGAGATCCTCCTGTCTCTGCCTCCCTTGTGCTACCACCAAGCCTGGCTTTTTATGTGGGTGCTGGACATCAAAACTCAGGTCCTAACATTTGCATGGCAAGCACCTTACTAACAGGCCTGACTGTGTTTCACACCACCATCTTCTTCCACAATTGCAGAGTCAGAGAAAAAAAGAGAACATTCTGGAGTCTCTAACCTCCTATCAAAGGCTCCATCCTAGAAGAGACATGTGCCACAACTCCGTGAGAGAATCTTATCACATGGCCCCAACCCAGCCATAAAGGAACCACTAAGCACAATCCATGCTGTGCCTAGGAGGACCAGATGTGCTCAGTGAATGGTGTGGAGAGCAATCTGGCTGGACCACTGTGAACTCAGCCTTCTTACAGAGAAGCAAGATGTGAGAACTGTAGGCAGGAGGGAAGACTGTGAAGCTACATATGTCTATAGCAGTCTGACCATTGGGGTATCTGAGTGCTCACAAGACTGGAGACAAAGCTGGACGGGTAGTCACAAAACCCGCTACCATCTCCATTTTGTGATGAAAAAGTCTAGGATTTAACTGGTGACTGATAGAGCTGGGTTTGAATCCAGTTGGTCTAATTCCAGCCTCTGAACTTCTAATCTCTATGCTATATTTTTAAAAGACAAGGAGGGACCATATTCCAAAAGATTTTCAATACCAAGCTAGGTAAGGCAAATTCTGTAGGCTAAGTAGTCATATTTACAAGGTTTTGATGTAGTTCTTTTTATTTGTCATTTTTATTTCATGTGTATGTGTGTATTGCCTGTGTGTAGGTAAGTGAACTCATGTCGTGCAATGCTCAAGGAAGATAGAAGAGACCGTCGGATCCCCTGGAACTGGACTTACAGACAGTTATTAGCTGCCATGTAGGTGCTGGGATTCAAACCTGGGTCTTCTGCAAGAACAACCAGTGTTCTTAACCCCTGAGCCATCTCTCCAGCCCCTTGATGTAGCTCTTTAAAGCACACACACTGTATGTGAACATTAAACATACAAGGAAATTCCTTTCTCTTAATAAGAAATAGAATCCCTCAGCTCATTCTAAAAAATGGGAACGCTCTTAATGTATTTACTCCTTGCCTTGCCCCTCGATATAAATGAAGTCACAGAGTATATTTCTCTACAGGAAGGAAATGGTCCAATTCCTTTTCTTTGATAAGGGAATAGTAAGGAACGGCAGGGACTGTAGTGAACTAGAATCATGCTCCATGTAGAGATAGCAGGTCTCACTCAATTCCATCCTTCTGTCACATTCAGGAATGTGACATAATTTAGATCTGTTAATCGTGAAATCCCTTAATTTTAGAAATTAACCTAAAGCACGGCACAAACCCAAGAAAATATATCTGGGGGCCAAAATGCTCCTGAGCATGTTCTTGCTGCCTCCCCCAACTTCTAGAGCCTTTGTGGGCATTTACTCCCTAGCGCCCGTCCTGGCATTTACAGCCTATGTTGTCTTTCCCTGCATTGAATCACGGCTGATTTCTGTGGTCAGTACAAGGTAAGAGAAGGGGCATTGTACTATTTGAAATCTAGTTCATTGAGCTTTTACCTGATTCTTTTGAACTACCATTGTTGAAGCCCATTCTTACAGATTCTGAATTTAAGATGTCTCCCAAAGGCTGAGGCATTAAAGGCTTGGTCCCAGGTTGGCACTACTGAGGTGGAACCTACTGAGAGTCCTTTAGGTCACTAAGGGTATATCAGTTACTTTCCTTGTTGCTATGACAAAATACCTGACAAAAACAACTTAAAGAAGGAAGGGTTTGTTTTGGCTCACAGTCCGAAGGTACAGTCCATCATGGCCATGGCAAGATTTTGAGGCAGCTGGTCACACTGTATCCACAGGCAGGAAACAGAGAGATGAATGCTGGTGCTCAGCTCACTTTCAGTCCAAGACCCCTGGCCATGGAATGGTGCTGCCCATTTTCAGGGTGGATCTTCTCTGCCTCAGTAACCCAGTCTAGAAACTCTCTCACAGTCATGCCCAAAGGTTTGTCTCCTAAGTGACTCTAGATCCTGTCAAGTGGACAATTAAGATTAACGATCACAAGGAGTATGTCCTTGAAGGGGAAGGTGGGACCCCAGAGTCTTCCTCTGTGTTGTTCGCTCCTTGGCCATGAAGTGAGAAGTTTTGTTCCATCACAGTATCTACTATGATGTACTGTGTTGGGACAGTACCAAGAGCAACAGGGCCAATCCATGTCGAACTGGAACTTCTGAAACCAAGAGTCAAAATAAGCTTGTTTCTTTATAATTGATTATGTCAAGTATTTGTTACAGTGACAGAAAGATAATGCACATGTACAGAGGAACCCAGAACCCAGGCCTACAGATGGTACAACAGGCCCATCAACAGTGACCTTCCTTGGATATGTGCCTTCAGCTTTAGCCAAGCCTTGAGATGAATACAGCTCCAGCCTATACCTGACTGCAAGCTTGTGGAAGACCCCAAGCCGGAACCAGCTGGCCAGGCTGCTGTCAGATTCTGGGCTTATAGAATGCTAATGGATTGTTCTGGAACTGGAGAGATGGTTCAGTGGGGGAAAGGTGCTTGCTAAGCAAACCTGATAACCTTAGTTCAGTCCCTGGAACCCAAGGTAGAAGGAGAAAACTGATTCCCAAAAGTTGTTATCAGACGCTGTCTTACACACACACACACACACATGCACACGCACACGCACATGCACACACGCACACACCATGGCATAAGCATCCTCCCAATCATATACAAAAAATATTAATATACAACATTTTAATTAAAAAAAATTAATGAATGCTACACTGCATCTGTACAGAACCAGATGGCAAATCATGCAGTTTCTCTCTGTCTCTGTCTCTGTCCCTGTCTCTGTCTCTCTCTCTCTCTTTCTTTCTCTCTGTCTCTCTCTCTCTTTCTCTGTAGGACAGAGGACAACCTCAAGTTTTATCCTTAAGCACCACCCACTTTATTTTATTTAGTTTCTGAAACACGGTCTCTCAGTGACCTGGAGCTCACCAAGTAAGTAAGGCTGGCTGGCCTGTGAGCCCTGAGGATCCGCCTTTCTCTGCCTCCTCAGCCCTAGGACTGCAAGCACAGGCCACCACACCTAGCTTTTCCCTATGGGTCTATGAATCAAACTCGGGTCCATGTGTTTTCAAGGCAAGCCATCTCCCCAGCCCAGCCCTACAGTATTTGTGGATCATATGGTCTCTACCACAAGTATTCACTTGGCAAACACAGCCAGACATACACAAATGAATGGCTAGTGCTATTTTCCAATAAAACTTTATTTACAAAAACATGCAGCAGACCAGATTTGACCTAAGGATTATAGTTTGCCAATTTCTGTGTGTTATAATTTGCTATCCAGTAATATCTAACTAGCCCACTTGCCTAAATTTTTGAAGTGGCCTAAATTGTTTAGGACAAGGACATTTTGGTGAACTGGAGCCAGATTAAAAACTGGTGGAGGATGTGCATTTGTGACAATGGTTCCAAAGAGAGATAATGGGACAGGACCTGGGCAAGGAGATGTAGGAGATGTAGGGGCCCAGATGATGGCAAAGAGGTCTTTCATGTTCCCTGCCAATCAAAGGATAATGCTCAAGTTGTATGGAGACTGCTCCTTTCACTTCACCCTGCACTGTGTGCAGCTGCTCTTGGATAGTCCTGGTGATAAGCAAGTGGGCAGATAGGAAAGAAGCCTTTTCCCCACCAATGCTGTGAAGAGCACACACAACTGACATGATGCCAGCTCCTGAGCTGGAGATAAGAACAGTCATGAACTCAGACAGCACAATACCCTGTGGAGAATTCCAGGAGCGCTGCCTCCTACCCAGTCCGCCTGCTCCTCCTGTGTACTTTCTGACTCCTGTTCCTCTCACTTCTGTCAAGCCAAAGAACAGCCTAGGACAGAGCTGAGCTGGAGACAAGAGTCTTATGTAGACAGCACACACGCAGCTCATCTGGTCTGGCAGGAGGGAGCAGAAGAAGGGAGGAATAAGGAGGGGAGAGAAGAAGCAGAAAGGAGGGAAGGTAGAAGGAAGCACACGATGCCATCAGTCTTGTTCCTCCGTGTGGACCCCTTTCTCCAGCAATCCATGTGACTCCAGCTTCTGAATCCCAAAGCCACAGCCATCAGGGGGAATCTAACAATCTTGGTAGTTGTTTGGGGATTCCCTCTGATTCTCAGTTACCATGATCACACCTGCGAAGAAATTATGGTGGTCCAGAGAATCCTTAATTCTGATTGGCTTTCATCTAGCACTCCCCTTTGTCCTAGTGAATAAAAGGAGCTGAATCCTGCCCCCAAAGCCAGGGCTCCACCAGAATACAGAGAAAGATATGCTGGACAAGAGAAAGTCGCAAACTGTAAATGAGCCCTTTAGAGTTTACTGGAGCCCCAGCCCCTGGAAAAATGATTTTCCAAGCATCTTCCATCTGACTCAAGCATTGGAGGCTGTAAGTGATTATTTGACACCCACAGTGAGAGCTGGGGCAGCCAGTTAAAAACGTTGAAAACTCCTTCTCTCATCCCTTCCTCTGAACAGTCCAGGGAGGGAAGGTTGCACCCACACACATGTCTAGCCTTGGGCTGCCAAGCCTGATGTTTTCTGGCAACTTCTTTCTAAGGGCAAGGCCACAGTAGCCAGCCCCCAATTGAGTCAATGGGGCTCTGAAGTCCCCAGAGAGTATTTCTGGGGCATGTGGGAAGAAGAGGAGGAGTTCTCTGAATAAGAGCCTGAAGGGTGGGCAGCATGTTGGGTCTCATAAAAATCAGCTTGGTTCTCCCTTTTCTAACTACCCCTCTCTGTACACATCTTCCTTTGTATACATGGAATGTGAAAATATCTTCATCAGACATAGCTCTTCAGTCTTGACCATCCCATTCTCCAGAAACATGAGCTGAAGTCAAACTTTATTGCTTATAAGTAATCCAATCTTTAGTATTTGGTTATAGCAATAAAATCTGAACTAAGACATGAGTGCAGTTCAGGTTGTCAGCAGGCCCCTGGTCTGCACAATGGCTGGGGGCCTGATGATGAGTATTCTATATTTATTTCATCTGCTACTAGAATGAAAATGGAAAATGCCCACAGATGTTTGTCCACAGGCTGAGGGTGCTGTTTGGAAGTTTTTACTTGTCTATTGCAAAATCAGAAAAATAGACACTAGTAAGATGTTCATCAAACCTTCCTTTATGACATGATCTCTACTCTGCTTCTTTGGCTTTGCAGTAGTAATGGATGGTTATTATTTCTTCCAGAGAGGCAAAAAATTCAAGTTTAAAAATGCCATAAACATATAAAGACATCTGGAGGCAGTAACTGCTTAGGGGAGTGCCAGTGCTTGCCAGGGGCAGAGGCCAGTGGGGTCTGCAATTCTTGTCCTCTTTTTCTCAAGGTTCTAAAGGATGGAGTTGCTCTTGGTACAGTTCTCATATACAAGGTGGGAAGAGAGAGGATGAGAAGGTACCAGAGATGTCTCCCAGTTACAGGAAAACAACAGCTTCTCCCAAAGTCTCCTGCAGAATTCTTATGCCCCACAGCCTAAATGAGGTCAGGAAATGAAGAATCTGGAAAAGGGGATGAGATTAGCATAACAGGCTTTCTGAGGATGACTGAATACTCAGGACAAGGTTCATGAGCCCCTCAAACAAAAACAAGAAAGAAAGCGACAGAGCTTAGGAAATGACTATTGAGAGAATAGCCAGTCATGGCTTTCACACATGTGTGAAAGAACAACAACCCTAAGTCAGGTCCCCTTGTTTTTCCAAAATGTAGAATTTACAGGATAATGGAGGACTGAACACTAGAAGCTACTGAAATAGGTAACAGATTTCAAATTACATTTCTGTGTTGCCGTGTTATTTACTGCTGCTACTAGGGTTAGAAGGTAGGAGGAAAGGGTGTAGGCACTAGCTCTCAATCTTCCTTCAATAATCTAGAAGGCTGTGTAACAGAGATTTCAAAGTGGTGGCCCCTGATACTTACATCAGTATTAAAAAAACAAAAGCTCTTTGACTTGTGGCTGCTGTTACACTGCCTATGTAATCTATATTGCATGCTGTTCTGATGACTTGCAGTAGCCAAGAATGGAGCCCCTTGGATAATAGCACATTAGCATGAAGCTATGTTTCTATCAACAGCCTTGGTCAATTCAAATACTTGTGATAGTTTTTAATGTCGCAGTTCACATGCAACAATTTTCATATGAATTAATTCACCTTATTTATTTTATGTATGTGGAAACACATTTGGGTGCCTGTTCATGGGTACACATGTTTATGCTCATGTACGTATACACATACATGTGGAGGCCAGAGGACAGCCTTGGTTTTGTTCCTCAGGTGCCACCTACCTTGTTTTATGAGACAAGACCTCTCACTAGCCTGGAGCTCACCAATTAGGCTAGACAGGCTAGTTTGTAGATCTCAGGGATCCACCTGTTTCTGCCTCCCACTTCTGGTACTACAAGTATACGCCACCAAGCCTGGCTTTTTTACATGGGTTCTAGGGATTGAATGCAGTCCATCATGCTTGCCTGGCTGACTAAGCTATCTCCCCAATCTCCTATTATTAATTTTAAAATTCAATTCACATTTACATTAACAGCCTGGCCCCATGGGCATTCAATGACTCCCGGATATACAACAGCTCTTTGTGGGTCACAGGCCATTTTTAACTTTTTCTTTTTCCTGGGCCGTCTTTCTAATTCTGATAAACAGACGTGGCTTTTGTAATAAGGGGAAAAGACGCCGTTTTAATTAAAAAGTAATAACCACATGGCCTGTGACCTTGTGGGCTGTTTGGACTGTGCTTCCTCAGCCCCTGCTGAGCCTGGCTCTACTGGACTGCTGCTCTTCCTGCCTTCCCAGCTTGCCTCAAATGTGAAGCCAAGTGAGTAGTGGGGTCCCTGCCCTGCCCTGCCCTGCCCTATGAGTGGAGCTGGGTCTAGACACTTTCTGAAGGGGAGGGCCCTACTGGAAGGCTTCTGAAGCCCAGCTGGGGTCTGAAAGGCTTTCAAATGTCAGGATCAAATGTGGGGATGCTGTGCCTGGCAATGCCAATGACTATATTCTGTCCAGAGTTGTTGATAGATATATTGCTTCATGCTAATGTGGTATTATCAAAGTGATTCCACCCTTGGCTACTGCAAGTAACCAGGACATCTGGCTTGCATCTTTCTTATTATGGCCTAAAAAATAAAAGCTGAAATCCAAGCCACCCCTTTGACACGCTCTGTCCCTCTTTCCTTTCTCTCCCTTTCTTTCCTTTTTCTCCTTTCCTTCCCCCCCTGCCTTTTCTTGGGCATTCTAAAACTTCAAACAGATTTGAAGAAGTTTAGAAATTGTCTAGGCAAAGTGCCATTTTGTTCCATTTTACAGATGATGACCTCAGAGTCCAGTAGGAGCCATAGCTTGCCCTATCACCAGTATCACTAAGCTGCTGGGTGACATCTCAGGTTCTTCATCTACAAGGCAGAACGATGCTGCCATAACTTGAATAAGTGTCCTCTAAAAGTCCCCATGTTAAAGGCTTGGTTCCCAGACTCCTGCCGTTTTGGGGAGGTGGTAGAACCTTTCGTTGTGGGGCCTACTGGGAGGCCCTCGGGTCACTGGGGGTTTGCCCTGTTCCCTTCTTAGTCTCTCTTCTGCTTCCTGGTTCAAGGCATATGCAATTTGCTTTGTCATTGCTACATCTATGATGTGCTTCTTTGGCCAGAGGCCCAAAGCAACAGAGTCACCAGTCTAGACCGGTATCTCCAAAAACATGATCCAAAGTAAACCTTTCTTTGTATAAGTTATTAACCCCAGGTATTTCACTTTAGTAACAGAAGCCCATCAACACAGGTTCCTCCCTGCCACAGAGCCCCACCCCATCAAGAAGCAGACAAGACAGCCATCGGGAGAAGAGCCAGGAAGGCAAGCAGTAGTGCCTGATACTGTTGCTCAAGTGTTTCTAGTTCACTGGCAGTAAAATTAGAATTTTCTAGAACTCAAGTCCTCTTCTAATCATAGTTTCCTTCACAATGCATTTTGGGAGGAAGGTCTGGGAAGACAATAATAGCTTCCAACATACTTAGTGCTGCATTAAATGCATTATGAATAGTGCATGCAGCTTTCCTAAGCAGAGAACCCATGGGTTGGCATCTCCAACGTGGGGACTCCATTGCAACTTAGACTTGACCTCTGCACCTTCACACAAGTGCCTTGTTAGGACCTCCTTTCGAGGGCTCCAAACTGTCACTCATTGCCTGGCCACATAGTGGCTCTCTGAAACTGTGGTGGAAGACTCAGTAACTCCTCAGTCTTACATCTTTCATGCCTGTGAAACGAGTACCATGTGAACAATGCCGCCAAGTTCTGTTGCCAACTCTGACTAGAGCCTGATCCCTTTGGAGAACAGTTGCAGCAATCTCTGTGTGCTGACCCTGGGGAGACACTTCCCTAGGCAGCTGCTTTCCAGGAGCAGGAAACCCTTTGGTATTCTGCATTTAGGCTCTCTCCTTTAAAATGAACGTACATTTTCACAAATTGGAGGCCTTGGTAGGTGTGGTCTTTCTCTCAAGGGTTTTATTGTCCCATTGCAGATCAGGATTCTCTCTCTCTATCTATCTCTCTCTCTCTCTATCTCTCTCTCTCTCTCTCTCGCTCTCGGTCTCACTCTCTCTCTTACCTTGGCTATAAAACTAAATTTATTTGGGTTTTTTGTCAACAAATCACACATTATCTTTTTTTCCCTAGTTTTTGCTCTTCTTCACTGTAGACCTTGATAAATACAGTAAACAGTAGCCATGCCACTGCCTGAATGCTTTGTTATCTTGAAATATCCTCCACCAAAGAAATTAACCCATTACTTTCTAATTCAGCCTCACTTAAGTCCTCAGAACATGGACAGAATGCAGCTGAGTTCTTTGCCAAAATATAACTTAAATAGCATCTAGCCCAGTTCCTCATAGAGTCCTTGTTTGACTTTGAAAACTCATGAGCCAGGCCACCACTGTCCACATTTCTCAAAGCATTCTGTCTCCCAAACTCCCACTAGAATAGCCTACTAAACACTAGTTACAGCATTCAAAAGTTTTTCTAGCCCAGAACTCCAAACTCTTCCATATTCTTTCTTCAGACCAGTTCCAAAGGCTTAAGATTTATCATAGCAACAGCCCGACTTCTTGGTACCAATTTTTCCATATCAGTTACTTTTCCTGTCATTGCAATAAAATACTCTGACAAAAACAGTTTAAGGGAGAAGGATTTTACTCTGGCTCAGAGTTTGAGGGGGTCATTCTCACATGGTAGGAAGATGTTTTCATTCCTCTCCCTTACCTCTTGATATATCCATCCTAGCGCATGTGAAGTGAGACCTGATTGTGGTTTTGATTAGTATTTCCCTAAACACTGGTGGTGTTCAACATCTTTTCATGTCTATATTGGAAATTTCTGTATTTTCTTTGGAAAAGGTTTACTAAAGTTCTTTGCCTACTTTTAACTGGGTTTTTAAAAACTGTTTTATTGTTGCCAGGCATGGTGGCTCATGATTTTAGTCCCAGAGGTAGGGAGGCAGAGGCAGGCAGATCTCTGAAGTCAAGGCCAGCCTGGTCTATGTAGGGAGTCCCAGGCCAGCTGATAGGGAGACTCTGTCTCAAAAAGACCAAAAAAATGTTTTATTGTTGAGTTGGAAGAGTCCTATCTATCATCTATCTATCTATCTATCTATCTATCTATATATCTATCTATCTATCTATTTCTATCTATCAATCATCTATCTATCAGCCTGTGTTTTTGACAAGGGAGTTGAGGCCATTGATATTTAGTCTTATTGTTGAAAAGTGTGTATTGTGTACTGTCATTTTAATTTCTTTGTGTTTGTGGCCTTATTTTGTAATTCCATTGTTATACCTTCTTTTTCTTTGGAGTATTGTTTGAATTTTAAAATGTTTAAAATTCTTCTTCCTTTGGTTGCTTGTGTTAGGTATGGTATCTATTCCATGGTGACAAAGATGTACTCCCAAGT
>NW_008329150.1:364227-366730 GCF_000622305.1 Nannospalax galili | reverse complement strand
ACATCAGTTCATTAGTATGCAAATTTGTTTTCATCTTTAATAAATCATGGTTTATATATATATAACAAAGACTTGCTTTAAAAAAATTCATTTATTATTTTAATTTTATGTATCTGAGTGTACTGCCTGTATGTATGTAAGGGCACCTATGCCATGCAATGCCTGCAGATGTCAGAAGAGGGCGTCAGATCCCCCAGGAACTGGTTTCATAGACACCATGTGGGTGCTGGGAATTGAACCTGGGTCCTCTGCAAGAGTAGTCAGTGCTCTTAACCACTGAGCAATCTCTCCAGCCCCCTGAGTATTATTTATTAAGAAGTTTATTCTTTTCTTCACTGAATTATGTGGACATGTTTGTCAAAAATCAATTGTTCATAAATATATGGACTCTGAATTCTATTCCACTGACCTCTGTGTCTATCCTTAGGCCAGTACCACACAGTCTTCTAATAGTTTTATAGTAGATTTTGAAATAAGGTCTTATAGATCTTCCAATTCTATCTTTTTTAGATTATTTTGACCATTCTTGGTCTTTTATATTTCCATATGAATTTTAGGATCAGTTTATCAGTATTTGAGATTTTTTTCAGCTGAGATTTTCATAGGAATTGCATTGACTCCATAGCCCATGAATAGAGATGTTTACCCCTGTGCTCAGATGTTTAATTCCTTTTGATATATTTTTTAGTTTTCAGTGACAAATCTTCTTTTCTTAAATTTATTCCTAAGAATTTTATTCTTCATGATGCGCTATAAATAGAATTGTGATCTTTTTTAGTTTTTGGATTACTCATTATTGGTATACAGAAATATAATTGATTTTTTTATATTGATCTTGTATCTTGCACCTTGCTGAACTCTTTCTTAACTCTCATAGCCCCCTTCATTTCACTCAGTGTGTGTGTGTTCCCTAAAATTATGATCATCTTATCTTCAAATTGAAAAACACTTTTATTTCTTCCTTTCCAATCTCGATGCCTTTTATTTCTTTTATGTTGTTATTGTTGTACAAATTATGCCTTTATAGATTGTATGGCTGTCAACACAGATTTGTAATCACTTCTGTACATCTAAGTCATATGTATTTGTATTGTGTATCTTTAGTTCTGTTCTTTATCTTTTCATATGGAATTAAGTTAGTCTGGTGTCTTTTCATTTCAGCCTAAAGAATACTCTTTAGGCTTTTGTTTGTTTGTTTTGTTTGTTTATTTGTTTGTTGATCTGTTTTGGTACTAGGGGTCAAGCCCATAGTCTCTCACATCCTAGACAAATTCTCTACTACTGAATCACATCCCCAGTAAAGCTTTGTTAGTTTTTCTGTTTATTTTTGTGATGGGCTCTTACTATGTAACTCAGGCTGGCCTTGAACTTGTGGTCTTCCTGTCTTAGCAATACAAGGGCTAGGTTACCGTCATGAAGCAGCACACCAAACAAAGTGGATGTTTGCTTGTTTTGGTGTTGGGGATTGAACTAGGGTTGGGATTGAGCCCAGGCAAGCATTCAATGATTTAGGGACATCCCCAACTCTTTCTTTGGTATTTCTGGAAGGGCTGTTTTCTAACCACACATTTTCTCCAATTTTTGTTTGTTTGTTGATCTGGGATATCCTTATTTCTTCTTTATGTTTGGAGAAAGAATTCTTGATTGACAATATTTGTCTTTCAGTTCTTTGGTGATGCTATCCACTGCCTTCTGGCCTCCATAATTTCTGAGGAAAGCCAGCTATTGAGTTTCTTGGTACCCGATGAGTCATGTCTTTCTTTGTGTTCAAGATTCACCCATTGTCTTTGACTTTCAATAGTTTGTGATGTGTCCAGATGTGAACTTCTGAGTTTATGCTATGAATGTCTGTTAGCTGTCTGGATGTGTAAATTAAAGTTTCTTCACCAAATTCTTTCTTCAAATATTTCCCTCTCCTAGAAAGGGCATGTTATGTTTGACTGTGTCCCACAGACCTTTGAGGCTCTGTTCATTTTTCTTGTTATTGTTTTCTCTCTGCCTTTCAGATTTAGTAATCTCATTTGACCTACTTCAAGTGTGTTGAGTCTTCCTTTTCCCTGCTGCAATTTGTTCTTGTTCCCCTCTAATGATTGTTTAATTTTAATTATACTTTTGAACTCCAAAATGTCCATTTAGTTCTTTTGTTGATAACTCGTACCCTTTATTAATGCTGCCTATTTGATCCAACACCATTCTACTTTCCCTTAGTTCTTTAGAAGTGCTTTCCTCTCATTCTTTGAATATACTTTAAATAGACCATTTAAAGTCTTTTTTGGTAAGTTCAACCTCTAGGTGTCCCCAGGGAAAATTTCTATTGATTGCTTTCCCCTACCTCATGTTCCCTATAATTTATTATTTCTTTTCATTGTTCATATCTTTTGTTGAAATCTGGACATTTTATATGGCACAATGTGGATACTCTGGAAATTAGTTTCTCTCCCCTTCCTGGGATGTGTTGTTGTTTGCCTTAGTGACTTTTCTGAATATATTCTATAATCCCTAC
>NW_008329150.1:355114-364107 GCF_000622305.1 Nannospalax galili | reverse complement strand
GTCCTTTGTGTGTGTGTGTGTGTGTGTGTGTGTGTGTGTGTGTGTGTGTGTGTTACTAAAATTTCTGCTTAGTTATACCTTATCAGTCAATGATTGGGCAGAGATTTCCTTAAATACTTGGAACTAGTGAGTCTTCCTATCTGTGCAGATGGCCTCCTTGTGTATGCTGAGGCTTGCTCTCAAAATTCAGTCAGGCAATTGTTAATATAATGAGCCTTTACTCAGTCTTTGTACATGGAGGAAGTGTAGGATCCTCTCGGGTCTTTTCTGGGCCTGTGCATAGTTGTGGGCCTGGACACTACCCTACAAACATACATAGCCTTGTAGATGCCCAGTGACTTGTCAGAGCTTTCCCAAGCCCCTGTGGGTACCTCTTCATCCAGGTCTTCATTTCAAACTTTTTCAGTTAGCTTATTGTTCTCTCAAAATTTTATCTGCCACCAAAGTAATCCCAAAGTTCCATGATTGCCTCTAAATGCTGAGGCAAACAGAGACAAAGGCATGAAAAAGGCCTTCTGTAGTAGGTAAACTGGGAGTCAGGTAAAATAAAAACAGCCTTGCAAGTGGAGTCTTTCAGGGGCTTACCAGACAAGATTCATAATGACAATTCCTAGGGAGTGTGGCTCTGAAAGAGCTTTGCCTCATCTGTCCCCTCTGGTGGTGTCTGGCTGCTTTTCACTGTTGGTGTGGGCTGTAGGTCTCCATGGGAATGGGACAAGTAAGAATCCACAAAGGTCACTGCTTCAGCTCATATTTACCTTCTTTCTTTTGTATGTATATGTGTGTACATGTTTTTGTGTGTATACATATGTGTGCACCTGTGGGTGTGTGCATGTCAAGGCCAGAGGTCATTTTAGGTGTCTTCTTCCATAGCTGTCCACCTTGTTTTTAAACAGGGTCTTTCTTTGAACCTGGAGCTCATTGTCTAGAATGGCTGGCCAGAAAACCTAAGGAATCCTCCTGCCTCTGCCTCCTAAGCCCTAGGATTACAAACACATAGTCCAACTTTTTACATGGTTCTGGGATTCAAATTCAGGGCCTCATGCCTACGCAACAAGCATTTTTACTGACTGAGCCATTGCCACAGCCGCTTAGCCTTTTCTTCAGTAAATGATCTCTTAATTGCTACAAGCCTTTACTTAATTGCAAGAGTTCTGAAAAAGTTGATTCTGACCATGGTCTCCCATTTTTTTTGCTGCTCTTCTAGAAGAGAGACTTCCCCGTGCTCACCAGTGTCACCTTTTGTACCCTCTCTCTGCATCTGTCTTATTGTCACCACAGTTTCCTTCCAGCTCCCAGCACTGACCCTGGACACTGAGCACTGGACCCAAACTTCTGCCACCCCAAGCTCCTGGCACTGACAGGTAAAGGATCCCCAGACACTGAGCCCCCAGGCTACAGTTCCCCAGTTCCTCTAGCTCCTGGTGCTGAAAGCCAAGAAGTCCCCAGGCCCTCAGTCCTTGGCCCACCCTTCTACTCAACCAACTAACTCCAGATATGCACATCCCAGCACAGAAACAAAAAGAACATGAAAATTCAAGACAACACATCTTCCCAGTTGTTACTACAGTCCTATGGGCAGAAGAGATTCTTTCCATCACTATTTCCCTTTACAGATGAGGAATATGAGAACCAGAGAGGTGAGGTCCATTGTCAAGGCCTCTACCCAACAGATGGTGGAGCCTGGTTCTAGGACTGCTGTGCTCACTGGGGTCTTTGTCTCCCCAGAACTGAGCCAGGAACATTAACACTGGCTTTGGTGACCAGGAAGTCTGTCAAGTCCCAGCTTTCCTTCTGTCTCAGTTAAGGCTTCTATGTGCCTTGGTGCCCCACTCCCTGTCACTCGGCTTCACTGTCTCCATATGTAAAATGAAGCCACTACCTGGGTTCTTCTATTCTCTCTCCAGATTTGTGGTTTTCCTGGACCCTGCAGTGGTACTCCCACCCCAGTTCTATTTCATGAAGTTGTGATCCTCAGCTGAGGCCAAGCGTAGGTACTGCTGCCACAGAGAAAGCCCTGCCACCCAGAGGCCAGTGGGCAATGGCAGGTGGCAATGTACTCTGTCCCAGCCCACTCATCTGGGAGCTTTAGGTGACTAACAGGTGTCAGGGCAATCACCAACAGTAAGGCCCTTGATCAGTCTTGTTATGGAGCTAGACAACAGTCCTCCCTCTGGCTCCTCATCTGGAGGAGGGCCAGGCTGGTGGCTCCTTTTTTCATCCCCCTGTCCCCCACTTTTGACCCATACCACAACCTACTCAACCAGAAAGCCTGCAAGAACTTGACCACTTTAAGGATTTTCTTAAAAGAGTTTTCTACTCCTTTCCTTGACCCTACAAAGTCCTGGTAATGTTTGTTAATCTTCTGATTTCATTATCTGCCCCTTGCCTCCCTCTGTACTCTGGCTACATAGGTCAGCCATTCTTCTACCTCAGGACCTTTGCACCAGTTCCTCAGCCTGAGACATCATCTGATTCAACTCACCTTCCTTAGGTCTCTGCTCGGAAGCTCTTGTCAGTGTGGCCTCCCCGTTAAAACACGCCTGCCTCATCCCTGACCCCTTGTCCTTCCCTACTTTGCTTTTGTCCTTAGGACAATTTTGTTACATAAACCAATAAGTCTCTTTTTTTTTTTTTTTGCCCAAACTGGTTTGAGGTGTCACTCTTTTCAAACTAAGTCTCCATGATGACAAGACCCATTCCCTTGGCCTGCCAACAGGGTGGCATGGAGCTGCGTCATTAGACCTCAACTGACAGCAGGAGGTCTTCTCTTGATCCTAGCGTTGACACACAGGGGTGCTCTGAGCTGACAACTGGGCCACACACAAGGCACAGGGACATTGATGCAGAGGGGCTAGCCTCTGCCCATCCTGCCCACTGTCACCACCCATTTGAGTTTTACCCAGTGGGTGAAAAAAGTCATTTCCCTTCCTCTTGCAAGAGTCTAGCCAGACTGGCCCTTTCCGCCAGACCCTGTGAACAAGGCAGAAACTATGGCGGTGCTAGATGGGCTCAAGTCTGCTTGCTGTAGGCTCGTAACCATCCCTGCCACATTCCTGCCAGCCAGTTGCCATGACTTACCACGCCTGTGTCACCTGCCTGTCAGACCCTTCTTAGAGCTGCTCTGGTCTGGGTAATTTCGCAGCTGTGCAGTGCCCTGCAGCGTGAAGGAGGTGAAGGAGGTGGAGATGGGCAGAGGAGGAGGTCCTGTTGGAAAGCAAACATAACAACCACTCCTTTCCTTGACCTACAAAGCCCGGATAATATTTTGCTTACCTGTTACTTCTCTGATCCCATTCCTTGCCTCCCTCTGCACTCTGGTGACATATGCAGGGCATACCTGTACCTCAGGACCTTTGTGCTTGCCATCCCATTGGGACATTACCCAACCCACTTAATTCTTCAAGTTTCTGGGTTTTATCCCAGTTTGTGTCTGTTTTCAGAGCATCCTCAAAGTGTCACCACTTTTGTGAGTTTGGTCCCCTAATCCGAGTCTCTTTCATAATAAGATGTGAGAAGGGTAGAATGAGGCAACCCACCAGCAAAATGCCTGACTCAGAACCTGGTGAGAATATTCAGGAGCATTGAAAGGGAGGCAGCAGCTTACACACAGCAAGCTTCTCTCTAAGCAGCCAGGGGCTCATTTTTTTTTTCAGCAACCCTAGGAGGGAAATCAGTTGGTAGCCCCATTTTACAGATGAGGAAACTGAGACCCACGAAAGCTGAGAAGTGCTCTGCTTGCCCAAGATAAGAAACTGGATTCTACAGGCCTTTCAGCTGGTCCTTTTTCCTTGAACTATCTTGCCCTCTCTGTAAATTATAGATAACTGCTAGCTATGCTAACTCTGCCTTGTCTGGTAAAGCCCTTTTCTTCCCCTTTGTGGAAGAACAGCATTGAGTTTTATAATTCAATTCCTTTACTCCATATAAATCTGTGCTTTCATTACTTTTCCTTTAACCAGTTATAACATCTGTGTGGTTCCCTCATGGTTTAACAAGTAAACTAAAATCTTACAATGTGGTTGTTTTCATAGCTCTGTTAAGAGTCATGATTTCAGTTACTTTTTCTCTGCAAATTGTCTTTTAGCAGGACCTTAGACACCAACGGCTGATTCTTACTACAGCAGCCAAGGAAACCAACACTCTGTTCTTCCTCTCTCACCTCCAGAGTGGGGGCCTGGGAAGAGTGCTCCCAGGAACGAGCCTCAGGCCCCACAAGAACTGTCTCCCCAAGAACAATGATGCGATGACCTGAGGGTTACAGTGAGGCACAGCCTTCTGGCGTCTCCATCCCAGGGCTACCCCGAACCTCCTGGAGAATCAGGAGATTAAAGTCTCCCCTTGCAAGCCTTTCCTTCCTGAGCATTTGGCTGGGCACGGGTGCCCTCTAGTGGCTCCCCCTGCCTCTGCAAGAGCCGCCAAAGTCCCTTCCATATTCTCACCATTTCTCTGACTCTGGTTTGGACTCTTTTCCCCTAGTTCCAGCCTTTCCTGGGCCCAACTGAAGCCTTAAAAATGGCTCTTAGTTATGACTGTCTCATCTTTTCCTGTGTTGACCTCAGAACTCAGACCTGGAGAAATAGTGGGATGGCCGTGTATTGTATCTTGTTCTTAATATACCCTTGCTATGAGCAATGCCTGGCAAGAAGCCACTTGAGGGAGGAGGACTTATTTTGGCTCACAGTTTTATGGGAAGGCATGGTGGTGGGACTGCCTTCTGTCTGTGGCGACAGGAGCCCGTAGCACAGCTTGCTCACATCATGGTGAATCAGGAAGCAGAGAAATTGGGCTGGAACAGAGCAGGGCTATAAACCTCAAGGCCTTCCTGCCAGAATCTACTTCCTCTAACTTAGCCTCTCCTCACAAAGGTTCCACAAGCTCCCCCCAAAAGCAACACCAACTGAGGACCAAGTATTTAAACATATGATGGGGGTAGGCATTTTACATCTAAGGCATAATCGTATTTATTTTCTCTTAAATAAGCTGTTGGGGTCAGGTTAATTTGACTCTCTAATTGGTAGCTGTACTAATTAGTTTTAACTGTCATCTGTACCCAATCTAGAATCACCTTGCAAGAAAGCCTTAATGAGAAATTATCTAGATCAGGTTGGCTTGTGGGCATGTCTGTGGGATTTTATTAATTGTTAATTGAAGTCGGAAGACCTAGCCCATTGTGGGCAGCACCGTTCCCTGGTTTTAGACTCTGGCCTGTGTAAGAGAAAGCTAAACAAGTATTAAGCAAGCTTCCCCGTGATGATGAGTTGTCACCTAGAACTGAGAGTCTCTTTGACGCCTTCTTTCCTCAATTGCTTGTCGACAGGTTATTTCATCACAGCAGTGGAAATGAGATTGGAACACTGTTACACCCTTCCCAAGCATGATGGTTGTCTTTGGAGAATTGTCAGCCAACCAATGGGTTACCCTCATGGCAACCCAGCTGCTTTGGACCCTCCTTGGACACCTCAAGGAGGCTACTCCACAACCAGAGCTGCTGGTTGCTGAAGGGCAAACTCCAACTGCGAAAGTCTTATTCCAGCCAGGGTGGTTTCAGCTGTGTCTTGCTGTCACAAGTTGTGGCACACTTTGACAGCCATTTCTGCCCAGGCCTGAGGGGAAGCATTTGCCTGGTGGCCTAGCAGAGAGCCTTTGTTTGGCAAAAACACAGTCCTTCATTTGCATTAAGGGCTATTCCATGATTGGTACAAATACCCTTGCCATTCCCTCTCCCCTGTTTTTGGCTACATAAACAGGCATTTGGTTCTCTATTATAGATACCTGACTGTGATGCCCTCTGGTGTTACAACATTAGGCCCATTGAAAGGATCCTCTTGAGTATTTTTTCTCTAGCCTACTTTCCATCTTTACCATTAGCAAGGCAGGCTGTATTGGTAGAGACCGCAGAAGCAGTAAAACCAAGAAGGCAGCTGACCAGTTCCAGAGAGTGGCCAGGGGTGGGGAACAGACATGGTGGTGATGAGAAAGGGCATGAAGAACTGAAAATGTGAAGCGTGAGCTTCAGTTGCTATAAAAGTTCCAGGGACCTCCCAGGCCTTGAGGGCCAGGAGTCTAGAGGCCTTGAGAACTGTAGCACTGGCCACTGTAGGAGCCGAGGGTCCTGACACCCAAGGCCTGTTCAGGTCCTGGGAGGCATTGCATGCTGCTGTCACTCACTACTGCTGGAAGCAGAGGATTACAGTAGTTGCCAAGTACTGCAGCCATTGGTGGCTACATCCCAGAACAATAAACCTCCAACCCAAATACCTACGGCTGAGTGTCTGGCACACCCTTGCTGGTCTCTTACCTTAGCTTTATGCTGGAACCCATCTTCTGTGGAATTCTGTCCTCTTTGGGCCTGTCCATCTCACTGAGGCAGGATAGAAAGACAGGGAAATTATGGAGACAATGGAAAGGACATGAAACCCTCATTCTAGAGTCTGATCAAAACTTTGAGCCAGCTGAGGAGCCAGAATTCCAGCCTGATGAACACTTGCTATAAAGGTTCCCACATAGAAGTAATATTCCTTTCTGATAGATACTTCATGCTAAAGTAACAATGAACCAGACTTACAGCTTGGTTCCTCTCCCTAACATAAGACTGTTAACTTTGTTTACAGTAAAGATACCCTGCCTTCCTGTACTGTGGGTATCTTATCAATTGTAACCCTGCCATATGCCCCTCAGCAACCACCTTGTGGTCTCATTCAGGTTTCTTAGCAACCGTTTAAAGATAGCAACTTCAAACTCCACTGAAATCCTTTATATAACTATGTTTTAAAAACTAATGAAAATTTGTCTTGGAGAAGCCCAAATCCATGCTCTTGGGTGTGTCTTATTTTCTTCTGAGACCCTTTCTCTTTCTCTTAACTCTCAAAGCTTAAGCTTATGTTAAAATATCTTTATTAAATTCCAACTCCACTTTGTAAATTGGTTAGTCCTGAAATTCTTTTCTACATTGAAGCCATGAATCCCAGTCTGACCTGAGATGAAATCCTTTTAAAAGTATAGAGGAGGGCTGGGTATGGCACATCTTTAACCCCAGCAATAGTGGGACAGAGGCAGGTGGATGAGATCCAGGCCAGCCTGGTCTACATAGAGAGTTCCAGGCCAGCTGTGGCTAAAAATACAAAAAACAAAAACAAAAACAAAAAAAAGAGTCTAGAGGGGCTCTCATGCTGCTGAGGATGACAGTGGGAAACTGCATCTCCTGTGTCTGTACCCCAAACCTCTGACATCACAAGATAGGGTCTGTTAGCATTCTCTTACAGGAATGGGGAGAGGGTTATCAGCCACCTGAGATTCCAGTGACACTGCACTCCCCTCACACATCTACACCCCCACCCACACCTTCACCCCCACCACTTCACACACTCTACTCCCCCCATACACACTTTTCCCACCCCAGTTGTACATAGTCTCAAAAGGTGCTAGAGTACATAGGTGGCAAAAAGGTTAACTGAGGGGGCCCTCTATCCTTGCAGCTTTGGGGAAGTCATCACCTATGTTGGAGTGGAACTTTTTAGTTAGGCAGCTGTTTCGCACCCATAAGTAACCCCCCCCCAACTCATTGATTCACCAAGATGGACTTGGACAGAATCATGTCTTTGGTATGTTGTTGGTGACCTATCTGGGGCGAATAGAAATAGATTCCTCCAGAAAAATATTACAACACTGTCGAACTCTTTTGTAAGCACATTCCATATTAAATCCCTTCCCGCTGGATATGGAGAAACGGGGGCTCTCATTCAGTGCTGGGGGGAGTGGAATGGCATAGCCACTTTGGAAATCCATTTGGTAGTCTGATAAACATGAACCATTGGGACATCCAGCAATCCCACTCCTAGGAATTTACCCAGGACAGTGGGAGCATCTGTCCACACCAAACTGGCACATGAACATGCACAGCAGTGGGATCATAATTGGCCCAACTGGAAGCAGCCCAGATAGCCATCAGTAAGGGAGTAGAGAAATTGGGTTACATCCCTGTAACTGTATTAATCAGAAATAAAAACAGGGAAGAGATTGAAACCCCCATCAACATGGACAAATCTCAGACCTGCTGATACATGAAGAAGATAAACACAAAGGAATTATGTCTTTTGTGTGTCAGCTATAGCATGGGGCCTTCAAGAAAGACACTGCCAAGCAGCAGTGAGCAGTTTGCTAATGGCCTCCAGCTGTGGCTCCACTGGGCTCACTGAAGCTCTCTTTTCATGGGCAACCAACCCACTAGGCATGGACCTAAATTTAAAACTTTTGCCAAAAGTTGATATCAACAGGTGTTGGGAAGATGTCTCAGTCAGTAAAGTGCCTGCTGTGAAAGCCTGAGGACCTGAGTTTGATCCCTAGCTCCCACGTAAAAACTTAGGCACAGTGGTGTCTGCTTATGAAGCTAACACTGGGGAAGCAGAGACAGATTTCTGGGACTCACCTGCCAGCTAGCCTACTGAATCAGCAAGCTTCAGTTCCCAGCAAGGGACCCTGTCTCAAAAAACAAGGTGGCTGCTGGGAGGAGAGTCAGTTTCCTTTAAGGGTGTGACACTGGGCAGGTTGACCAGGCTCCAGGGGATGGACTCATATCCAAGAGAATTTGAAGGCAGGGGCAGCGGTAGAAAGGCACAGGTGGACATGGGGGAAGAGTATGAATATGATCAAAATACATTGTACGGAATTCTCTACAGAATTCTCAAAGAATCAGTACAAATATTTTTAAATGAACAAGGTAGACAGCTCTTGAGGAAGGACACTAGATGACCAGGCTCCAGGGGATGGACTCATATCCAAGAGAATTTGAAGGCAGGGGCAGCGGTAGAAAGGCACAGGTGGACATGGGGGAAGAGTATGAATATGATCAAAATACATTGTACGGAATTCTCTACAGAATTCTCAAAGAATCAGTACAAATATTTTTAAATGAACAAGGTAGACAGCTCTTGAGGAAGGACACTAGATGTTGTCCTCTAATCTACACACACACACACACACACACACACACA
>NW_008329150.1:350790-355078 GCF_000622305.1 Nannospalax galili | reverse complement strand
GGGGGGGGAATATTTTTAAATCATGTAGCTGATAAGGAGATAAGTCTCACAACACACGGAGAGCTACTAAAAAGCAACCCAAAACCAAGCAAAGGATTTGAACAGACATTTCTCTGGGTAAGAGCTACATGAAAATATGTTCAGCATCACTGATCATTAGGGACATGCAAATCAAAACCACAAAGAACACCGTAGTGAAGTCTAATACTGTGCATGCTAAGAGAAGAAGAATACCACTTCACAGCCATTTGAGTGGTTTCTGTTTTTAAAAAAAAATGTTGGCCAAATGGGGAGAGATTGAAACGTTCATTCATTGTAGATAGGAATAAAAAGTGGCATAAATCCCAGGTAAGCAATACGTGGGTCTTCAATTTTTTTAAAATTCAGAGTGAGTAAGAGCACTAGCTGCTCTTGCAGAGGACCCAGGTTTGAATCCTAGCACCCACATGGCAGCTAACAACTGTCTGTAACTCCAGTTTCAGGGGAATCTAATGCCTTTTTCTGACCTCCATGGGCATTGCATGACCCAGGTGCACTTACATGCAGGCAATATACTCACACACATAAAAATAGTGAGACTGTTTTTTAAAAACTTAAAAATGGAGTTTGGGGTTGTAGCTCAGTTGGTAGAGTGCTTGCCTAGCATGCACAAAACCCCGGCTTTGAGCTCCAGAATCGCATAAACTGGGCATTGTGGCACACACCTGTAATTCTAGCACGCAGGAGGTGAAGGTGGGGGATCCAAAGTTCAAGGTCATCCTCAGGAATATGATGAGTTCAAGGTCAGCCTGGGATATCTGAGACCCTGCCTCCAAAAAAAAATTTTTAAGTAGAATTGCCATGTGGTCCAGCTATTCTGCTTCTAGGTATACACCCCTAAAGAACTGAAAATGCGATTTTGAGAAAAGATGTGTGTATACCCATGTTCATAGCAGCATATCCAGAAGTCAAAAGGTACCAGAACCTAAATCCATGCCTGTAACACCTAATCTAGTCAAATTCATAGAGCTAGAAAATAGCGTGGTGGTTGCTGCCCACAGAAAGAAGGGGGATGTGTGAAGTTATTATTTAATGAGCATAGAGTTTCAGTCTGGCCAGATGAAAGAATCTGGAAAAGAAGGGTGGTGATTCTTACACAATACAAATGTCCTGAGTGTCACTGAACTGCGTGGTTACAAATGATTAACATGCTAAACAAACTGTGTTATTTGTGTTTAGCCACAAAGAAAAATCTTTGAAAGACTAACAGTATTGTATTAAAATTATATTTCAAGGGGCTGGAGAGATGCTCAGCGGTTAAGAGCACTGGCTGCTCTTGCAGAAGATCCAGGTTGATTCCCAGCACCCACATGGTGGCTAGCAACCATCCTTAACTCCAGTTCTAGGGGATCCAAAACTTCTCTTCTGGCCTTGGTAGGCATTTCATGACATGGATGTACTCACATACATGCAGGAAAAACACTCATACACATAAAATAAAAATAAATAAATCCAAAAAGTTAAAATTACACTTCAAAAGAAAGTTGTCTGCTCTTGGTGTCGAGTATGACGAGCACTCCAGTGGTAAGAGGGATGGAAAGGCTTAGTTAGTGTCCAGTCAGCCACCTGGTAGAAGCAAAGAACAGTATCAGTCATGGAGGGCTTCCTGGAGAAGGTGAGTGGCTGAGCTGAAGCCAGGAAGAAGGAGGATAGTGGTGGGTCTCCTCACTACCCCCACTGTATGCCCCTTAGCTCATGTCTTCATAGTTTCTAGGGGGATATGGAGCTTGGAATGTGCACATTGCTGTCACTTGGCAACCAGGAACTGGTGGCTGCGGCCACCTGCCAGTCCTTCCTGTCACCCTGGGCTCTCATCTGGCATGGGTTCTTTTCCATCCAGGTAGACGGGGCCCAGTGGGGAGGCATCTTCCACCTGCTCACCTTCTCAGCCTTTCCTGGGTCTCACTGGGCTGACTGGGACCCTTGCTGATGTAGGTAAGTCTACAGAAAGTTCTAGGTGAACCAAGTGAAGTACAGATGATTTCCACTCTCAAGGAACCCTCACACTGGTTTCCACTCATGGAAGATGCTGGAGTTCAGGTGGATAGAACATAGTTGGGCCCTCAGGGGACTCTCAGGCTGGTGCAGGAGACAAAGCTCACCTTGTTCTTTCCATATCTGGGTGCTTATGCCTTTTCTATACCGACTGCTGAGACACAGACTTTCTGAGGCCTGGGTCACCCTTAGTTGGGGTATAAGCACCAAAGCCATTTTCTCTGAATTCTGCAACTCTTTACTCAAGAGCTTTCCACAATTCTGGAAGCGTATCTCTGAGTAAAAAACCATCCCAGTCCCTAGGCCCTGAGTTGGGACAACCCTGATACTTGTCATATACGCCCCTCAGTGGTCCTAGCCAACTATTCGCAGAGGTGGCTGGCTTGCTCAGGTACATTCTTTACCCCCCTTCCTGCTAGGTCCTGGAATCAGCTCAAATAAGTCATTAAAATCCTTGTCTCAGCATTGGCTTTTTAGGTATTTTTTAAATTTAGACAGGGTCTTGTGCAGCCCAGGCTGTCCCCAAACTCACTATGTAGCTAAGGTTAACTTTGAACTCCTGATCCTCTGCCTCTACCTCGCAAACACTGGAATTACAGATATGTGCCACGATATCTGGCTTCCAAATTGGCTTTTGGGGAACCTACACTAAGACAGGAGATGGTATATAACAGAAAATGAAGGTTCTGTGTGCTGCAAGTCACAATCAGTTGTTTGCAAAGCAGTATGGAACCAAAGCGTAGCAGTGAGAGAACTGGCTGCCCAGGAGCAGGCAGTAAGGGGACGCATTGAAAAAAAAAAAATTCAAATGCAGTAATAAAACTGACCAAAAGGCTAGTCTGCCTTTAATTATCATCGTGAACCAGCAATTCTAACCAACACCAATGATAAAATTCTCCTCCCCACTGGGGCTGATAGCTTTCTGTTGCATGCCAGCTCCTTGGCACACCACTGACTCTCAGAGCACTGAGGAGAGAGCAATTTAAGACGGACAAGAGATGAGAAAGGCAGTGTTGATTCTTCAGTCATCTAGAGCTGCATTTCACACCTCTGTGCTTTGCACATGCTGTTTCTTTTTATAGGAACCTTTTCTTCCTTTATTCTTCCATGAGAGTTCTATGTAGTCGGTCATCTCTTTCTCTAAGAAACCCTCCTCGAATCCCGGCTTGAGTCAAATGGTTCTCATGGGCTTGCAAGAGCCTCTGAGCAGGCTTCCAGCATAGCAGATTTCACACTGGATTGCCTTTGTCTATCTTTAAACCACCAGACAATGAATTTCATAGAGAAAGGACCTATGGCTTGTTCACTTAGGCATGAGAGCTGAGGAGAGTCAAGGTTATTGCAGTCAGGAGTACATGGGATGAAATGACACTTGGAGGTGACATTAGAGAGGTACAGGACCCATGATGCACAGGGTGGTGACCAGACCACATATAGGTTCTTAGAACGGGCTGTTTTTCTCATTTGTGATGGGGACTCTGGATGGTT
The DNA here is from genome assembly GCF_000622305.1 of Nannospalax galili. Lineage (NCBI taxonomy): Eukaryota > Metazoa > Chordata > Mammalia > Rodentia > Spalacidae > Nannospalax > Nannospalax galili. The sequence continues at coordinate 351,556 of NW_008329150.1, read as the reverse complement.
TTGAGCTAAGGAATATGATCTGCCTTTAATTCTAACTGAATCTCTCTGGTTGCAGGTTGTAAACAGAATGTAGCAGAAAGGGATGGTGCCCAAAGGCAGATGCCAGACAGCCAAGTGAAAAATGACAGTGGTGTGGGCTATGGTACTGACAGGGATGGGAAAAATGAATTTATTTGGCTACAATTATTGAACTTCAAGAAACTTGGAGAAATAATAGGTGTTAAAAATCATGAAGGAAGGGCCGGCAAGATGGCTTAGCAGTTAAGAGCACAGGCTGCTTTTGCAGAGGATTCCAGTTTGATTCCCAGCACCACATGGAGGCTAACAACCATCAGTAACTCCAGTGCCAGGAGGAATTCATCGCCCTCTTCTGACTTCCACAGGCATTGCATAACATGGGTACACTTATGCACATGCAGGCAATACACTCATACATATAAAATGAAAATATTTTTTAATCATGGAGATTTGGAGACACAAATTAGACACCATAGGCCATATATATATATGTCTATTTTTAAATATATATGTGGAGAGAGAGAGACAGAGACAGAGAGAACATTAAATTGGGGGAGGCAATCAGGGAGGTACAGATAGCGGAGAGGATCTATCAAATTATATTGTATAAAATTGCAGAAACTCAATTTAAAAAATCATGAAGGAGGCTGTTGTGGTGGTGCATGTCTTTAATCCCAGCACTTGGGAGGCAGAGGCAAGTGAATCTCTGTGAGATTGAGGCTGGCCAGGCCAGCTGGGGCTACAGGGA
>NW_008329150.1:291053-350761 GCF_000622305.1 Nannospalax galili | reverse complement strand
CAAACAAGCAGCTAGCTAACATTTGGTAATTGGGTCAGGAGCTCCAGCTCTGTGGTAGTAGCTTTGTTTTCTTGGAGAAAGTCGCTTCAACTCTCTGATCTATTTTGGCATTTGTAAAATAAGGATGAGTAACAAATATACTCCGTGAATTTGTTGATGTAAAGGTTTTGGAACCAGATTTAGCACACAACGAACATGTAATAAATGCTATCCTAGAAGTCAAGCTGCCAGGTTCCAAGAGCCAATTAAGTGATATTATCATTAATATCAACGGTATAAGGTTGGATCTAGGGGCCTCAATAAATGCACACACGTTGAGCATTTAGAATAAGGTGGCACGTGGCAAGCACTGCATGTGTGCTAATAACTATTATGAATATATCTAACCCAGATTTCTTAAATTCTAACTCGGTCTAGCACACACCCCACTTTGCGAATGGGAGGTCTACGGTAGCCAAGTGGCCTCTCCCGGAGGATAAGGATGTAACGCCTAGCACGCAGGTTGTAGGAGGATGCCGAATCCAGCATAGAATGGCCGCGCCCAACCCGCGCGCTCGCCAGCGGAACCTTTCAGCGCGGCGTTGGTGTTTCCAGCCGGAGCGCTGGCAAAAGAGCGGGGGCGTTTGGTACCATTTCCGGCGCCGGCTTCTGCTTTTGGGCGCAGGGGCGGACAGAGCCAGAACAGAAGGCCACACACTGTGGGGTCCCGCTGCCCGGGGGCGACTCGGCTCGCTGCTCTGTTCCCTCCCTTTCTTCCCACAGAAGCCGGGACCGCCCATGGCGGGCTTGGAGGTGCTCTTCGCGTCGGCCATGCCGGCCATCAGCTGCCCGCAGGACGCGCTCGTCTGCTTCCTGCACTGGGAAGTGGTGACAAACGGCTACTATGGCTTGGGCGTCGGCGACCAGGTACGCCGCGGAGCTGGCCTTGGTGGATAGGGAGTAGGAACTAGAGGCCTAAAGGCCTCGCCTGGCCTTGCCAAGCCGGGGCCCGAGGCCTCTGACGTCGTAGGTCTGCCGGCCCGGCGCCCCAGCCAACAGCTGGCACAGCGTGAGCGCAAACCCGAGGACAGACAGGCGTCCCAGCACCACCTAGCAGTCTCTCGGGCCATGTGTGGATCTGATACCTAGACAGGTTTGCAGCATTCCCAGGATTCACACTCATCTGATTCCTCTAAGCTAAGCGTCTTAACCACACAGCCATGGCACGGGTTGGGGTGGGGTGGTACTCAATGCTACATACCCAACTCAGAGCACCCCCCAGACACCTGCAGGTATGGTGGTGAGCTTTGATCTACTCAGCCCCAGTTTGGGGCCCCTTCTTCACCCTTCAGCATAAGCACAGAGATCTCACACAACCCCACCCTTCACTCATGGAGCAGCACAGTCCACTCACAACTCATCAACAGCCCAGGCTCCTGGAAACAGCACCCTTCATCTAACACCTTCTCTGTGAGAGTCCTCCCCATAGCTGTCCACTCCCGAATCCCACCTACTCCCCCATCCCCAGATTCTACCTCCTGCTTTGTTGACATCCCTATAGAGGCCCAGTGTGGGCCCAGCTCATCTCACTGATTCTCTGCCCCAACATTGTGGTTCCTATGACTGTCACTCTCCACATCTTCCTACAGATCAGCTTTTTGGGTGAACCTAGCCTGGTCCCCTTAGTGCCCCTCTATTTCCCATCTGCTTCATCAGAGGAAATACCCTTCCCAGCCATTCTCTACACAGACACATATTTGCGCATGCAGGGCTCCACTGTCCTGGCATCTAACTCAGGCCAGTTCTGGAGAGAAGGCCACCTCACCCCTTGGATCTTACAGTGAGATTTTAATCTTTCTCCATTTATAACTGCATCAATTTTCAAACTGGATTATTTTTAGCTTCTTAGATATATGTCAGAGTTTTACTAAGTTTTCTGACACCACTTTATGAAGCCCCTCCTCAGATGCATGTTGGATATTCTGAGCACCTAGCTAGGCATGCCCCTGCCTAGCTCTATCCTATAAAACTAAGGATTCACAGCACTCTACCCCTTTTACACTTTTTACATCAAAAGGAATTGGTTCACAAAAAGTGTTTATCTCTCCCTTTCTCCCTTTTCTCCCCCACTTTTCCTCCCTCCCAAACCTCTATTGGCTCCTTGGGATTCCATGTGCACCCTCAGCACCCCTATTTCAACCTCCAGGCTCATCCTTCAGTCTTCATGTGGGCTTTAGGACTCCCAAACAAAGCAGGAAAAGAATGGCTGGCCTTACACGCACACACAGAAGCAAGAACATTTCTTCCAAATTCATCTGCCCCTGGCCTTTCTCTTCATGCTGCACTTCGTTCCTCTTACTTGCTTTTCATCCTTTCAGACCTTGGACCAGGTAGAGACAGCCCCTTCTCCCTAACTCCCAGGTTTCGAAAGTGTCATGTTCCCCTCTCAGTTCATAACCCTTGTCCCCTTGAAACCTATACGTCCTCACCTGCCCATTCCAGCTTTTTAGTCTTTAACATCTCTCAATTGTAGTCTGACTTAACTTTGACCTTGGAATCCCCCTGTGGTCTCACCCTTCAGATAGAACATGTCTGCCTTGTTCTTTCCCCCTCCTTTTTCTTCTGAATCCTTAGACTCCTACAACAGAGAACCAAATTTTCTAAGCATGTCTTTGGCCATCTCCGGCCCCCTGCCACCTGAACCACTTGACCCGGCTATAGTGCTCTTATGACAAGTGGCCCTGATCTCAACAAGGAGACCAAACCAGTGGCCAGATTTTTGTTGGTTAATGGCTCTTCAAATTTTACATACACAGTTCTACAGTGGCAGAGACAAAACCAAAGAGAAAGCAGAAAATGTAGCTTTCTGTTTAACCATAGTCAAGCACACACTTTTGGTACTTTGTTTTTCTCTTATAATCCCCAGAAGTGTAGGTGGCAGGAGGAGGCTGGAGAGGCAACACAGATATCCTCTGAGTTTGGCAAGCATTATTGGTCTGCTGGTCCAGGCAGAGAAATTAAATTGTCTTAAATAAATTAACAGGAAAGATACCTCTCCAGATTTTTTTGGCTTTTACTCAGAGTAAGAATAGATCCATCAGAAGTGAGTGAAGGTCACGTGTAACCTGAGCCCTGAAAGGACTTCAGGAGAAAGGGCAGGGAGAAACAAATGTGGTGCTCTAGTTCTGAAATCCATACACTGTCCCCTCCAAGAGCATGCAGGATTTAATGTTGAGGTGGACAGTGGGAGCAGGCAATGTCTTCCAAAACTCCCATTCTGTAGTCAACTTGTCCTCCCCAAAGATACTTGGATCCTGCATCTCTAGGTTGCAGGAGCTCAACACAGGTAGCAAAAACAGTGTATGGAAGATGACCTGTTTGTTTATTTTGGTTGCATGTTTGTCTAGGGGCACTGGAGTGAGTTCAGTAGCCAATACAGGATTTTGCCTAAGATGGCAGTTACCTTTATTTTCTTGGGGCCAGTATAGTGGATCTGTCTGAGAAAAATCTCCAGCCTGACCTGCTTTGACCTGTGGTGGGTCTCAGCTCCTCTCAGGCCTTAAAGTTTTCGTCTGAGGGAGTTAAATTATACAACCATACACTTTGGTTACTTTGCAGCTACAGCCACCTGGGGTGCTTGATATTTGACCTCAGGGCCAGAGGGCGGCCACATGCCATATTTGGCCTGATAATGCCAGGGTTGGTCAGTCCCACCTGTTTTCAGGAGAATAGTCTCTCCACTTTGAGAGACATCAGCCAGCCTTACCTGATCCTAGGGATTCTTTCTTGCTCTGGAAGCTGAAGGTGGGGAGCAGAAACAGAAGGTAGTAGAAATTTAAAGGCCCTGACAACTGAGATAAGGCATGTTACCTCTGACTTCCAAAGTAACCCTTAAAACCTACAACACTGAACATAAAGGAAGTCTGCACAGTTTGAGTAAGAGAATAGTTTCTCAGTATGGCTTGGTTAGTTGTACTTTTATTTTCTGGTCACTCTCATGTCTCTGCTTCAGGCCTGTGAGTTTTCATTGTCATCTAGCCAAGTTAGCTACTTATAACATCCTGAGTATTTGGGACTACTTTCCCAATGGATTTCCAAGTACCAGGGGTAGCCAAAGAGGAAAGGCCAGCACTTCTCAATCCATGGCCTCACCTTGTGCCTCCTCTGTAAGGTTCTGTGTGTCCAGACCTTTATCTTTTCCCCTTCTTCTTCATCTCTGGTCTCACTCCTTCCCATCCTGTTTTCAGGAATACAGTTTCCAATCAAGTTGTTCCATGCTGAACAATACAAATGTGTGCTTTTTAAAGTTTCTTACAGGAATGGTACTGGGGTATAAACCTTACTTTTCCCATAAGCCCTTATGTCTGTAAGGTTCTGTGTGTCCAGACCTTTATCTTTTCCCCTTCTTCTTCATCTCTGGTCTCACTCCTTCCCATCCTGTTTTCAGGAATACAGTTTCCAATCAAGTTGTTCCATGCTGAACAATACAAATGTGTGCTTTTTAAAGTTTCTTACAGGAATGGTACTGGGGTATAAACCTTACTTTTCCCATAAGCCCTTATGTATGTATTTTTAAGATCTTTTATTTATTAAAAAAAATTTTATTATTTTTATTTTATGTGTATGAGTGCATTGCCTGCATGTATGTGAGTGCACCCGTGTCATGCACTGGGAATCGAACCCGGGTCCTCTGCAAGAGCAGTCAGTGCTCTTAACTGTCGAGCCATCTCTCCAGCCCCTAAAAATATTTATTATTTTTATTTTTATGTGTATGAGTGTATTGCCTGCATGTATGTAACTGCACCTGTGTCATACAATGCCCATGGAGGCCAGAAAAGGGCGTTGGATCCCTTGGAACTGGATTTATGGATGGTTTTCAGCCATCATGTGGGTGGCTGGGAACTGAACTCAGGTCCTGTGGAAGAGCAGCCAGTGTTCTTAACTGCTGAGCACTGGCTCCTTATTAATTTTTTGACAACTTCATATATGTATACAATTTATCTTGATCCTATCCACCCCTAACTTCTTCCTCCCACTCCCTTCAAACCCCACCCACACCTTTATATCCTCTCTTTTTGTAACTCACTGAATCCAGTAGTGCTGCCTGCTGGAATATTAACTGTCGTTGTCTTGATCTTGTGCAGGTGGCCATAGCTGCTGTGAGTGTGTCACTGCAATGGCCATGTCTTATCCAGACACAGCATTTCATAGCACTCCTCCCCCGCTCCAGCTCTTACATTCTCTCTGGTCCCTCTTCATACTTTTTTTTTAACTTAGATCGAGTGTGTTCTCTCTGACTGCTGTGTACTATACCACTGTAAGCATATTTTGCATTTTACTTCTGCTTTGGCTGCTCTAGCCAAGGCTGAGATGAAGATCTCCTTTGCTTGTCAGATCTCCCATAGGTCCTTTATTCTGCAGAAGGCCTGTATGAGTTTAAATGTCCACCAGCAGTGCCTGAAAGTCTGCTCACACCCAGGCAAGCATCCAGGGAAAAAAATAATTTTAAAAAAGGAAAAACCTATAGTAGTAGCCTGTTGGATGGGTGTAACCCTAGATCCCATTATTTCAGCTGTGCTCTGATTGCTAGTATTTGAACAAATGCTTATGCATTGTTTTTCTTATAGGGAACCTCTTCCCACCCAGAAACCACTCTACTTATTTTTGCCATCGAGATAATTTGAAAACTTTTTCATACTCTATAATGTGTGAAAGGGAAAGCTTAGAATTATTAAGTAGGGAAAGGAGAACATCATAACTCATAGCAAGATACATTTTACAGGGGCTGGAGAGATGGCTCAGCAGTTATGAGCACTGGCTGCTCTTGCAGAGAACCTGGGTTCAGTTCTCAGCACCCACATGGCAGCTAATAACTGTAACTCCAGTTCCAGGGGATCTAACATTCTCTTCTGTCCTCTATAGGCATTGCAGGACATGGATACACTAACCTACATGCAGGCAAAACACTCATACACATAAAAATAATAAAAACTTGTTTTTAAAGATGCATTTTACAATCCACTAAATTAGTAAAAATTAGCAAGTGAATAATAACAATGTTTCCAACACCAGGGCTTGCATACTGCAAGTGGGAGTGCCCATCACTGTCTTGTGACCAGTGTGCTTTTATAAGTTCTTCCTTCAGGCCATGTGTACAATGTGTTCATAGCTGCATTGTTTATAATGGAAGAAGTAGACTAGAAGTACTTCTAATCTCCATTAACCAGCACATGTGTGAATTGCAGCATAATGATTTGATGGAACACTGCATAGTTGTATAGTGAATCAGGTGCAGATAAATGCATCTACATGAGTGAGCATCCAGAAACAATATTGAATAAAAAGGGCAAGTGTTGGGCTGAGGACAGACTCAGTTGGTGCCTGCCATGCCAGCATGAACACCAGAGTTCAGATTCCTAGGACCCAGAGAAAAGCCAGACACAAGGGTGTGCAACCCCAGCCATACCCAGGGCTGTGGAGAGGGTAAAGGTCAGGGGTGAAGAGGGAGAGACACATCCCTGGAGCTTATTGGCCAGCTTAATCAAAGAGCTCCAGGTTCAATGAGAGACCATGCCTCAGAAAATAAGGTGAAGAGTGGGTGATTGAATTCAGAAGCATTTGAAGCACCATATTTTTGTGATTGCATGTGTAGTAATGCAGTGTGAAGGAAAAGTTTAAAAGTCCTAAAAATAGAGTATTGGCTACTATCCATGGAGAAGGAGACAAGTTCACGGCTTTAGTGATAATGTTTAGTGACTGGACATACCATGTTTCCTAAGCTGGTGATCACTATATAGGGTTCTAGTTTATAATTTTTTAATCTTTCTATATACTACATTTGGAGTGTATATGATGATTGTTCATGAGTTTTGTTAAACCACTGCAGTTGGTTGAGGAGTCTCCATTAGGGTCTTCCTTTTAGTCAACTTTTTGGTGATCCTATCACAGATAACCCAGAGTCTGAACTGTGGATAACACTGCTTTAGAATTTCACAGTGACCCTTGAGATGATTGGTCTGATTTTTAGCAGGACAATAGAGAGGAGGTGGTGATTAAGCCAAGGCTGTAGGATTTTTTTAATTGTTGTTACTGCTGTGTGTGTGTGTGTGTGTGTGTGTGTGTGTGTGTGTGTGTGTTTCTAAGAATTAAACTTAGGGCCTCACACATGCTAGCCAAGCACTCTACCGCTGAGGTATATTCCCAGCCCAAGGCTGCAGCTTCTTGACACATTCCTCCTGTGTTGTATCATCAAGGCAACCAGACACCTGGGTGAGAGCACTGGGTCCTAGACCTCTGACTTGTATATGTTCTGAGACATACCACTTCACTGTGATATGAGGAGTGAAATTAGACTGTAGTAATACAGTCCTTTATAGCTTTGTGTTTTGAGGTCATGATCTTTCTCTTCTCAACCGTGGTGTCTTCTCAGCCAGGTCCCAGTGATAAGAAGTCAGAACTGCTGCCACCCACATGGAACAGCAATAAAGATCTGTATGTCCTCCGGTATGAGTCTAAGGATGGGGCCAGAAAACTCCTCTTGAAAGCTGTCACTGTGGAGAACAGCATGATCATCAATGTACTGGTGAGCCTCTGCGGCTGTAGGGCTGCTGATGGTGGGGGCATTGGGATGACTGTTTAGAAATCCGTTGTAACAGTGTGGATCCAGAGCTACTAATGTTCCAAAGCTTTTACTAGCAATCTCACATCTGGATCTTTCTTCTGAGGTAAAAAAAAGTATATACAATATATACAGAAAAGCTTTGTGTGCAAAGGTATTCATTGCCTGTCTTGCAAAAGAGAGACTTTCTCTTCACGGCAAAAAGGCTACTATAGTACCAGATCTTTTAGTTTCTTAAATAAGTAGAGGTTTTGCTACTTGGGAGCCTTATATTTCGTGTTTCTTGTGCTGGAAACTACCCTCACTTCACCACATCACACATATGCATACCGTACTCCGCACCATGCATACCCTACTCCCCACCACCCATCATTCTGACATTCCTTCAGCCTGCCTAAGCTCCTGTCTTTTTTTTTTTTACTTACTTGTGAAGCTCAGTCCTGACTATCCATCCCACCTGCTGAGAAAGTCTAGATGATGGCTCTCCACTCCATCAGTTTATTTGCTTTCCTTATGCACTTACTTGTGCTTTACATTGATGCCTATCGTTTGCCCTTGAACTGTGGGCACATTGAGGACAGTGACTTTCTTGTTCTGTCTTGGTTGCCTGTTTGTGTTCATGAAAGTGCCTGGCTGTATTACACCATACTTGGCTTTTTCCATTCAATGTGTTTTATAGGTCTTTATATAAGAGCACAGACAGATAAACTCCATTCTCTTTAAGTGTCACACATTAGTCCACTGCCCTTTCCCTTATTGTTGAGCGTTTAGATCTTAGTTGTAAATGATGGAGTCTCTCCAGGTTAGTTTAAGCAGATAAAAGAACTGAATCAGCTTACTGAAATAGATTAAAAGCTGTACTTCTAAAATCTATACCCCAAACCTAGAAACCATTGCTGTTACCCACTTCCAGCCTTAGGTACTAACCAATACTGCTGGTCTGGTGCTCCTCATTAGCCACTGATGATGTGGCTCTAGCTGGGCCTGCTTCTCCATGTCATTCCAAGTTAGAGTTGTGTGACCATTGGGTACCTCAATTCCTTGCCTGCCTTCACCTATACCTAATTAACCCAGAAATATTGCCCCCTCACCCCATCTCTCATTTTCTGTTTTCATTTTTCTAGGAATATGGCACACAGCAAGTGGCAGACTTGACTCTGAACTTAAATGATTATATTGGTGCAGAAGACCTGAGTGATTTCCACAGGTACTTCCAAATGATACTTTTCCCTGAGAAAAGGAAGGGAGAATAAATGGCAAGAAATGAGGAATAGGTTAGAAGTGCCAAGAGAATTAAGTGAGATTGACAGAAGAACTTTCCTTCCTGGCACAGTCAGTTCTCAGTTCTCTTCTCTGTTATTTTATATTTAAAAGAAAACTCACATAGAAAATGTCCCATGAAGTAAAATGATGCGTTCAAGCATCCACAGATATTAACAGTGGCTACAGAGTTAGGGCTAAGCCAACTAGTTCAGTCAAGAGTAGGTGCCTCAGGGGCCAGCCTGCTCAGTGGGCAGAGGCACTTGCAAATAAAGTTGTTTGCTTGAAGGCCTGACAGCTTGAGTTCCATCCCTGGATCTCACAAAGTGGCAGGAGAGATCTGATGACTCTAGAGAGTTGCCCTCTGACCTCCATATATGCATCTTGGCATGAGTATACTTACACACATGCACACACACAATAAAATACATATTTTAAAAAGAGTAGACTCCTCAGAGGAAGTTTGCCTAATCAACTATTCATTTTATCCCTAGCTTTTTTTTTTCTTTAATAAACTTTACTTTTTAGATCAGAAGATTTGTTCCCATCTGCCTACAGTTCCCAGCATATGGCTTTCCCCATCATCATCTGGCACCAAAGTGGTGCCTCTGTTACAAGCCATATGCCTGCATTGATACACCGCCTCCATATTAGGGTTTGCTCTTGTTGTACATTCTATAGTTTTAAATGTACATTTAATGTTGTATTCACATCATGTCATGTGGAGTAGTTTCACACTGTAAAAACTGGTTGCTTTTCACCGGTTCATTCCTTACCATCCCTGGGAGGCACTGATCCTGTTACCTTTTCCAGAATGACATGTGACTGGAAAGTGATTCCATACAAACTGTCTTTCCAGGCGACTGCACTGTTTTTCATTCCTGACAGCAAAGAAAGAAGAGAATTTCTGCTGTTCCACACCCTTGTCAACATTTGGCCATTTGGCCATTGTCATAGGTGGAGTCTCATTGCGTTTAGTGTAGAACTCTAGAGACAGGATATGGAGCATCTCTCTTAAACTTACTTGCTCTGTGTACTTTTTCTTTGATGAGGTCTATTCAGATCCTGTGCTCAATTTTAACTTAGGTTGTTCATTTCTTACTGAGCTTTAAGAGTTCATTGTATGTTTTGGATGACAATTCCTTATCTGATAAGTAGTCGCCAAATATTTTCTCCCAATTTGTGACTTCTCATTCAGTTGACATCCTAAGCTTATATTTTGAAATTTGTAAGCTATAGAAGAGAGATGTTTGCAAAGATATGCTTTAGACATCCACTTAGCCATCACCTAAATTCACCAATTTAACATTTTGCTGCTTTTAATTAATTTTCTTATACTATTTTTTGTTCTTGAACCATCTGGGAATTATTTGCAGACTTTATGAACTTAAATCCCTAAATATTGTAGCATATAACTCTGTGTGTGTGTGTGTGTGTGTGTGTGTGTGTGTGTATGAATGCATGTGTGTGATATGCGCGTGCGTGTTCCACAGCATGTATTTGAAGGTCAGAAGACAGTCTTGGTCATCAGTCCTTACCTTCCACATTGTTTAAGCAGGGTTTCTGTTGTTTTGTCACTGTATACCCCAGGCTAGCTGGCCTGTAAACTTCCAGGAATTCTGTCTCTGCCTAACAGAACACTGAGGTTACAGATGCATGCCACTTTATGTGGGTTCTGGGGATTGGAATTCAAGTCCTCACACTTCAGTCAGAAGTGCTTCACCCCCTGAGCCTTCTCCCCAGACCAGAAACCTATTCTTAGAAGAGCACACCTTTAATTCCAGCACTCGGGAGGCAGAGGCAGGCAGATCTCTGTGAGTTCAAGGCCAGCCTGGTCTACATAGTGAGTTCCAGGACTGCTGGGACTAAGAGAGACCCTGTCTCAAAAAGACAAACAAACAAAAAAAGAGCAGCTTCCTCTTTAACCTTTAAATACTTGTCACAATCAGGAATGTAGCATTGATATAGTATCATTTCCTATGCAGTCTCCATTCAGATTTCTGTACCTATCCCAATAGTGTCCTTCAGAGATCATCTTTGTTTTTGTTTTCTTATTCACTTAAAAATTGCACATTGCATTAATTTTTATGTCTCTAATTCATTTTAACTAGTATAGTTTCTTAGACTTTCATTTTTTTCCTTTTTTTAAAGGCTTGAAATATATATGTTTCCTTTTGTGGTACTATAGGTCAAACCTAGTCTTCATGTGTGCTGAGCCCTCTTTTTAGTAATGCAAAAAGGAGGAAAGTCTCATCACCAGGAATCATCTTATGGAAGCATAGACCCTGAGAACTGGCTATGGATCACCTTCCTACTGGCTTCCTTCCCTCCCTCTGCTTCCAGCTGCAGTGTGGTGCTGTAGTTCTCTAGCCTACTTCTATCTGGTCCTCCTTATAAAGTCATTGTGGGTTGCCTCTTGTGGGTAGGAATCTTTGTCTCTCAAATCTGTGTACACCGGTTTGCTAAGAAGTATAACCCTGTCTGCCTTGCCCTTTCTGCATCAGACAGGATGATTGTCATCTCACTACCAAAATGGCATTTGTTCTTCTAAGACGAGGAAAATCTATGAGAACGTCTGCTTTAAGACTTGACAGTTCTCCATTTGAAATTTCCCTTGTTTTGACTTTTTTCTGGTTCCCTGTCTAGAACTTGTAATGCTAACTACTCTTGCCTTTTCTTCTCCTTCACATCGCCTAGGTACCAGTCAAGGACTTTCTTTTCGCCCTACGGTTAAGAGTTATGCAATGTGGGAGTCTTAGATAGACCCACTGAAGGGGCACCACAGTTACCTCACCCTGCATCCCTGTTCAGCATGGAATAAGCCAGAGTGGTCTGCATCCCAATTCCCTATCCACAAGTTGGGTAACCTCTTAATGGATGGTGTGATAAGAATAGGAGGTAGGAATTGGCTAGGCAGTTAGGGTAAAAAGACCCCAAAGAAAAGTAGCCAGTTTCTTGGCTAAAAGTCAAAATGTCCTTGGGCCTGTTAGCAACATACTCTGTTCCAAAGGCCAAAAATGTCAAAAGTATTTGGGAGCTCTTATCTAATTCCTAAAAGATTTTAGAGTTACCTCTTTAGAGGGGGGAATGTTAGAGTAGCAAAAAGCCCCATAAAGAAACAAAAAAGAAAGAATACCCAAAATTGTTCAGGAAAAAGTGATGGGGAGATATGGGAGGAGTTGGAGGGGAGGGAGTGGGCATGGATTTGATCAGAACACCTTTATATGCATATATGAAATGTTCAATAATTTTTTTTAAGTTAAAAAAAAAAGATAGTTCTTGAATCAGGGCTGATTTCTACAGGAAAATACCCACCAGGGAGATAAAGGCTTTCTTGTATTACACACAGCTCCTGATTGAAGGGAAAGGGGTTCATTTTGTTCCCTACCCAGCTGAGTAGAGAAGCAGCAGAGTGCCTGGATTCTATATGCTGAGTAGGAACATGGTCTGTGTATGGCCATGGGCTCTCAGATCTTCCAAGCCATTGTAGCTGCTGTACTTTTGGTTTGTTTGCTTTTGTGAAAGGGTCTTGCTAAGTAGCCCAGGCAGCCTCAGCCTTCCTAGTGCTGGGATTACATGTATGTGCTACCATGCCCAGCTTGCAGCTACTACAGTTTTGACCATGGAACTCTTCCTTCAAGCATTGCATTCTTTAGGATAGACATACTAAGCTAATAGCAGTTGAGTCACTCTGTCGGAAAGGCTTAGGACAGGAAGTACAGGTACCTTATTCATTTGCTTCTCCTTTTGCTGTCCTTGGGCCTCCTTCTGTGGAGGAGAGAACCTGAAACTACTGGTCCATTCTCATTATCTCACTTTATTTTATGATTATATAATAAATGTGGTTTTGGTTTTGGTTTATTTGAGACAGGGTCTCATGTAGCCCAGGCTGGTCTTGAACTTGCTATGAGGGAGAGGCCAGCCTTGAACTTTTGTTCTTCCTGCCTCCACCTCCCAAGTGCTGAGATTATAGGTCCATGCCATCACAGCCAGCTATTTATTTATTTTTATTTTATGTGTATGAGTATTTTGCCTGCATGTATTTAAGTGTACCATGTGTGTACAGTGCCTGAAAAGGCCAGAAGAGGGCGTCAGATCCCAAGGAACCAACCTGGGGATAACATGTGTATGCATGTATTGCCTGTATGTAGGTAAGTGCACCCATGTTGTGCACTGCCTGCAGAGGACAGAAGAGACTGTTGGATCCCCTGGAACTGGAGTTGCGGACAGTTATTAGCTGCCATGTAGGCACTGGGATTCGAACCCGGGTCTTCTGCAGGAACACTCAGTGTTCTTAACTGCTGAGCCATCTTTCCAGCCCAGAACCAGTACTCTTAACCACTGAGCCATCTCTCCAGTCTTAATAACATATTTTTTATTAAGCTTTATCTTGAGATAATTATAAAACTAGCATGCAGTTATAAGAAATAATAGACCCTTTGGAGGAGAGTGTGAAGGAGAGAGGACAGCATATGGAAGTCAGTTTTCTCATTCTACCATGTGGGTCCCAGGAATTGAACTCAGGTTGTCAGGCTTGGTGATAATCACCTTTACCAAGTGAGTCATCTTGCTGACCCTCAGTATAACATCTTACAAAACTGCTACAATAACGGGCTGGAAAGATAGCTCAGCAGTTAAGAGCACTGGCTGCTCTTGCAGAGGATCCGGGTTCGATTCCCAGCACCCACATGGCAGCTACGAACCATCCTTAACTCCAGTTCCAAGGGAATCCGAAGCCCTCTTGTGCAACACAGGTGCACTCACATACGTGCAGGCAATATACTCATACACATAAAATAAAAATAATAAATAAAATATTTTTTTAAAAAAACAAAAAACTGCTGCAATATTGTAGCCAAGTTATTCCTTAGATACTATGATACAAAACATTTTTGTTACCACCAGGATCTTTCCTGGTGGTCTTCTCTAGCAACGTTCAGCCCCAGGTCCCTAACCCCTCGCAATTTGTTCTCATTTTTGCATCTTTGCTAGCATTTGGTTTTATACTATTCTTTGTTGGATACATGGTAATATCTCATTAGGATTTTAATTTGCATTTCCTTAATAGCTGAAGTTTTGAGTTTTATTTTGAGATTTTTCTTGGGAATTACAAAATAGACTATTATGTCCCAGGCAAATAGAGAACATTCTTGCCTTGTTCCCATTGCCATTAATTGTATTGTTAACTAGGCTTTTGGCAGGTGCTCTTTATTAAGCTGAGGAACTTTTCCTGTATTCTTAGTTCTCTTTGTTATTAGTATGGAGAGTTTTAATTATGAGTAGGTTTATCATGTAGGAGTTTTGTGAAATGGCTTTTCTGTATTCATTGATATTATATGCATTTTTTTCTTACTGGTATGGTTGATTACATTAATTTGTGGATATTAAACCAGCCTCACACACCTAGAATAAATCCTACTTGGTCATATTGTATAATTTTAATACATTTTTAAATTCAATTTTAATATTTTGTTGAGGGTTTTTGTTTCTGAATTCGTAAGGAGAGATTACAATAATTTTGGTTGGTTGGTTTATTCTTTGTTTAGTTTTGATATCAGACTAGTACTGGCTTCCTGAAATAATTGGGATGCATTGCCTCTTGTATTTTCTGAGAGTGGCTATGAAGTTCTCTGTTTGGTAGATTTCACTGTATTTAAGCTTGGAGGTGTCTCTTCTGGGCAGAGGAGGTGCATCTTAAGTATGAGTTCAGTTACTTTAATAAAACTGTTGAGATAATGTATTTTGTTTTGACCAAATTGCCATCTATTTTTAAAAAACATTTTATTTTTATTTAATGTGTATGAATGTATTGCCTGCATGTGTGTAAGTAATACAGTGCCCAAGGAAGTCAGAAGGCTTTGGATAACCCTGGAACTGGAGTTAGGATGATTGTTAGCTGCCATGTGAATGCTAGAAACCTAACCAGGTCCTCCGCAAGAGCAGTCAGTGCTCTTAACTACTGAGCCATCTCTCTAGCCCACCATCTATTTTTTAAAGAATTGATTGTTCTAAGTTGGATTGTGTTCTTTTTTGCATCCCCTGACTGTCCTTCAGTGGCTCTAGACCTGTGGTAATATCCCATTTCAGTCGTGTATCAATCTTACTAGAGGTTTTCAGTTGTATTATCTTGAAGAACACCTTTTTGTTTCATTTTCTGATTTTTTGTTTTCCATTTTATCGATTTCTGCTCTTATGTTCTTTCTTCTCCCTGCTTTGGGTTTGATTTACTGTTTTTCTCAGATTTTGAGGTAAAATTTTTTATTATTGATTTGAGATCTTTCTTCTGTGCGGATATAAGCTTTTAATACCATAAAGTTTCCTCTCCAATGCTCTGTCTGTTATATATTTTTTAATGGTTATATTTTCATTTTAATTCAGTATTAAGGATTTGGGGGGTTTTGTTTTGTTTTCTTTTCTTTTTCAGGATTTGCTCTTTGATCCCTGAGTTACCTAGAAACATGTTGCTTGATTCTCATGAATTTGAAGTCTTTTCTGTTTTGAGCTCTATGGTGGCTCCACATGGTCAGGGAACATACTCTGTAGGCTTTCAGGTATAAAGTTTACTTTATGGTCCGGAAGTGGCTTGTTGTAAACACGGAGTTTTTAAGGAGCTCTAGAGGCCTGCCCACTTTGTGCCATCTCATCTGACCTCCAACCCTTAGCTGTAGCTCAAAATACTTATCTTCCACAGCCTCTCAGGGGCAGCTGGTAGGAGCAACCTTCCTAGGACCCCTGAGTTACTGTCTGAACTAGACCAAGAGCCCCAGAACCTTTCCCTCCTCCTTCATATCAGAAAGCTGGTTCATCCTCCCACAGAGCCTTTGCCTTTCATGACTATTCCCATGACACGTGATGAACACATAATGAGGCTAAAGGAGAGGTGGCATAGGGACAGAGGAGCAGCCAGTCCAGGCCCTGTGCCCTCCCCGCACCTCTTTCTAATGGAGTGGTAAATGAGGAGGGGCAACTCAGATGCCTAAGAAACTTAGGCCCAAATCTTGGAGACGGCACCAGGCTGTTGCCCCCTTCGCCCAGATCTGCCAGACGGCCTGTTCCCACCACAGAAAATGGGACAAGCGCAAGGCCAGAAGTTCTCAAGGCCACCGCGTCTGCCAACAGAATTCTGTACACAAGGTTCCCAGCCAACTGCAGGAAACTGACTCCTCATCTCCTTCCTGCAGGACCTACAGGAACAGTGAGGAGCTTCGGTCTCTGATCAGATCTGGAATTATCACACCTATCCATGAGCAGTGGGAGAAGGCTCGTGTAAGCAGTCCTCATCGGGAGTTCCCACCTGCCACTGCCAGTGAGGTGGACCCACTCCGTATTCCCCCACATCATCCTCACACCAGCCGGCAGCCTCCTTGGTGAGTATAGAGCCCTAGCAGTCTGCCCATGCTTCTGTGACAGGATCCCACTATCTATCTCGTTCTGTCCCTTGATGTCTCCTGGCCTACATGTGTCTTCAACAGAATTGTCAAAAGTCTTGGCATATGGAGTAGAAAATGGAGACATAAATAGATGAATGAGTTCTTGCATTGCTACCAGTCACCCTAACTACCCAGCATTCTCATGTTACCTGCCTCCTTTCTAGAGGCCACACAGCCTCTTCATCTGCCTGAGGGTCCAGGGCTAATGCCCAGAAGATTCACAGTTACTCATTCCAGAGCTCCTTGTACAGGGCCCTAATCCAGGCTTTGGGGAAAAATGCAAAGGGACAGAAGCACCATCCTGGAGAAGATGCAGCCCCAGTGTCTGCCCCATTTCATTGTGCCACACTACTCCCACTGCCAGCCACCCTATGTGCCCCCTCCCACTTCTCTGATAACCTCAAAAGATTGCCAGAATAGCTATAAGTAAGTCATGTCCAATGTCTTTGAATATTAGTTTAGCAGCAATAGATCTGGAGCTTCTGCTGTGGTGGAGAGGACAAAGACCAGGGCACTGTAGTCTAGCTAGCACAGCACTTCTTGGTCTGGAGCCTACAGTGTGGGAGTAACAGTAGGGTTGGTATGGTAACGGGAGGGTTCACTATAGGTCATGTAATAAGCACTCAATAAATGTTAGCTACTATTGTTACTTTATTTTAGTTTGGAGTTGTATACCTTTGGGTAGTTAAAATAGGGAATAAGTTAAATTATTATCATTGTCAGTTTCATTTGGCAAAATCTTTGAAAATATTGACTCCTCTAGCAAGAATGGAGAACAACAAAAAGTACTTGAAAAGACCAGGAAAAGCTTATAATGTAACCTACTTATTTCACAGAAGAGAACAGGTAAGATGTCCTGCCTAAGGTCACCAACCAATAGAGAGGCAGAGTCAAGGTTGGGGTCCAGGTGTCCTCACTCCCATCAAAGTGCTCTGTCTATGGTCTTATTGAGTATAGTGGCAAGATTTAAGAGTAGACCCCAAATTAGGGAGATTGTTAGACCCATTCAGTTAGACCTGAAGCAAATGACCCATCACTGAACAGCTCTAAGTAGATAGAACTAGCAGCCTCTATCCTTCCCACATGACACAGACTCATGTTTCATCCTCCCTTCCATACTTGCATTTACCTGCCCCACACCTGGGGCATGTAGATTTGTTTTTCTAAGTGTGGAGTGGCTATGTTGGATTTTGTCAAGGGATATATTGAATGTATTCAGCTTAGAGTATGGCTGGAGAGGTGAGTCCATTGGAATAGAGAATTGTTGGGTAGATAGGGGCTGTGTTCTGAGTACTCTAGGAGGTACTGAAAACTGTAAAGTGTGTGTGTGTGTGTGTGTGTGTGTGTATATGTGTATGTGTGCATGGTAAGCCTAACTTAATTGTTATTATAAATTTAGTCCACTTCCCCTGGTTCCATCTATCCTCAGAGAGTTAGGAAATTGCCTCAAATCCTTTCCCTTGTTTTAAAAAACAAATTTTCCTATGCTAATCCAGCTTCACTAAAAGTAAATCTTCAGTATAAAACTCTTATTTAGGTCATTCTAAACTTACATTTAATCCTAATCAGGATGTAATTTTTAATAGTTTGTATTCTATACTACTTTTCAAAGTTTCATAATCTATTTATTAAAATGCTAAGCATCAAACAAAACAAAATCCACGTGTAGTGGTGCACACATTTAATCCCAGCATTTGGGAGGCAGAAACAGGTGGATCTCAGAGATTAAAGACAGCCTAGTCTACATAGAGAACATTAGACCAGCTGGGGCTACAGAGGAAAACCATGTCTCAAAAAACAAAAACAAGCAAACAAAAACAAACAAAATGCTAAGCATCTCTTTTGTAATATCTGGTATTTTGTTTTACTGATATGCTATGATTTGCCTAACCTTCATGTATGCATGGAGGCATATTTTAAGCAATTCCAGTTTTTCTTTGTAAGCATGAACTCTATCATCTGTCTATCTATCTATCTATCTATCTATCTATCTATCTATCTATCTATCTATCTATCTATCTATCTATCTATATCTATCGTCTATCTATCATCTGTCTGTCATCTAGCTATCATCTATCTATCTCCTATCTCTGTGTGTATACAATCACACAGAAAAGAAGACAGCTACATTCATTTTCCCTTCTTCCCTTTCCTCTTTGTACTTGTTTTCCCCCTTTTTCTAATGCTGGAGATGGAACTTAGGGTCTCATGTATGCTGATAAATACATGGTACCTCTGAGCTACACTCCATCTTCTCATTCTGCTTCTGCCTCCAGTCTTTGGTGACAGGTTGTTTCTGTTGAAGACTTACATGGATAGGTTACTGGGGTAAGAGGAGTCATAGAATAGTAACCTTTCCAAATATCCTCCTTTGTGGTTATTCTATACTATTACACCAAATATTGACAAGTAGTGATTTTTTTTTAAGAGTTAGTTATAATGTAGACTCTTAACTCCATATCCATGAACTTTCTTTGTGCCTGTTGCCTTAGAGGCTGCTCATCTTGTCATATCTCTTGAATGGATCTTCTCATGCATGAGATCAGAAGAGCATTTATTTAGGCATTTATAAAGTATTGTGAGATCATAGATCTGAAAGCTGATGTATTTTATTTCAAAATATCAAAAAAATCACATTCACTAATTTTTAAATTGTTTTATTTTACGAATATGAGTGTATTGCCTGCATGTGTGTCAGTGTACCCATGTCATGCAATGCCTGCAGAGGTCAGAAGAGGGCATTGGATTCCCCTGGAACTGAAGTTACAAACAGTTGTAAGCTGCCATGTGGGTACTGGGAATAAAACCCAGGTCTTCTGCAAGAACAGCCAGTGCTCTTAACTGCTGAACCATCTCTCCAGTCCCTCATTAATATTTCTAATGCCAGAAAAGTACTAGGACATTGTTAAGCAAATGATGAATACAAATTTCCAGCTTGCTGGGTTTTGCTTGGAAACTTGCGTTTTATAATTAGTAACGGATACTGCCTATTATTTTCTTTTAAGCAACAGGTCACTTCTTTTGGAGAAATTACCAGATATATAGCCAAGTCTGAATAGCCCTGGTTTGTCTGCTAGTCTTTCAAGTAATAATGGTTTTCCTTAAAAGATAGCTAGTTCTGTTAACAGTTTAAAACAGTGACTTTTTTTCAAGAAAGTAGTATGTAATAAAAGTCTTTATGCATGTGATATTTCCCATTATATTATACATAATATTAAAAAGATAGGCTCAAAGACTGACATTTTAGAAAACTTGGTCATTTTAGTCGCCTATCAAGGACACTCTAAGAGGAAACTGGATGTGGTTTGCGGTGGTGAGGCAGGGTGTGTGAGTGCTGGATGAGTGCCGCAGCCTTGGTCTGTACTACTGTCAAATAATTCACCACCACCATGGCTTTCATACCCATTGCAAATGTCAGCACACTGAAAAGGACAAATAACATCTGAGATGAAATAGGACCAATTTGGGTTTTGTGTGTGTGTGTGTGTGTGTGTGTGTGTGTGTGTGTGTGTCTGTCTGTCTGTCTGTCTGTCTGTCTTTGTGTCTTTGTGTCTTTGTGTCTTTGGGATGGTATTATCTGAAGGCCAGGCTGGCCTTAATTTCACAAGTGCTAGGATTAAAGGCCACTATGCCCAGCCTTCCAACTTTGTTTTTCAAAGGCTTGTTAGCTATTTGAATTTCTTCCTTTGTGAAAAGTTGATACAAACCTCATGTCCACTTTCCTTTCAGGTTGTCTAGTGTTTATGACTTGCAGGCATTCTTCTCTGTTCGTTGTGTCTTCATTTTTGTATGTAACCAGCTTAGCAGTGCTCTTGCTTTATTTAGTTGTTTTGGTCTGTTAAGAGATCTTAGCCCTGTCCCAAGGTCCTAAGAAATTCTCATTTATTCTCTTCTAGAAGCTTTACTGTTTTACCTTTTATGTTTAGATCTTCAGTCCATTCAGAATTCATTTTTGTGTTTGGTATGAGATTCATATTCTTCCATGTTGGTGTACAATTGATTTAGTGTTGTTTTGGAAAAATTTATCCTCGGCTAGCGTCACCTGAATAATTTACTGTTTTGTTGCTTGTGAAACTATTATCCCCTATTCTTAATTTTTGTCCTTCTTCTCTTGGAACTGAATAATATTGAATCCCTTGATTTTATCCACAGGTAGGAAATTTAGTTGAATAATATTCCTATACCTTCTGTTTGATGAGTTCTGCCTACTCCAGACAGCATGCTAGACATTTCATCCATATGTTCTTATTTAGCCTTAACTTCAACAGCCCCGTTAGATCAGCAAGCTATCATCATTTCACAGATAAGGAAACTGAGGTTCATGTACAATAAAGAGCTTCTTTACAACCATTAAGAAACAGAACTTATGTTGTAGCAAGAGTTTTGAACACTGCTATTGCACTCTTTGTCATATTCCAGGCATATGTTCTCTTTTGATCTGCATGGCAATCTAGAGAGATGGATACTACTGTCTGTATCTTACAGAAGAAAAGTCTGGACCTTGGACGTTTCATGACTTACCCTAGATCATATAATTGATAAATGGTGAAGATGTAGTTTGAGCTTGAGTTTAGTTTAAAAGCCTTTGCTTTTTCTTATCCCCATATTACTTTCTGTGCCTATCAGATATCTAACTCTAGGCACTGACAGTGCTTGCTGCGATATGGCCCAATCTTCAGGCAGTTTCCTTTGATTAGGGATAATTGTTGCTTTCGGTCTGTATCATATCTTTAAAACAGTGACAGAAGTATGACTGAGATGTGCTGAAGGGCAGAGAAGAGTGATTCTTCTGAAGGACTGAGGGGCAGGAGAGACAGAAAGGCTTCACAAAGGTGATGCCTAAGCCAAAATTTAAAAGACTGGTACAGGCTACATGGTATTGGAAGTGATTGGCCATAAAAGACCAAAGGAACAGAAAAACCAATGGGCTATGAAGTCCTCATCGGGGGAGTACATTTTACTAGTGCAGCATGTGAAGGGAGAAAAGGTAAGTGTAAAGCCACATCACAATGGACAGTGTGTCTCACAGCTGGATTTGGCCCTGGTCATGGGAGCCATCTAAAGGTTTTGCAAGTGACACCAAGGACAATCTAAAGAAACAGTTTTACCCAAGTCTTGCTTGGTGAACCATTGAGTTTACTGAGGTTCCTTACAGGAGCATAGGCAACTTAGAGCCACTACACTAAAGAAAATGCCTGCTCTCCTTTCCCCATTCAGTAACCATTAGCCATTTATTTAGCCTTGGGCAAGACTCCCCCCCCCCCCAGTGTTGGTGTTCTCTTCCTGCTTGCTGCCTTGCTACCTCAAAGGCTTCCTCTCCTCTCTGTGAGAAAATTTTAACAGGCCAAATCTTGTGAGGGTCTTGTGGGTAATCACAGTTCCCAAGAGTTGAGAGGGCAACAGCCATGTCATACCTAGAGGACAGCATTCTATAACAGCCAGGGGAAAGGCTGACACGGAATCTAAACAAGAAATCGGAGTAGTAGGTGGCAGGTGACTACTGGTGGCAGGCACTAGGTAGATTGAGCTGAGATACACATTTGTTTGTTTGTTTGTTTTGGTCTTTTTGAGACAGGGTCTCCCTGAAGCCCCAGCTGGCCTGGAACTCATTATGTAAAGCAGGCTGGCCTTGAACTCACTGAGATCCACCTCCCTCTGTCTCTGCCTCTGCCTCTGCTGGAATTAAAGGCATGCACCACCATGCCCAGCAAGATACACATTTGGAATTGTATCTGACTGGGAGTGAAAACCAAGGATGATGCAAGTATTGTTTCTAGCCTAAGTCCTTTCTCAACTGTGCTACTGTACTATGGCTAATGATGCAGTGGAGGCACACTTCATGAAACTTGAAACCCACCTCTGAATAGTCTTAGCATACATTCTGGAAGAATTGTTACCTGAAGGACTAAGCCTGCTTTGAAAGATAGAATAGATGTTTCCCAGTTGTCCTAAATAGTTGTATTGATTCTAATTCCCACTATATTGCAGGGTCATTTCCTTATCGTTGCCAGTGCTGAAGTTGGTTTGAGGTTTGTTTGTTTGTTTGTTTTTTAATATTTTATTATTTTTTTATTTTATGTGTATGAGTATATTGCCTGCATGTATGTCAGTGCACCAGTGTTGTGCAATGCCGCGAGGTCAGAAGAGGGCTTTGGATTCCCCTGGAACTGGAGTTAAGGATGGTTTGTAGCTGCCATGTGAGTGCTGGGAATCAAACCTGGGTCTTCTGCAAGAGTAGTCAGTGCTTTTAACTCCTGAGCCATCTCTCCAGCCCTTTGTTTTGTTTTTTTACTTAGAAAAAATATCACTCCCATGACACTTATAAAGTCAACCAGGCAAATACACAGGGAGGCCATTGGTAGCATATGTGTACAGTTTTCTATTGCTGTGTAACAAGTTACTTAAAACTGAACCTAGTTCTATGGGTCAGAAGTATGGATACACTCAGATTCTGCTTAGGGCATGAGAAGACCAGAGCTGGGATCTCCGCAAGGGTGCAGTCCTGTCTTAAGACTCTAGTAAACGATATCCCTCTGATAGTTAGCAGCTGAGGGCCCCGTTTCTCTCCCTCACCTCAGCTTCTTAAAGCCTCCACATTTCTTCTCCTGTGGCTTCCTCCATCTTCAGAAACAGCTGTGAGATACTAAATCTCCTGCTTCCAGTCTCCTCCTGTGCCTAACTTCTACCACTGCCCTGTGGTTAGATTATAGCTCACCTAGTTCATCTTCCCTTTTTGAGACTAGCTGTGCCATCTGACAGAACAGTCACAGAGTACTTCCTCATCAGGTCACAGATTCTGGGGATAATGGGTGTAGAGTCCTGAGAGGGGCCCAAATTCTACCTGCTGCAATCTGCCCATGGCCTCCTAAATGAAAAATGCAGTTCCTTCCCTCAAGTTCCCAAGAGTTCCCCCTTGTTGCATCAACCTGATTCAAAAATCTTACCTAAATTTTATAGTCTTGAAAGACACAAATCTCATCCTCTAACTCGGGTGCAATAGAGAGCTCCTTTGTGTCTGTTGATCAAGGAAATGGGTTACCTACTGTCAGTACTCCCATTATACAGCAGTAGGCAAGCAAAGGGTGACAGTTAACAATTTCTGGTAGAAAAAAACATACATGAAAGTTATAGCTCACTCAGTTTTGGGGAGCAGAATGGAGAAGACCAGGATGTGAAATATCACCAAATTTTCAGGTAGTGAATTCAGCACTGTCTCTCTGGTGTCATCTTACAGTCTGAAATCAAGGAAGCTCAGGGAAGCAGCCATTGACCTGGACAGAATGCTCCAGGACAGCCTTGCACTTCTGGCTAAAGGAACAGGAAAGAGGTCTACCAGTACCCTGAAAATGGAGGAAATCCCCCTTGTTTCTTTTCCTTTTCTCTATTCATTTGCATCCCAAACTACAGCAGTCTGAAGACACCTACCGCTGAGAGAGAAGAATCTTCCTTTCCAGTAGGAGACTCGTCATCTCTACAGTGTAAGGCAGAGCCAGGTGTGGTCTGTAGTCCCAGTCCTCAAGAAGCTAAGACAAGAGGATCCCAAGTGTAACACCAGCCTGGGCTACATAGTTAGACCCTGTCTCAGCACCCTGCCCCCTGCCGCATACACACACAGACAGTATGAGGCAAACCAGTGTGACTTTTCCTCCCTTTGTCCTAGCTCCACTTGGTTCTATATATTGGCATTGTCATGAGAAATACAGAACAGTGTCAAGGAGATTGTAGAGGGCAGAGTGCAGAAAGGCCCCCATAAAGCAGTTTATGGGCTTCTGAGCCTCACAAACCACACACAGTATACATTATATTCTAAATAGTATGTCAAATATTTCAAGAGCAGAACTCCAAGAGAGCCCTCATCTATTTCCACACAGGCCTCTGGAGAGCACATACATGATGTAGAACTTAGCAGTACTACAGAGACTTTAGGAACTGACATTGTTTGGTTTGTTTTTAAGGTAGGGTCTCCCTTGCAGCCCAGGCTGGCCTTAGAACTCGAAATTCTTCTGCCTCAACTTCCTGAGTCCTGGGATTTTAGGAGTGCACCATCATGCCTCAGTACCAATATTGATGCCAGAATTTGGAGCCCAAACTCAACTGCATTAGTTTTCCATTAAAACAAAAATAACAAGATTTTCCCCAAGTCTTATAATAAAATGTTCAAACTATCTGGGATAAAGTCCAAAGTTGCTGCATCTAAAGAACCAAAAAACTTGAGCTCACAGAAGGATAGTGAGCAGATGCCAATAAGGAGATGGCCCAGATGTTGGAATTCTCGTGACAAAGACTTTCAAGTAGCCATTGCAGAAATGCTGCAGAAAGTGAGGGTAAATGGTCTTGAATGGAATGATAATGTCTCAGCAAATAAACAGAAGATACAAAGAAGAACCAAATGGAAATTTTAGAACTGAAAAATAGAACAAACTTAATACCTCACTGGATGGATCCGTAGTAGAACTGAAGAGTTTTAACTTACGAGCAATGGAAATTACCCACCTGAACAACAGCAAGAAAAGATTTAAAAATGAAGTCTCAGGAACCTGTAGGATAGTTATAAAAGGTCTAGCATTATAGCCACGAGAGTCCTCAGAGAGCAGCAAGTGCAGTAAGAAGTAGTATTAGGGAAAACAGTGACTGGAAGGTGTTTTGATTTGGCAGAAGATGTCAACCAACAGATCTGGAAAAACATCTCGAAGGCAGCTAGAAAACATGTATTGCTTGTACAGGAAAAAAACCTAAATGATTGTGCTGAAACTGCGAAGACAGAAAAGTAAAACAACTTCCTTAGTATGGAGAAAAAGAATTGTCAACCCGGAATTCTATATCCAGTGACTACTCCGTCTTCATTTCTGAAGACTAGATTGTTTCAAAAGGGATTCTAATTTTAGAAGATTAGCAGGCAACATGTAGGCATGATCTGCTAGAATCTCCAGGGGATAAATGGGGAAGTTGGATAATAGCTATCAGAAGTGGGTGATGACCCAAATCTCTAGTTTAATAGCAAAATGGATAACTTTAACAAAGCAGTACAGGGCAAAAATCCAGAGACTATCCAGAGGGATTGGCAGATCTGGGGAACTCCCTAATCCAGTAAGAGGGAGTGGCCAGAGTCACACATAAGACACAGAGCTCAGAAAACCAGTACTGTGCTCTCAGTAACGGACATTTTAAAGATGAAGAATCAACAGAGGGAGGAAAGGAGACAAAAAATGCAAACAGCAGCAGAGGGAGGAGAAATGTCACTGGGAAAACTGTCCTCAGCACTGGACCAGAGCAGCCACAGATGCCACCTTTAAAAGATATCTGCTTGGCGCCCCAGCCCCTCTGTAAAATGCATTCTCAGGAAACTCAGAGCAGGTATATCATGGGATTGTATGAATAAACCTGGCCAACAGGATACCTCTGGACTGTAGGGAAAAAGCTTTGCACCAGGACTTTACAGTACTGAGTGAGGTAGAAGCCTGGTGGGAGTCATATTCTGCAAGGCATCTTAGACAGGTTCCGAGTGGCACGCCCAACATTGTTTGGAAGACCCACCCAGAACTGTAAACAGCATCTATCACCCAACTCATGAAGGACTTCCCTCTGACAGAACCAGCATCTGTGACCCAACATCACAAAGGACCACCCATGGATGTGACAGACATCATGGAGCTCAGAAAAGCATGCTATGAGAGTCAGGACTAGAACCAGCAAGAATTTGAGACTGCATTCAGACTCTCAAGCCCATTCACATTTATTCTGCATTTAATGCATAGTATCCATTTAGCAAGCATGTTCTGTCAAGCTCTGTTCTCATCCTCTCACTTCCCTCCCTCTCCCTTTCTCCCTTCCTCTCCTCCTCTCCCTCTCTGTCCCTCTCTGTCCCTTTCTCACTCCCTCCCTCTCTCCATCTCTTATTTTATCCCTTTTCCATTTTCCTTTTGATAGGCTTTCTCAAACAGCACAAATTGGCCTGGTTTGTGGGTTTTCCATGTCTCAGTCCTGTGAAGGCTGGGGAGGAGGCTGTTTTAGGTTGTCTGATTGCATTCTTTACATCTGTTTTCGTTCTACCTTTAGCCAGAAGTGCCTCATCACCCTTTCCCTCGTTCTTCATTTCCCGCTTCTATTTACTTTTCCTCCTCTACCTCTTCTCTGTCATCCCAATATACTAATCACTAGTCTTATTCTGCTTTTTTCCTTCCACTCATTCCCAGAGTAATCATACATTAGTACACACAGTGCCTTCAGTGTTTCTTTGCTTCCTAAAATGATTGGCATTTAAGAAGTGATTGTTTTTTATTTGACTATTACTATATTTTCGTAGTGATTGTGCTTTTAAGAGTTTCTACTCTGAGAGGAGTAATGGAAATTAAGGCTGGTGCCCTCAGCACCAGTCTAGCTAGCACAGGAAAACAACGCTTCAACCCTATTACAACCTAGTCCCTCCTGGACACTGCAGACACTTACACTGAAAGAGTAAGGGTCATTAAAAAAAGAAATCCAACCAATAACCAAACAAACCAGATTGGCAAGTCTTAATACCAGAGCACAAAAAACATGAAAAACCAAAGCAACATGACTCCTCCATGAATTACTAATCCCATAGTAATGGTCTCCAGTGAGTGAGTTAGGTGAAATTCAAGAATTCAAAAGAATGATTATAAATATGTTCAAAGAAATCAGGGCTGGGGAGTTTGTTCCATGGGTAAAGTGTTTACCGCATAGGCATAAGGACTTGAGTTCAGATCCCCAGAACCCACATGATAGCTGGTCGCAGTAGCACACATCTGTTTACCAGTGCTCCTACAGGGAGATGAGAGGCTGAGACCCGAAAATCTCTGGAAGTTTGCAGGTCAGTTAGTTTGGCATATGTAACAGTGAATAACAAAGAGACATTGTTTCAAACAAGGTAGAAGGTAAGAACCAACACAAGTTGTTCTCTGACTTCTAGATACACATTGCCTGTTCACCCCAGCACACACACACACACACAAAGATTAAAGATATCAGAGGACAGCCAGGCGTGGTGGCGCACACCTTTAATCCCAGCACTCGGGAGGCAGAGGCAGGTGGATCTCTGTGAGTTCAAGGCCAGCCTGGTCTACATAGCAAGTTCCAGGTCAGCTGGGGCTACAGGGAGACCCTGTCTCAAAAAGACCAAAAAAAAAAAAAAAAAAAAAAAAAAAAAAAAAAAAAAAAAAAAATCAGAGGACACAAACTCCTGAACCTTTCCAAGATAACACAAACAGATGAATGAAATCAGCAAGTCAATAAGGATATTCTTGTGTAATTCAGTAAAGAGAAATATTGAAAGAAAGACTGAAATACTGGGAATGAAAAATTCAATTAAGTCAAACAAAAAGTTGTGTGGAAAATCTAACCAACAGAATGAATCAAGATGAGAATATCAGGGTTTGAGGACAAGGTAGAAAACTTGGAACATTCAGACAATAGCAAAGATAAACTAATAAAATATGAACAAAACATTTAAGGTCTGTGAGACACTCTGAAAAGACCAAATCTTTAAATCATAGGTATTAAAGAAGGAAAAGAATTTCCTGATAAAGTATAGAAGACATTTTCAATAAAATCATAGGAGAAAACTTTCCAAGTCTAGGGAAAGAATTGTCCATCCAGGTATTCAAGGCATTTAGAACACCAAACAAACAAGATCAAAAGAGAACCTCCCACATCATGTTGTAGTTAAAACACTATAGTTAAAACAAAGAAAGTTTGTTGAAAATGGCAAGAAAGGAACACCAAGTCACATAGAAAGGCCCATCAGAGTAACAGCAGATTTCTCACAGAAACTTTAAAAGCCAGGAGTGCATGGACCTGCCAACTCAGACTGCCATACCCCTTGAAACATCTTTCAACTGAAGGAAGAATAAATCTTTCTGCAAAACAACTAAAAGAATCCATGATCACTAAGCCAGCTCTCAGAAGGTACTTGAAGGAATCCTACAGATTGAAGAGAAAAATTAAAACACATCCATGATGCTGCTGTTTGCTGTCAGGTGGCCAACAAGAGTACAAGATTTTCAACTATTAAGATACAGTAATCTCTTATCTATAATTTTGAAATCAAAGAGCCCTGTTTCTCTTTTAAAACATTTTTATTACGTTTGTTATTTTGTGTATGAACACATACATGTGTTTGCCACAGGGCATGTGGTAAGATCAGAGGACAATTTGCAGGAGTCATTTTTCTCCTACCATGTAAGTCCTAGGGATTGAACTCAAGTCATTAGACTTTGTGGCAGGTATCTTTCAGTGATCTTACAAGCATGTGAATGTTTATTTCATAAGCTTGGTGCCTAACCTGAAACGACATGAAACCCTTTTTTCATCATTTATTCTACTTAAGGGTGAATAGTCAGTCATTTTGTAGAAGTATTAGGGTACTGGATACAGGATCCTCTTGGAAGTGTTAAACACAGTATGTTGGTGTACCTATTGAGACTTTTCAAAATAGAATAAAAAAAATTATTAATTCCACACATATCTGGCATAAGATTATGAATCTGAGTATCCTCTTTTACTCATGAATTTTGAAAATGAGGAGTGCATCAGCTGTTCAAAATTAAATTTAAAAAACCAGTCTTTTAAAAATGAAAGAACTAGGGACTGGAGAGATGGCTCAGCAGTTAAGAGCACTGGTTGTTCTTGCAGAAGACCCGGGTTTGAATCCCAATACTCACATGGCAGCTAACAACTGTCCATAACTTAGGTTCCAGGGGAATCTGACACCATCTCTGTCCTCTCTGGGCACTGCATGACACAGGTGTACTTACATGCATGCAGGCATAACACATACATATAAAAATAAATCAAAACAATAAAAAACTAATTTAGCACACATCTGACACACAGCAGGCTCTTGGTAAATAGCAGTGGTTGTTTGTCTATTCTTTGAACAAAGCCTTTCCTGTCAGTAAGTCTGTTCCTGTCCAGAAGTATGGTTCACCATCATTGTGCCCTGTGAGTATTCTCCTTAGACTTAACATCTTAAAAGTTGGGGATGCTGCTGACAACACAGTGGACAGTGACAGGGATGGCAGAGTATGGAGCCTCTAGTGGGAGAGGAAGGCTGTCTATCTGACGAGTTTGTATTCATGCTCAGATGCCGAGGAGCTCAGAAGGTGGGCGACTGTGATCAGTGATAGTCATGTATATAGAGATTAGAAATTCATGTGAAAACGTCTCAATGTCAATTGCTTTGGAATGAATTCTTCTGTATGAAAAAAAAAAAGTTGTGCTGTAAAGTATTCCTTGAGAAATGTTTATAATTCTATGAGAATGTAAATAGTTTCACAGTAATTGTTTTTCAGTTAGAATATTCTAACTTAATTGCAGCGCAGTCTCTTTAATTTCTTGTTCATTAATTTTTAACTAACTTCATAAAAGAATAAGAATTAAAAAAATGTGATTTATTTTAGAAAAAGTTACCTGGACTGCTGAAAAGAAGGTATATTCCACAGCTGTTGGATGAAATATGCTATAAACATTTATTAAATCTACTTATTCTATGTTGTAAAAAAAAAAAGTTGGGGATGCAGAGACTTTGTGACAGGCCCCTGCCAGCTTGCTAGAAAATTCACACCCACAGTTCAGAGTATTTCTCCTGACTTAGCAGTCCTGAGGTCTTCTCATCTCTCCAGGCTACCTCAGCTATTAGAGGATTGTCAGCTGGGCCCAGTAGAGTTCAGGGCTATATACAAAGTGATTTTTTTCCTTTAAATCCCTAGAGCTTCATTCAGTACATTAGGACTGAGTCTTGGCCAAGGGAGCAGGGAAGAAGCCATGACCCTGTGGGTTCCCAGGGGGTGCAAAACGAGTTCTCCAAAGTACATTTGCCTTGTAGGGAGATTTGTGAACATACAGGATACACTGTGACAGTTTTGAGTACCTAAGTTGTTGAGGGTTGCAGCTGCCCACTTTCATTATCCTGTTTCTTTTCTCCTCCCCACACTGGCCCAGAGAGGAAAATGGAGATGCTGGCTATTGAGAGAGCAGTAGGGCTCTTTTACTATGCTCATTTATTCTCCAGAGCTCAGGCATTCTCAGTGAAGGAAAAGCTTACTTCTTGGAGGGAAAGGAGAAAATTTTGGAGATTGCAGAGGTTGTGGCCTGTCTCCATCTAGCAGGCTATAGCCCACTGATTCATGGTAGACTGGTTCTAAAGCTGTGCAAGGGCCATGATGGATGAAAGGTCAGGAAGCTCCACACCGTAGCATGGTGCTGCATACCTTTGTCTCACTCCACTCGAGAAGCTTTTAAATCTTGGCTATGGAGTTTTGGTTTTAGAGCAATATTTTTCTATGCATCAAAGTTCTTGGTTCTTTATGTAAAGTTTAAGAATGTAAACACAGTGTAAATAAAATAAAACTTACTAGAGGTTATCATTAATATGTTTATCTTTATACAGAGTTGAGTCCTTCTTGGTTTTAACTTTTGTTCAGCCCCTTTTTGCATAATTTCCCATTTAATATGCTCGGGGGTAATCTGTGCCAGAGATCACTTGGAAATATGCCTGTGTGTGCTCTCATGCAAGTGTCTTCCCTGCCTGCCCTGCCTGAAGTGCATGTTCCCCCACTGGCATCAGTTTCGGTTCCTGAGAGTCTAGATGCCTAACTGCTCTGGGAATTGTGGTAATTACCCTTGTTTGTTTCAGGCATGATCCCCTGGGCCCGTTTGCTGTCGGGGGAGAAGACCTAGACCCCTTTGGGTGAGTACTGCTGAGGAGGAGTACAGAGCTTGTTCTATGGCTTTCAGCTTCAGCTCGTCTAATTTTAGAGCTTTTCGTCAGTCTCTCCCTTTTGTGTGAAGGAGGCCATTGCTGAGTGACTGAGATGTCACTGCCACTTTACCTAGCACAGGAGAGTTGTTTCTCCTTCCCTCTGGGCAAGGAGGACATCAGACCTCCCCTGGATGAAAGGATTCATGAGGATTTTTCAGGTGCAAGATGAAGACCACACGGTGGAGCACAGCCATAGAGCCCCTCAGGGGTCACCTCACTAGATCAGGGAGTCTCTGAGTCCCATTAGATCCTCTGTGATTCTCATCCTGCATCCAGCAAAGTCACCACAGCTTCAGCTATGCACTCTGTTTCAGAGTGAGTCAGATGAAGTTTGACTCCTGCTGGAGTGACTGCCACTTTTATCATTGCATTTTTAGACAGTAGGAATCACTTAACTCTGCAGAGCTACTCAAACAGTAACCTCGGAATTCAAGGAGCATTAGCCCATTCATCCCGGTTTGAGTGCATGAAGTCAGGTCCGTGGAGCTCAGTAAGGGACAGAGACTGTCAGGAACCAGACTTGGACTACCCACAGGCAGTCAGCATCTGCACAGAGGCCCTTGAGGGAACAGTAAAAACATATCCTGAGTGGTCTCTGTGGTGTTATTCCTTAGACCTAAAGTAATGTCCTGCAGAGCCTATGATAATTCTGTATTCATCAAGGCCAATTCTAGCTCTACGTCTTGACCAGTTGACTACCTTAGGTGTAGGACATATTAGGGACCTCAGTACTGTGGGCTCAGGGATCCCACAGAACTTTCTGTGCTGCTGTACAGGCCCCTTGACATTGACAGTGTGCTCTTTGTAGGCTCTGTGTTCTTGCTTACTTCCTGCTTGGTTTCATGTGTCTGCCTGGACATCAGAGTAGCCGTCCTGGTCAATTTTAGTCCATTCTCCCCTGTCTCACCTCTTCTTCAAGGGCAATGAATCCCTGTCACAGCTGCTTACTCAGCTTCTTCCGTGTCTCAGGTGTCAGAGAGGTGGCATGATTGTGGATCCCCTAAGATCTGGCTTTCCAAGAGCACTTATTGACCCATCCTCGGGCCTCCCAAACCGGCTTCCTCCCGGTGCTGTGCCCCCAGGAGCTCGCTTTGACCCCTTTGGACCCATTGGGACCAGCCCATCTGGGTAGGTATTCACTCAGGTACGCTGAGAGGTGGGACCAGATGGCAGATCAGCTCAGCGTAGCCCAGTATTATAGCCCAGGTGTCTGACTCTAGGCACAGTTGCTGCTGCCAAGGGAGTGGTGCCTCCTCCAGCTGTACCTGCTGCCTCCCTGGAGCGACCCTCCAGGGAAGACTTAGAGGAGGAGGAACTAACAGGAACTGAAAGTTGAGTGTGATGCTCTATCAACAGTCTTTAGTAGATAGTACAATCTACATTTTACAGATGAGAAAAGCAAGGCCAGGATAATTGGGCAATTTAGTCAAAGGATTACCAAGCCTTCTGACTCTAGAATTCATTTAGGGTACTCTGTGGGCCCCCTCCACATGGGTCATGTTTGCCTATGCACCTGGCCCACATCCCTCCAACTTAACTACCCATCTTTTCATTGCAGACCTAACCCAGACCATCTCCCCCCACCGGGCTATGACGACATGTACCTTTGAAGGCCTCAAGAATGTAACATCCCAGCCTCCCCTCCATTCTTCAGGAGCTGTCACTGCTGGCCCCATCAGCATCCGTGTTCTTGTGGGCTCAGGGCAGGGGGGACTCTGCCCATGTGTTTGCAGAGCCGAGGTACCTGCTGTAGCTCTCCACCCAGCTGCATATAAGTACCAAGGAGAAATCAGTGTGTGCCTATCACCACTAGCTCCTCCCCACTTCCAAGGGAGACTCCGGCAACATACACCCTCCACCCAATGCAGTCCCAGTCACAGCGCTAAAAGAACAGAACACATTTTGGATGTTATTATTAAGAACCAAATGTCAATACAGAATTCATGTTGCCAGTCTTCTACTTTCCTTTTTGTGTCAATGTACAGCTCCTTCCAGTGGGAAACTTGAGAGTTTGCATCTTCATAGGACTAACTGACTCTTTTCCTACCAGAACCCATTCTTCCTGAGTTGCACTTGCTCCTGACATCATTACAGTGAGCTTAGTCAGGCCATGTGGATGGAAGTATGTGACTAGAACCCCCATGAGCCATAGGTATGATTCTGACCAAGACAGGTACACTGAAAAACCCACCTCCTCCCTGATTTGAGGAAAAGATGAACAATAAATTCTCCACTTGGGCTTTCCAGTAACAAAGGTTAAAAAAGACAGTCAAGCTGGGCATGGTGGCTCATGCCTTTAATCCCAGTACTCGGGAGGGTTCCCTTAAGCATTTCCGTTTCTCCAACACGGGAAGGGCCTCCAGGACCCCCCTCCTCTGAAAGGTTATGGAATACTTTAAAGATGCCCCACTTTCCGAAAATATCCTGCATTTTCTGCAGGAGGAAGCCATTTAAACAGGATCCTGGCCAGGCCTTATCTGTGACTTAAATCACAGAGGCATATTAAGTGTGAACTTAAGAATACAAAGGCTTCCCAGCATGGTGGCACGGACCACGTCTCCATACACTGAAGCAGGAGGATCATGAGTTCCCGACCAGCCTGAGCTTTGTGAGACCTTGTCACAAAAAAAAAAAAAAAAAAAAGAGTCATGCGTTCATTCTGTATTCTTCAAACAAAATTTGGTGGTTACAGTTCCAGCCTGTTTTTCCAGTGGGTCTCCTTATATCAGTATCGCTGAGAAACCCAAGTGTGGGAGAACTGAATGGGGCCTTGAAGAATTTGTGTTGGGCTATAGGTGCTTGTTTTGATCTGTTGCTTCTCTTCCAGCTGTGTGCAATCAACAGGTGAAACTGTTTCAGGCATATGTCTTCTAGAACCCCAAACTGGAACCTTTACAATAAACAACAGCACTTTATAACCTGCTCCTGATTTTATATAACAGCTTTATTGAGAGAGAATTCACATACTAGTAAATTTTGCCCTTTTAAAGCTGTGCTGTATTCACAGTGCTGTATGTCCACCCTCAGATCTAATTCCTGAACATTTTATCATACCCCCAAAGAAACCCCATTCCCTCTCTCCCTGCCCAGGCAGCCCCCAGTCTACTGTTTAAAAGATTTGCCTATCCTGGACAGTTCTCATAAATGAAGTCACTCAGTGTATGACCCTTGTGTCCAGAGTCCTCCACTTTGTATGTTT
Organism: Nannospalax galili; assembly: GCF_000622305.1. Taxonomy (NCBI): domain Eukaryota; kingdom Metazoa; phylum Chordata; class Mammalia; order Rodentia; family Spalacidae; genus Nannospalax; species Nannospalax galili. The sequence continues at coordinate 316,496 of NW_008329150.1, read as the reverse complement.
TCACTGTGCTGTTGGTTGTAGCAGATATCAGCACTTCCTTGCTTTATGACAAAGTAACAGTTCATGGGATGGCTGTATCATACTTTGTTCATTTATCAGTTACGAACGGTTGATGCTGCTAAGAACATTCATGTACAGGTTTTCGTGTGTGTTGATGTTTCCGGTCATTTGAATATATATGAAGGGGTGGATTTGCAGGGTCCCGTGGTAACACTTTAACTTTTTGATGAACTGCTTGTATTTTCCATAGAAGCCACACTATTTTCACTCCACCAGTAGTGTATGAGTGCTCCAGTTTCTCCATAACCTCACCAGCACCTGGATTCTTGCTTATAGCCATCCCAGTGGTGTCAAGTCCTATTTCATTGTATTCTTGTCCTGTGTGTGTGTGTGTGTGTGTGTGTGTGTGTGTGTGTGTGTGTGTTTAATGGAAAACTTTGATGTCATTCAGAGCAGAGACCAGAGCCACTTGCCTTTAGGAACAGGACCAGGCTTTGATAATAACCATTTTGGGGTAACCATGACCAGTGAGCCACTTGGAGTTGGGTTTGACTTGGGCACATTTCTGGGCTGGATGATATATGCCAGGTCCTTTCTCTAGGGAAGTTTTCTGAGACCTTTGCAGATCAAGTAAGATTCACAGCATCATTTTTACTTTGTCTGAAATTTCATAGCTCATCCAGTGGCTTACAATAGAATCAAGGTCTAGTTCTAAATCATTGTCTTCAGTGCTAAATAGACCACTCATACTATTTCTAGGATGCACTGGCCCACATCCCACCTTCTCTTCTTGGCTTCTATTCATAGCGCTGGCTGAGTTTTGCATTGCATTGTCTACTTAGTCATGAGCTTCAACCAACTTCCAATCTAAATCATGAGTCTCTTAAGACCCAAACCCAAGAATGTATTAAATTTAAAATGGGGTTATATTTCTGTGCTGGAGAGTTGGTACCTGTTGACACATAGTTGGAAAATGGGTACCAAGTCCACACAACCTCCCTCTGGAGCCCAGCCTCCTCCTGGCCTCCCTTTCTGTTGTCATTGACATTTTGTTACTGTAGATCCATGGTGTCTTCACAGGAGGAAAAACTAATCCATGGCTCACTTCATAGTCTCTGTCATCTGATCTTGTGTACTTTGATGCCATTCCAATAAAGACCAGTCCTATCATCAAGGAGAAGATATCCTCAGGCTTATCCCCAGGTTTCATTGTCAGTAACACTTGCATGCTTGTCAACCACTGTTGGTGTCCAAAATAGACACAAAGCAAGCATCCCATCTACCTACCAGGCCTTGTTTGCCCTTAGGATACCACGGACACACCCTGAATCAGGGCTTGACCCTGAATCTGCACCTGAGAATAAGTCAAAAGGTAAGGGTAGTGAGAATATGGGGCAGTGACGGGTGGCAAGACCCTGGTGACTGTAGACAGATCCTAGAATGCAAACAAACAGTAATGTGAGGAAGTTTAAGCACCCCACTATGGCAGTGCTGGTAGTAGCAGAAGGCTCAGCCCCTACTTAGAGTAACATAAGACACACAGCTCAGTCTAAAGGACCCTGGGTAACTGTGGGAACAATGTTTCAGATAAGCCACATAAAACAAGTGCCGTGAGTCATAGTGTGATGGGGGTCAGTGGAACAGGTCTGGTGAGCCAGTCTCTTACAATTGGCTGTGCCGTAGCCATGATGTAGATGGATACCATACCCTTGCTTGCTAGAGCCTGTCTCCTGAGATGCTTGTTGTAAGTATACAACACATCACAGGTCCCAATCTACAGCTCTGAAGAAAGGCTTTCAAGTCCATGTTTGCAAGGCCCACTTGTGGTTCATAGATCACACAGGTTGGTGAACTGAGAAGGGAAGGGAAGTCTTTCTAGTCAGAGTACCACCAGCAGCGGTATCACTTGGGATCTTGTTAGAGATGAGTCTCAGGCCCCACCCCAGACTTACTGAATGTGAACTTGCCTTTTAACGAGTTCCCCACCTGATCCGTGTGCACAGTGAAGTTTGAGATGTTCAAGGGTCCAGACGGCCCTTTATGGCCACTTTGATGTCAGGCGTGAAGAACCAAGTCAGCCAGTCTCAGCTGATGGCACATACAACCAATACTTTCAACAGCCTTCTGACAAATTTACATTTGTCCCTGTTTGTACCCCCAATATCCACTCCATTCCCTTAATCGTACGGTTCACTCAAGTGTCTCATATATGCCTTTAAATGTGGGTGCCCTTGTGAAATAACATTTAGACCACTGACTGTCTGACAGCCCCATTTTCTAGACCAGACAAAGAGGGTTTGGAAAGTCTGGTATTTTGATCAAGGCCAGGTGTAGGTGTGACCTGAACACTGCCTTTATTGGTGTGGCCTTCATCTGTGAAATGTCAGTTCTACCTGCAGGATTGCTAGAAGGTACCACCAACTGGGTCTAATTAGAGGGAGGTGGCAGGGGGGCATAATGCTTGTCAGCAGCTAATATTACTGAGGTCACATGGGTAGGTTTAAAGTTCTTTTCAGTAGAATGGTACCCACACCTCACATGACCATGGATCCCTAAGCAAACCCACTCCAGAATCTGGAAAAGAGAGTCAAGGTCTGTCTGAGAAGAAGAAATTCTTAATAATGTCAAGGATGGGTCTAAGACTGATCCTGTTTGCTAGGGGTCCCCACTGTACCTGAGAATCCAGGTTAGGAGCATCTGATACCAACCCAGCACAGCCTTCATTCTGTAGGAGGAGACAGACCCAGGAAGCACTTCTGAGGGTCAGCCAGGTGCTCCACTGGATCCTGAGATGGGACTTGGGCTCTGTGCAGGGCCCTCTCTCCTAGGCCAAGTTGCTGCTTACCTTGGCCTTTGGGGGTTGGTAAGATGGAAGCTAGTCTTCATTAAACAAGTGAAAACACAAGTTCAGAGCAGATACATGACAGGGATTTTCCCCCAGGGCCACAGAAATCCCAGCTTCACATCCAAGGTTTCCCTGCTAAACACTGACCAGAACAGTCATGGAGTTCCTGAGGGACAAGAACATACCAGTCCCCTTCCTCCTCCTCCCCTTAGCTAGCTTCTCAGGAAAGCGCCATGCCAATTCAGCACCCTGGTCAGCGCTCTCTGGGCTGCAGAGGCCTGTGGCTTAAGCTAAACTGTTCTCCAAGCCAGAAGACCCAATTCTGGGGACAGGCAGACATCTCTGAGAAAAGGACCTGCCCTTCGTCTTCTTGATCTCTGATACCACTGCCCCTTCAAGCCGCATGGTATCCAATGGGCCTCCCACATTAGGAATTCTCTGGGTAAATTCTCTGGGAGTCCACTGTCAGTACTCCCCTTGGGTTTTCATCTGTTCAGTACTGAACCTCCAAAACCTGGCAGAGCAGCTGCTCAGAGCTCTGTCCAAAAAAGCAATAAGGATGAGTGGGTGGGCACCCTCAGGTGGTCCCTGGCCTGCTGCTCAGCAAGTAACCACCTGGGTGGCTAAGGCCAGGCTTCTTGAGGGCACCCCATCTCTATGAATAATTTAGTAAGCTCAGGGAGGGGAGTGGTACACTCCTGGCCCCAGCAGATGGCATCTTATTGGCTATAGCCTTGTACTCAGCCACAATTCTCAGGCAGATATCTTGGCACATCCTTGTATCCACCAAAGTCCAGCTGTCCAGCTGCTTTTGAAAAACTAAGAACTCTAGTGACCACAAGGCAACAGCTGGCCAGATCCAGAGCAGACACCCCCTTTTAATCCTGTCACCACTACCACAGCACCTACCAGTCCACTGATACCATCTGCCAAGCTCTGCAGACATTTGCACTTGGGGCCCCTGCTTTAATCTCTGATGGAGGGGCTAAGGATCACTGGCCCTAAATATGATTAGCCTGGATGCCATACCTCCCAGGCAGCCACCTTCTTTCCCTGTCTTGTTCCCCTGGGCAGAAGAGCTAGTTAGTTTCACTTGCTACCTTCCCTTAAACCCAAGAGACTAGCTGCCACCACCTTGACCTTGGAGACTCAGAAGCCAAGTAGAAATGGGCTACCAAGTTGCCAGAGTCAGTGCCATGTCCTCTGTCTTCAGTAGAAAGAGAGCCAGGGGGCAGCTGCAGTGTCACCCCTACAGTGCATCTGACATAGAAGATTCTTCCTGCCGGACACCTGCAAGCATAGGGAGCACAGACCCTGTCACCACATGCCATGCCCCCTACCTGTAAAGTCTCGTAGTAGACTGTGCCTGTCCCCCTTCTCCAGATGATGAAGCCCAAGCACCTACTGTGGGCCCCACCCAGCATGCCACTCCTCAGTCTCCTGTGTACCACCTGTCAACCTCACTCATCTGATGCTGAGGCCTCTGAACTCACATTTCTCTCTGCCCAGATTCCCCTTCCATCTTTCCAACTCTTGCCCCACATAGATACTTCCTAGTTAAGATTCCCATTAGACAACCCCTTCCAGGAGAACCTTTCTGACCCCAGACCACCCAGGTCCTCCTCTGCACACCTCCCCACACACTGCATCTTATGTCATAGTAGCAGCCACACCGTCCTGCCCTAGACAGCCTGGGCACAATTCAGCAAGAGCTGTTGAACCCACAGTACATGGAAGGATGCAGTAGATGAGGTGTGGATGAATGAAAGAACATGAATAGCTGACATTTACTGTGCAATTAGGAAGTGCCAAGTCCCATGCTAAGTGCTTTGCAGATATCATCTTAATTTACTGCTGCCACAGCCTTATGGGGAAGGCAATGCTATCAGCAGAACTGCTTTAGAGGGAAGGAAACTTCTACTGGGCACCTGAGCAGCTGTCCCTTACACTCTATCTGATGAACCAGCCTTCAAAGAACCTCAGGACTCTGCCTCCTGTCCCTCTGAGATTCATGTAGGGGCAAAACTCCAGCACTGGGTACCCTGGGAGGAGGAAGGCAGTAATCCTGCCACGCTCTGCACAGTGTAGGTGTCCTGTGCTGTCCATCTGCTTGTGGACAGCCTAGTCCAGGAAGAGGAACAAGGTGGAAAAGAGGATGCACAGGGTCCAAGGACAAGACGCTAGAGTAGGACTGGCCAGGCTCTTGCCATTAACATCTTGGCTCTCATCAAATGAACTGTTTGAAAGCTTGGGGCACCTCTTGGATAAATCCACTTCAAATCCAGTATGTTCCATCTCTGAAGATATCTAACTCCTGGCCAGTAAATGTTAATATACATCCACTAGCAAGGCACTTTCTACCACTCTAATCTGGGCAAGACCTCAGCCAGCTTCTTTCTCCCTGATGAATCTATTTCCTGGGAAAATTAGGGAGAAAACCAACAGGCCCCATGTGAGACATCCCCCTGCCACTGTCAGTACCACTGATACCCCACTTTCCTCCTGGCAGACCCTCACCTCTGGTTTTTTGATGCCTCCCATCCTTTTTCTGCTCTCTTCTTATGTTTTTTAACCCCAGCCCTGGAGAAGGACAGTGGGGTGGTTTCGTTTTTCTCTGAGGCCTGAGAGGTAGTTACTTGCCCAAAAGCCTATAGGAACGGGATGACCAGCAAGACCTGGATGGCCTGGTTCCCAGTCCAGAACCACAGTCCTCTCCCCAAGTGCCAGGATGGGAATCCTCCAGAACTCTCTTCCCTCTCCTAAGAAAGGAAGCAGGAGGGGACACTATGGAAGAAACAAGAGGACTATTGCTGGGAGGCTGGCATCCTGGGAAACAGGGCTGTGGCTGGTAGAGAAGGAAACCATGATCAATCATCCCTGGCTTGGAGCTCTGCTCCCAGAGCACATGTGCTTGGCTCCTGAGGAAGGTCAGATAAGAAAGCTGCAGGGGTGTGGACTGTGTGTGTGTGTGTGTGTGTGTGTGTGTGTGTGTGTATGTGTATGCATGGGTACATGCTTATATATGCAAGGAGAAAGGCATTTGAAAAACAAACCTAGGCAAAATGATGCTATTCCCAAGAAAAGGAGCAGTGGTGGAGTCAGTCAGTGGCCACCCTGGTCTGGGAGACTCACAGGGTGCCAAAATGAGGGAACAAAGGTGGTGACTGAATGGGTTCCAAAGACCTAGGCCTGCATGCTTCAGGTCCTCAGATGGGCCAGGAGAATCAGGAGTCACAGATTCTACCTCACCAAGTATCTCCTGGGTCTAGTTGTCACTGGGCTATGTCATGATAGGGTTGGAAGAAGAGCCCTTCTTCATCAGGGAAACCCCTGGAACTCTTTCACATGAAGCTGAACCAAGGCACAGTAAGAAGGACACTACCTGCAGAGCCTACTGACAAGCCACATCCACGCTTTTGCATGTAGGATCTTCTGGGTCACTAATTCTAACCACAAGACAGGACTCCAGTCAGGACTCCAAGAAGCTGGGCAGGAACCATGTGACTCCAGGACCTTGTATTGGGGACCAGCTGTCCTGGAGGACATAGAAATCTTTTGTTTCACCTATTCATTCATTCAAATAATGAATGATTTGCCAAATGTGTTTTTCATACTGAGAATGCTGTATGAACCAGTTAGCCCACCAAAACAGAGAGGTGGTAACTTGTTCAGAGTCACACAGCCAGTAAATGGCAGAGTCTATATTCAAGCCCAGATCTTACCAACTCTACAACATCTTTTCAGATGGAAATAAGGAAAGCAAGATTTGAGGGCCTAGTAGCTTGTTGGGTAAGAGGCAGTGCTTAGAAGTGAGGCAGGCATGTTCCAGAAACCACAGGGACAACTCTATATCTAAAAAACCCACAAAGTTCTCAGCACGTCACATTCTTTCTTGACTCCTCCCGAAACCTGTTTGTAATCCACCAACTGGGAGATCTCAGCTACAGTCTTGGGGAAATGTTTTTGACATCTTTCAAATCTTCTTAATTCATTGACAAGGTAATGACGGCCTTGACCCATTTACACATGTTTTCTAAAGGAGTTTTCCCATCAGAATGCAAAGCACGTTTCTCTGGCTTGGAGAAAACCTGGGATTTCATCTAGCAGATGTATTTAGCCCTTAAATACAATTCATCACATTTAAACTGATCTGAATGGACAATGTCAGGCACATCCTCTCAACAGGCTTCATATCCCAATACACCTCCCCACTGCCATAAGAATCCATAGGACTTTGGACTGATATTTTATCATCATCATGGATTTGAAAAGCCAGGCCCATCATCGGGGGTGTCCTATTCTACTATAGTTCACCTAGATGGCTCCTGCCACTTTGTCTAGCACTTCCCTCCTCCGGCCAGGAGAAACACAAACCTAAGAAGCCCTGGGCTTGGTATCTTTCACTGTCTTAGGCTTTGTTCTTTTTAAGCCACACCCTTCTAGCACTGCCAAACCCAAGCCCACGATCTTTGTCCTTTACGACCCTCCCCCAGCCCACTGCTCTGTGCAAAAACTGCTAGCAGGAGCAGACATTTGATCTGTCTCAGCTGTAATAATACACTGCCTAGATGTAATACACTGCCTAGATGTTCAAGCTGCTAGACTGAAGGCTCATGTTTCAGGTGGAGCATCTCCAACCTCCAGACCTTGTGCCACCCCATATTCCAACCCCCTCCCCCAAACACCTAGGATCATCAGCTTGTTTGGCTAGCTGAGATGGAGGAAGAGAGCCATGCCTGGAGTGGGCTCATGGAAACGATCTCTTTAGAGCTTTCCCCATGGCCTAGACAGCATGTGCTCTAGAAGCCTTCTGGGTCCATCTGGACTGGATGGTGTGTCTCTGAGATGCCTACCTGCATTTCCTTGCCCCCTAGTGCCCACTCCCCTTGTCAGAAGTTTAAAGACTTTGGAAGTGGTGTGGAAATAGTCCACGAGATAAAGAACACAAATGCCTATCCAGGCCACCTGAATGTACCCAGTTTCTTCCCAAATGATTTGTGACTACACTTTACAACTAAGAAGGGAAGCCGGACATTACAAATTCAGCATTAAAGAAAATTTCTTTCTGTTACTAGAATGAAGTCAGGCCCAAGTAGAAGTAACAGCCTGTTGAGGGAAGGTGATAAGGCTCCAGCATGCCCACAGACATTTAACCGAGTCCTCACCTCCCTTCCTTGGTGCCCAGGGAATTCGTGAAGACTGTGCACCTGGCTTTGTAAATGTGCCATTGTAGAAAATTAGCCACCTTAAGAAATCAGTCCCAAAGACCAAAGTCAGGCTGTGTCAAACTTTGGATTTAACCAAATGTGGTCAAGGGGCTCTTTAGCAGGACTAAGAGAGCAACTGCCTCCTGACAGTGGCAGTCACCAAGCCTGGGCCAGAAGGTGGCAATGAGGATGGTGAGTTCCTGGTTGTCACCCTCATATCTTAAAGGGTGTCCAGAGGCAGACTGGGTTCCTATTTCCAGGGCATATGTGGCCCAATGGGTCATCCAGTCCTACCCCTCACCATAGAGACTGAGTGACTGAGGAGAGAGGGGAGGGTGGTGGTTCAGTCAGTGGGGTGCTACAGTGGATTCACCTCAGAATTGACTTCTCCCACCATCATGAAACCACCTCCCACCCTGGATGGTCAAGGCTGAAAGGTACCCCTACAAGGTCACCCAACACTCTCACTTGGCTGATGAGGATAGTGGAAGTACCAGAATTCTCCAAGGCATGAAGAACAGAGGCAACTTTTCAAATGACTCCCAACCCTCAGAAATGCCGAGTAACCTCATCCTCCAAGGGCAGTGGTTTCCAAACTGTATTTTTAGCAGCAGAAACCATCTTTCAAACAAAACCTTATGTAAAAACTTCAAGCTGCAAAACAGATCAATGGTGCTTGCCTGAATGGGACCTAGACCGGGCCCCAAGTTGCCCCCCAGCACCAAGACTCCCTCCACATGGCCCCCTGTGGAGCTCACTTTGAAGCCCCAGGCCTTTGGGAGCCTTCAAGCCCTGCAGCTAAAACAGCCAGATAGAGTGGACTCTTACTTAGGAGCCCTGAGTGGTGTGGCTGGTCTCTGAGACTTGAACAACCTCATTCTCCACCAGGACTTGGCCTCCATCCCCAGCGAGCTGCCTCATACGCAAGTTGATGGAACCATAGGTCTTCCTGGAGCTCCTGCCGGGGACAAAGGTCTGCCTGCGGTATAGCTCACCCTTGCACAGAGAGACCATGAGCAGCACAGACAAGAGCATGCCACCCACTGTGAGCAGCCCCAGGCCTGCAATGATGCACTTGTCCAGATGTGAGCCCAGATGGGCATAGTACATCTCTAGGCGTTCCATCTCCCTCGCTGTCACTGTGTCCGGATTGACTCGGGCCTCTCGAGGGATGGCATATGCTGTCACCACCAGAAGGATCCCACTCACCAGAAACACCAGAGCAGAAACAAAGCCATAATCCACTGGGCGGCTCACAGGCTCCAGGCCTGGCCCCTCCTCTGATCTCAGGGACAGATCATCCCGCTGGGACCGGGGCAGTGAGGGGACACCCCCAGGAGGACTGGGGGAGCTACCCAGTCTTGTATCCCCAAGGTTCTGGAAACGAGTCTCATGCTCCTCAGAGAAAAAGCAGGCATTCTCCACACCCATCCTGGGTGGCACCACTGGGGCCATTGGGGCTGGTCCCCTTGGGACCTGGGGACCATTGCTCAGTGTCTTCAGTTCCAAACCAGATGCCATTGGGAAGGAGGACCCCAGATCATCCCTTGGCAGCTGAAAGAGAAAACAGAAATTCAGTTGAATTTGCCCACTGGAGTTCAACAACACACTTGTCCCTAGCACAGCTGCACCCTGGGGGAGCTAGCCTCACAAGAGGCACATGGAGAGTAGAACAACAGCAGTGTGATGCAGCCCACGCTGGGGTCCCACTCCACACTGGCTGATGCACTTATTCTCTCTAGGCCTCAGTTTTTCCATCTACAGTACTGATGGAGAGAAGAGCCCCTAGTGAGTATTAGTGATGGGATATTATGAGTACAGAGGAATTTAGAGTGGTCATGAGGTCCAAATTCCAGGCTCACCACTTGAGGTTAGGCAAGAGATAGAGCTCCTACAGGTGCACTGTTCTCACCTGTAAGATGGGAAGAAGAGAAATGCCTCCCTCATAAGGTTCTGTAAGGATTTCATCAAATAATGCTCACCAGGCTGTGGCCATTTCTAGCAGGCGGTGATATATGAGGTGAGGATGATGGCACAGACAGCTGGGTGTTATAGGAACAAGGAGGTGAAAGCTTATGGAAGCTTATGTGGGGCGGGCAGGGGGGGGGATGATAGCATTTGCAAACTGTCAAAAAGAAAGAATGGAACATTTTCCAGCAGGGAAAGGATGCGAACCTTCTAGAAGGGGAAGGGGAGCCCCAAACAGTTGGGGCAGATTCACAGAGGACTCTGAAAGCCAGGCCAAAGAGCAATACACAGCCAAGTTGTTGGAGCAGGAAGGGCTGGAACAGTGTGGGTTTCAAAAAGCATAAGGCCAGATGCATGGAGGACAGGGCCAGGGAGGAAGCCAAGGAATAAGTATGGCCAGACAGAGAGAGGTAGAGACTAGAAGCCATGACTAATGTCAAAGCCAAATGCCTTTGTGTAGGCAATTGGGGGGGCAGGGGTGGCAAGTCAAGAGAGGACATTTCACCAAGTACCTGTGCCACTCAGACTCACTGCACATGTGCACTTCTGTCCAAGGCCACTGATCTATAGTCATGAGTCAGACTGGGTTCAGTGGAGTTCTGCTGACTCCGTTTCCAGTTTTCTTGTTTGGTTTTGGTGAGTTAGTTGCCAACATATAAAAACCCAAATAGTTCACCTTTTAAGTTTTGGGTTCCTAACTTCTTTTGCAAAATAAGACTGTCAGGTCCACCATCCCCCTCACAGCACTCCCTTGGCATTGATAACTGGGTCTTCCTTTAGGCAGATCTAGCCTCTTCCCTACAGGTCCCCCCTGGCATGTGCCATTTCCCATCCCACAACAGAACCACCCTGTCCTGATGTACTGAGAGTACATATACCCATGGCCCCCAGCACACAAATGCCCAGGCAGCAGAGAGCCCCTAGGAGTAGAGTGGCTGTCATGCTCTGATGTGTTTACACACATACGGAGTCCCTGCATCCCGTTCTCCAGTGCTCTGTTGTTCCTGTGTTTCTGTGAAAAAAAAAAAAAATGAGCAAATGAATGAAGCAAGGATGAATGAGATGAATAAATGAATGAAACTCCAAGAAGCTAAATGCAGTCTTTCTGACTCCAACGTGGATGAACATCAGACATGTTCTCTTAGCAAACAGCCTTTCATCTCAGTTCAAAGGCTGTTTCTGCTTACAACCCTTTCTATCCCGTGGCCTCTTCTAGAGTATCCATTAATGCAGGTTCACTGAGCTTCCACTGCCTGTTATACTCTCCCCTCAGCACCTCACTCAGAAGTAACTCAGCTCCATCACCAGGAGCTACTATCACCATTTTAGAAAACATGACCCAGGTCCCATGGCATGTACAGAGACCAGAGGCCAGAAGCTGAATGTGGTACCATAAGAATCATTATGCCCTATAGACTTGCTAATCCCCACTCCAGCCCTCCTTGGCTCTTCCAGCCTTCACTCCAGATAGCAAGTATAGGCAAAGACCCCTCTGAATCACGAGCCCCAGGCCCAGTCTACTTTTAGTTCCCAGAGGATGGTCAGAAAGGAGGAGAGTGCTAGTTGACTTTTTACTCTTAGCACTAAAGGTGGCTCAGAGTGTGCACCACTTGAGTACACAAAGATGGCCCCCACCCACCAGGCCCTCAGCAGCCTGAAAAACTCAGGAGTGGCTCAGGAACCCCTTCCCCAGATGAACACATCAGTGCCTCCCAACCCAGCCGTAATCTGGGGCCCCCAAATTCTTAGAGCAAGGTTCTTTTTACCCAACAGGAAGCCAAACTTTTTCCTTAGGATGCCTGGGTGAAGGAGCAGAGAAAATGAGGCTCCCTCCTTTTCTAGTTTTAGAATGTGTTTCTCTCATAAGAGATGCCTACTCAAGGGCATGCCAATTACTTACCCAAACATAAGTGGAGCCACAAACACACAGATGTTGGTGCCCGCAGATCACACCCCACAACCGCAACCACATACCAGTTACTTCCATTGCATCTGCAGTCCTATAGTTTCTGAAAGGCACACCCCACCCCCAGTTCCACACTTACTCCCCAGGGACTGCCCCCACAGCAGTACTCCAACACATGGGAGCCAGCAGTGTGACCCATAGATCCACTGGCCACTCTGGTGGTACCCACAAGAGGGTAGAACTGGGGGAGAGAAGGGGAGAGACAGGGAGGAGGGGATATAGAATACCTCTGGTACCCCTAGCACTGTTGAGACCCAAGCTAGATCCACCCAGACCCCCCGGAGAGTCCAGCACCCCTAGCCATGGTGCACACTGACACCCAAGAGATCGACACTACGAGGATGGGTGAAGCCTCCTCGCAAATATGATCGATAGGCACACGCACTAGTAGTACACAAAGCCTCGGGAGCGCAGATGCACACACGCAGGTCCACGCTGTTATACCCAAAGTTCCGCGCAGAAAGCCCAGCTCCTGGGCCTCCCACCTCCCCGACCCCTGCCAGCCGCAGTTCACACTCCCCTGCTCCTGCCCTTGACCATCCACGCCACGGGCCAGAGCAGGCCCGACCCGCGGGGCAGCGCGAGCAGCAGGGCGGCACAGGGAGGCTGGGCTCCGCTGGGGCCGGGCGCCTGGGTCCCCTGGTCGCGTGTCCTTCGGCGGGCCGCGAGGTCGGGCAAGCTGTCCTTCGCCGCCACTCCCCGCCTAGGCCCTGCGGCTGGCGGTCGGCGTGCGAACCTGAGCCGGGCCTCCCGCGTCTCCCTTAGCAGGAGTAGAGGGCGCCGGCGGCCGAGTGTGTGTGTTCCTCGGCGCCCGCCAGGCTCTAGGCTGCGATGCGGGCCGGACAGCCACCTCGCCCTCCCGGGCTCCCGCCCCCTTCCCGGCCCGCCCGAAGCCGCCGCCAGGGCGCACGTACCTGCTCGCGCCGCGCCGGCTACACCGCGGCGGCTGCGGCCGCTGGGGGGCTCCCGAGGAGGGAGGGACCCGCAGGGGCGGGAGCCGGGATCCTGGAGCGCCGCCGATCGAGCTCCGCCCGCGGCCGGTGAGGGCGCCCGGAGAGTTAGCTCTGGGCGGGAGGCGGGCACGCGGAGAGCCGGCGCCCAGCCCTCGTGGGTCCCTGGGGCACCTCGGTCTAACCGGCGCTGGCCCAGGAACCGAGGCTGGGAGCCCGGCTCAAGGGCGGGTTGGGGGAGGGGAAGGGGATGGGACCTCTCCTCCGCCTCTGGGGAGTCCCCACTGCGCCATGCCGGGATGCCTCCCCCACCCACGGAGGACTCAGGGTCCCCACGGACGCATGGGGTTAGATGGCTCAAGGGCGCCACGTGAAGGCTGAAAGGAAACCTCTACCCGACTCCGCCCCCAACCTCTTTCTGAGGGGTGACCTCCTGGGGTATTGTCCACACAATGCACACCTTACAGGGTCATCTACAGGCCCTCTTCTGCTGGGAAACCTGTCCTCTTCCTCATATGACTCTCTTCACCCAGGAGTCCCTCCATCTAGGCTCTCCTTTGACCTGCATCACTACCCTATCTTCGACCTGTATGTGCGATCTTTTTAAGAAATTTCATCAGACAAGTCCCTCTTGGGGACCCAGGCAAAGACCACAGGGAAGTTAGGGTTTCTGGGAAGACTTGGACCACCTTCAAGAGGTCGTTTAATCTCTCTGAATTTCGGTGTCCATCTTTGTCCAGGGGAATCATAACTGCAGACTGAGGGCTCTGTGTGAGCAGAGACAGGCCATCTGGAAGGTAGGGCAGGCCAAGATGCCTTGTTCTGGCACCTCAGTCCCCTCACTGGCGGTCTCATGGGTCCTCCTCACCCACCTTTAGAACAGAAGCTGTTTTGGAAGCCTTATGGGTCAACATAGCTAGGCCCTGTGCTTAGCCAGGAAAAGGCCTGTCTCCCACATCCTTTCAGAAGCTTGAACTGTTAAGAGTCTCTACAGGGAAGTACAGTCCCAGCTCCATGGCTCACAGGTGTAAGACCTTGTACAGAGGCCCCTGGTGATTGAAGCTCAGTTTCCTCATTTGTGAATGGACTTGGAAAGGGTTATGGGAATTCCATGAGATCCCCCACTAGAGTGCGCACATTTCCTTCCCTGTCTTGTAGTCCTGCCTGGCAGCCATGCCCTGGCTGCTCTTTGACCTGACATCCTCAGTGGTCACCTCCTGCCCCCGCTTCCCTCAAGTCTTTACTCACATGTCACTTTCTCAGAGACACCTTCCACACCATCCCTTTAAAAAGAGCAGTGTCCCAGAACGCTGTACTTCTTCATTTGAAATTTATCTCTACAGCATTTACAACACCTGACAGTTTATTTCTCTGCTCATGGTTGTTTCCTCCTCTAAGTGCCAAGAGTGTAGGTGAGACTTGGCCTGTTTTCTTTCCTGGTGTATCCCCAGAGGCTAGAAAAGGAGCCAACACCTAGGAACCTCTTGATAAATGTTCTTCGAATAAAGAGTCAAAAATGCACAACTATTTATTGAGCACCTATTATAGACTAGCAAAGTAGGTAGTCTTCCCCACCCTTAAAAAATTCCTGTACTTCATTTTTCCAGAGAGAGAAAGGGTAAGTACATGTGATTCTCAGCTGTAGTAAGTGCTACCAAACCAAGGTACAGTGCTGTGCATGTCTCAGACAGGGTGCTGACCAAGTCTTGGAGATAGGATGGCTTTCCTGAAGAAGTGAGGATTGAGCCAAGATGGGCAGGGTGCATAGACAGTAGCTGGATAAAGAGAGCATGGCAGAGATCCAGCATAGGACTACTAGCATGTAGTGGCCCTGGGTGGAAGGGAGTATGCTGTGAATGACGACGAAGGAATATTGCCACTGTGGGAGGCTGAGTTAGGAACTTGGTAGGAGCTGGGGCTGTGCTGGTCAGCAGCTAAGTCTCTGCAGAGCTTTGCAGGCCAAGCAGTTTGTTCTTTGTCCTCAGAACAGTAAGGAGCCACGGGTAGCAAGTTAACCAACCCCCTTTCCCTTCTTACATGTGAATTTGAGTTTTGATTACTTGTCAAGCTCAGTTACTTGGAAGTAGATAAATATATGCCAAGCTACTAAGCAACATTGTTGAGGTAAAAATGAGGAAGTTAGAACAATCCCTGTAACAATGATTAGAACTGAAGATATCAGTATGAACTCATGTTTAGCTTAATATAGATGCAGATGATTACATGTAGAAATATTTATAGAAGTGCACATATGCATGGGTTCACACATACATATGTATTTCTTTACTACAAGCAATTGTACACCATAGCAAAGAGATCTAGGTTTCTGATATATTTATTGTGTGTCTGTGTGTGCACATGCACACGCATGTGTGTGTGTGTGTGTGTGTGTGTGTGTGTGTGTGTGTGTACATGTGCCACAGATCAGAAGACAACCTATGGGAGTCAGTTTTCTCCTTCCACCATGTGGGTCCCCAGGATCAAACTCAGAGACATCTCGCCAGCCCTAAGATCCTGATTTCTAAAACAGTGCCCAATGAAAGGAACTAGGCTCCTTGGAGCAATGGGGCAGAAGATATACAAGATGAACCAGAAAATAAGGAAATAACACACATACACACATGCACGCACACACACACGCACACACACGTGATGAGAGTATGTCAGAAAACACAGGTCAGTTTAAAGAACGTCCAGCCAAAGCTGGAAAAAATTGAGCAACAAAATAATATAGTAATATTGAATTGTAACCCTAAGTATGAAATAAATATTCTTAAGTCCTGCTGATCTGAATAGCTGAAGGAGTTAATAAAGAGATAAATCACTGCACAAAATTCTAGCTATGTGACTTCCTGGTCCTCAAGGCAGGGAAACAACACCCATCTTGAGGTGAGGCCCAGTGTGGAACGAGGAGACTGTGTACTTGAGAAACCTGATGCACTTACCTAAGTGCAGCTGATCAAAGTCCATACCTTGATTTGACAGCAATCAAATCATGTGCTGGTGTGTGCCCTTGATATGAGGTAAGAAAGAGGCACTTTAGCTGGACATGGTAGTGTGCTCCTGTAGTCCCAGTACTCAGAAAGTTAATACAGAAGGATTCCTGTGAGTTCAAGGCCTGCCTGGGCTGGATAGATTCATATTCTCTCTCTCTCTCTCTCTCTCTCTCTCTCTCTCTCTCTCTCTCCCCAAAAAAAGAAAAAAAAAACATTGACCCCTTGTGCTGGATAGTTTTAGTGTCAACTTGACATACCTGAGTTGAGGGAGTCTCAATTGGGGAATTGCCTCTACTGGACTGGCCTGTGGCCATGTCTGAGGGGCATCTTCCTGAGTGATGTGGGAGGGCCCAGCCCACTGTGGGTGGTGCCACCCCTGGGCAGGTAGGTCTGTGTTGCATGAGAAAGCAGGCTGAGCAGGGGCCAGGGGAGCAAGCCAGTAAGCAGCGTTCTTCCATGGCCTGTGCTCCAGCTCCAGCTTCCAGGTTCCTGCTCTGAGTTCCTAGCTTGGGCTCCCTGATGAACTACGACCTGGGAGATGTAAGCTAAATAAACCCTTTCCTCCCCAAGTTGGTAGTGGTCAGAGTGTTTTGTCACAGCAATGAAGAAACAAACTAGGACACCCCTTTACCTCTGTGGCCTCACAACCCACAACCCCAGTCCAATCATGAGATAAAGATGACAAAAATCCCTATGCCCCAACTAGGGAGCAGGCTGTGAAATACCTGACCAGTTCCCCTCAAAACTGTGCAAGTCACCAAAAACAAGGACAGTCTGAGATACCATCACCACTGAGAGGTGCCAATGAAGACATGTAGTAACCACATGCAGGGAGGTGTCTGCTGGCACCTGGAATAGAAAACAGCATCAAAAGCGTCAGATCAGAGCAAAGCATGGACTTTAGCTAATGACGATGCCTCAGTGTTGATTACTTATTTGAAACAAATCCACAAACCTAATGGAGGATGTTAATAAGGGACACAGGGGGTGAAATGAGGATTCTCTTTACCATCTTCCTTTTGTTTTTTTGTTGGTTTATTTGTAAATCTAAATCTATTCTAAAAAAAATTAAGTTGTTGGACTGCAGAGATGGCTCAGCTGTTAAGAGGAGAGAGAGAGATAGAGAGAGAGCCCAGAGATGAAGTAAGAACATTGCATTTCTCTGATGTTTATTCTGTTCGATGGGTGCTCCCTAGCCCTTTCCCTATGCCAGGCATGTATTCACAACAATCAACTCACTTCACTGGGATCATCTTCTCACATAGATACTGTTACGAGCCCCATTTCAAGGAAGTAGAGATACAGAATAGTTAATAACTCTGTCCAAAAACACAAGACTGGATGTGATGACTAACGCCAGCAATCCCAGTCCTTGGGCAGCAGAAGATTGCTGTGAGTTTAAAGCCAGACTGAGCTATATAATAAGACCCTGTTCTAAGAACAAAACAAAAAACAAAAAACCACCACCAAACACCAAACCAAATACCCAGATCTCTGCTCAGTGTTCTGAATGACAATTCCAGATTTCACAGTAATTTTCAAAACATTTACAAAATTCTTGAGAAGTTGTTAATATTAACCTCATTCTCATATTTAGAATAGTCAAGAGCCCAGGAAAGAAGAGAGTTATGGTCAGGTAGGGTAACAGAAGTCCAATCAGACTGAAGGACATATGACTTCTAAGTTGACTCAGAGGCCCAGAGCTGATCTGAGGTGCCGACCTGAGGTGCTGTATCCAACCATGCTCCACCTGATTGGTTCACACCTGTTTCAGGATCTGGTGACTGGGTTTGATTACCTGCTTTGTGTTCACCCCATCCATCACCAGCCTTCTTCCTACTTTTCCTGGGGCTTTAAATGCTCTGATGGAGTAGCCCTGATGTCACAGCCATGGATGTGGTCTAGGTTTGGACATGAATCAGAGGCCACACTCCAGGCCCTGAGGGAAACCCCCCCACACACACACACAGCTAGCCCTGCTGGGATTCCTTCTCTTTCCCTTGATCAAGCTGATGCTCCTGGTGCTGGGGAACAAAAACCTGTTTAGTATGTTCTCTCTGCTGTGGAAAGAGAAAGGAGGTGGCAGGGGAAAGAAGGAAACAGATCCGCATCCCTAACCTCTGTGAGAGCAAGTAGCTCCATCAGGAAGTTCCTCATCCACATGCCAGCACAGACTGAGGTACCAGAGGCACTGGATTAACTAGACTTCAAGCCACTCCCTTGGGGCTTAGATCAATCAGGCTGCTGGCCTCAATTCAGCCAAGGCTCACTGAGGCCACAGCTGCCCTGCTCTCTGCCCACTTGCTTTCCAGGGTCTCCACCACTCATGAGAACAGAGGCTGCCTTTTGCCCCCAACAGAAGGGTTCAGCATGTCCTGGATCTGTGGACATATAACAGGTTTGGGTAGGCCACATGCACACAGGGTACACATGAACAGAGTGGAAGTGTTAGAACATCCTCCCATGTACAGGATACCTGTCTAGGCAGTACATGCAGAAAGAGGTACAGGGGATTTGTGTACAGGGCACAAGGAGACAGGACATTGTCTTAGTCCATTTGTGTTTCTACAACAAATTCCTGAGACCAGGTAATGCATGAAAAACAGAAATATATTTCTTTTTATGATTCATTCTATTTTTAATTGTGTGTGTCTTGTGTATGTGTCTGTGTCTGTGTGTGTGTGTGTGTGTGTGTGTGTCTGTGTCTGTGTCTGTGTCTGTGTCTGTGTGTGTCTGTGTGGGGTATGTGCACATAAGTGCAGGTGCCCAGGGAGACCAGAAGAGGATGTTGGATCCCCTGTAGTTGAAGCTACAGACAGTTATGAGCCATCATGTGGGTACTGGAAACGAACTCAGATCCTCTGCAAGAGCAACAAGCACTCTTAGCTGCTGAGCCATGCCTCCATCCAAGAAGTGTATTTCTTAGAGTTCTGGAGGTAGAATATCTAAGTTCAAGATCATCATCCTGTCTGGTAAGGGCTGCTTTCAGCTTCCAGGGTGGTGCCTATTGCTCTGGACTCACACATTGGGAGGGCTAGAGCAGAGGCCACAAGTGTGCTGGCTTTGGTCTCTTGCCTTTTATGAGCATGCTAATTGCCCCCCTGAAGACCCTCCTAATACTGTTGCATGGGGGACTAGGTTTTGATGTGGAGTTTGGAAAGAATGCCATCACTGAAACCACTGAAGACATGTTAGAGATTGAGGCCTCTCCCATCCCCAGGTGGACTGGGGTCAATACTTTGAGTATAAGTGCTTATTTGGAAGGTTGTCCCAGGAAGCACTGCAGAGGAATGGGAACATGAGCCCAGGAAAGAAGGACATCCAGTACCCTAGAGGTACATCAGTGGAAAGGGGACTACATGGCAACTGGGGCTTATTCATGGTGGTCTAAGAACTGTCCTACCTGAGAGCCAGGGGAACCAAGGCATTTCTCTATTAGCACCATTGTCATAGCTGAGGGATGCTCTCAGTATTTCCAGCCTGTCAGCTGCACAGGCCAAGCATGGTCCTCACTGGAGTCAGACAGGCTCGCAGTAGGAATACAGAAAAGGTGAGTGTTAATGGGCGCAGCATTTGCTCAGGACATAAGAGCACAGGACATATGTGTTCAGGATGCACAAGGATACAGACACAGGGCCTAGATAAAAGATAGATGATTAGATTCTTGACCTTGTTTGTCTGTGCCTGATGGAAGGAGGTAAGGAGCCACAGAGAGGGGTGATGGGAAGGTGGGGAGCTGGGGATAGTCACAACATGAAAGTAGCTCCCTGTCCAACTTCTACCTCATTTGTATTTTACAAAGTGGTTAAAGGCTTAGGCACCTACAATAGGAGGGAACAGCTCCCAAATGAGGTAAGAGCCCTAGGCTAGCAGCTGGACACAGGGGATTATTAAATGAATCCCTGAGTCCACACACCCAGCTGAGAGATAGGAATGATCCTGGCTTTTGTGTCTTAGAGCACCTGCTACCCTATGTGGGAACAATGTATGGGGGGATACATATGCACACATGTACATATCTGTGTGGAGTCCAGGGGACAACCTTGGGTATTGTTACTTATGAGACATTCGCCTTGTTTTCTGAGACAAGGCCTCTCACTGGGATGTGGGGCTTGCCAATTAGCCTGGGCTGGCTGGTCGGTGAGCTCCAAGGATCCACCTGTCTTCACCTCCCTAGTGCTGGAGTTACAAGTATTTGTCATCATGCCTGCCTTTTTATGTGGATTCTGAAGATGGAACTCAGGTTCTTATACTTACATAGCAAGCACTTTTTAGCTGAGTTCTGTCTCTCTTGCATCTTGGTCTTCCTGTCTGCTTAGTGACGGTCACAGAAATCCTCTGTCTGTTATGGATTTCACCAAGCCATTGTAAGATCCAGATGTGGTCATGAACAAGCCAAACACATGGAGAGAAAAAAACCTTAAGTACATAGGGAAAGAGGTTATGGGAAGGGCTGGAATTGGGAGAATCAAGGGACTTGGATTCTGCACTGGTGCTGCTGCTACGTTGTTAGGACGTTGTTTGGACTCCTGTAATTGAGATTCAAACAATCATGCCTTCAATAGAACAGAACTTATTTCTTTCCCTTGTGAAAGTCTACTTAGCAGTCAAAGCTGACAAAATGGCTTCCAACTACAGGGACCTGGATTTTCTCTGTCTTGTAGACGGAGGTGGCTGCTCCAGCCTCGAAGTCAGCAGAAGGGGTAAGTGGGTAGGGAAAGGATCCCTTCTCTATCTTTCAAGAGAATAACCAGAAATTGAACACATCATTTCCATTTATATCCCATTGGCCAGTATTTAATCATATGATACACACCTGCAAGGGAACCTGGGAGGTGTAGTCTTTTCCCACATGAAAAAGGAAGAAAGGATATTAGGGAATAGTCTGCAATTTTTCAATAATATCTTTTATTTATTCTCTTATAATTTCATACATGTGGCTGGATGTGGTGGGCATACCTTTAATCCCAGCACTCAGGAGGTGGGAGGCAGGCAGATATTTGTGAGTTCAAGGCCAGCCTGGTCTACATAGTGAGTTCCAGGCTAGCTGGGGCTACAGGGAAACCCTGTCTCAAAAAGACTAAAAAAAAAAAACAAAAAAAACCCCAAGAAAACATTTCATGCATGTACACAATGTATACATGTATGATTATATCCACCCCTACTCTCCCTATCCAACTCCCCTCAGGACCCCCATATCTCCCTCCCAATTCCATGTTGTTGTTGTTATTATTATTATCATTTTATTATTTCTTTAACCCACTAAGTCCAGTTAGTGTTGCCCATATGTGCATGGGTTTGGGGTCATCTACTAGGGTGTAGGCAACCAACCAATGAGCATCACTTCAAAAAGTGACTCTTCCTCACCTATCAGCCATCAACTACCAGGACCTCCTCAACTAGGGGTGGGGCCTGGGTGTTCCTCCCCCATCCATTCTGGAATTTTTAACTGGCTTGATCTTCTGCAGGTCTTATGTAGGTAACCATAGCTGCTGTGAGTTCATGTGTGCAACAGCTGTGTCGTGTCCAGAGGACAGAGTCTCACAGCACTCCTCCCCATCCTATGACTCTTACAGTATTTCTGTCCCCTATTCCAAGATGTTCCCTGAGACTTCGTGAGGAGTCAATATAGATGTCCCAGCTAAGACTCAGCGCTCACAGTCACTTATTCTCAACACTTTGAGCAGTTATGAATGCCTGCATTGATCACTATCCACTGCAATAAGAAGCTTCTCACATGCCTTTAATCCCAGCACTTGGGAGGCAGAGGCAGGCAGATCTCTGTGAGTTCAGGGCCAGCCTGGTCTACATAGTGAATTCTAGGCCAGCTGAGGTTACAGGGAGACCCTGTCTCAAAAAGACCAAAACAAAAAAAAAGAAAGAAAAACAACAACAACAACAACAAAAAAGAAGCTTCTCTGACCAACACTGGGCGCAGCACCAGTCTATGTACATAAGCACAAATATTAGAATGCAGTTTGACAACCTAACTATTTAGCAAAACAACAAACAGTAGGCTCCCCCCTGGGGCCTATGATCTCCCTAGCCATGAGTTTTGACCATGCTTACAGTAGCAGGCATGAATTCCCTCCTGTGGAACACAGCCTTCAGTCTTTGTCACAATACTTTATTTACTTGGGCAGTCTGAACTCCATCTGAGCCATGGTTTCTTCATTTGAAAATTCATTCATTTTCTGCTCAAGCACAGGTGTGTGTATACATGTACCAAATTTGTGCTACAAAGTGAAACAAACTAAAAAGGAAATTTTTTTTTGAGACAGTGTCTCAAGTATTCCAGGCTGACCTTAAACTCACTATGTAGCCAAGGATAACCTTAAATTTCTTTGCCTCCTATTCCAAAGTGCTGGAATTACAAGTGTGTGCCACCACCCTTAATTTATGGAGTGCTAGAGATCCAACCCTGGGCTTCCTGTATGCTAGGCAGCACTCTACCAACTCAGCTACATCCCCAACCCTATTTTGTTGTTTATTTTGAGACATGATTTCACGGAACCGAGTCTGACCTTGAACTTCTGTGTGCTGAGGTTCCAGGCATGGACTGCCACACCCTACTTACTTAGTGCTAGAGTCTTTAGTGCAGGACTTCTTGCATGTTAGACAAACATTCTAGCAACTGAGCCAAATCCTGAGCTAAAGTAAGATTTTGAGCCTATTGATTGTTAATAGGCCATCTTAGTAACACCATAAGCCTCATGAGGTCAGATGTGAGGGCTTCTCAATCACCATTCTATCCCAGCATACATTTCGGGGGGAGGGTCTGGATCATCAAAGCCACCTTGCTGCCAGGGAAGGTGAAAGGACAGCCACTTTGGCATTCAGATTGGATTATGACATTTTCTGCTTTCAGGGACTTCAATTCTCTCCTTGTCTGGGAATTCTAGCTCCCTATCTCCTCAGGTCCATGTGCCAAGCCTTTCTGAGCCTCTGAAGTAAAATGTGCTCTGGGCCAGGAATCCTTGCTGGGATTAAAAATAAATAAAAGCACATCAAAACAAGTTAACCACAAGAAATGACTTTGCAGGATAATTAGGCATCAGCAGTAAAGGCAAAGTTTGGGTCGCCAGACTTCCCCTGTCAAGAGTGCCAGCCATTGCACTGCTGAACAGGGCAGAGCAGCCAGGTTGGCTGGAGCCCCTTCTGGCCCTCCACCACTTCAAATAGACAAGACTGCCACATCCTGGCCAGGGAAAATGGACTCTAATTCCAGCTGTCACCACCTGCTGGAGTGATCTAAAAAACCATGCCTCTTCAAGCTGTCTGTAGTCATCTGTAAAATACAAATAACAATGATGCCTAACATCAGTTTACCACAGACTTAGCATTTCAGGAACTTTTTCACTGGACCAAGCCCAAAGAAATGCCCAACAGTCATTTATTAAGCAGTTAGGGTCAAGTACTTTAATGTTGTCTGAACAACCTCCGGACAGACATCATTGTCCCTCAAACTTTGAACTATTCTGCACTTGCTGAGTTTCCCCCAGTACTTGAGGGTGACTTGACACCCAGTTTGAGAACTACAGTCTTGTAAAGGTTTCAAAGATGGAACGTGAGGCTGTCTTTGTATGTCAAGGGCTTAAAATGTGTGTCTCTGTGTCTCCTACTACCATCACCACAGCTGTGCTCCCTACCCCAAGCTCTTCCCACTTGATGTTCACCTCCCTCTGGGCGCCTCCAGGCCTGAGACCCCATTCTCCCCTCACTAGCTCCATGTTCTTGGCACATCTTTGTAGATGGGTGTGCCTGTTTACTCTTAGCTTCGGCTTGGTTGTGTAGCTCATTTATCCCAAAGATAGTATAGGCAGAGAGTGGTCTTGTGTGGTTCTGAACTTGGGCCTTAAAGCGGCCTTGTGTGGTTCTACTTGCTCTTTTTTTGTTTGCTCATTTGTCTGTTTAAGACAGGGTCTCCCTATGTAGACCAGGCTGGCTTGGAGCTCCCTATGTAGACCAGGGTTGTCTTGAACTCAAAGAAATCTGCCTGCCTCTGCAAGCACTCTATCAGCTGAGCCACATCTCCAGCCCTCTTTTATCTTACCTCTTGTATTGCCAAGAGAACATGCTAGGGATCCCAGGAAAGTGCACAGGAACCCATGGAGCAGCCTCAGACTGCAGGCGTGTGGCCTGCAGCAGAGCATCCTACTGACCCCCTAACTTGTGTATGACAATAAATTATTACCATGGTTTGAATGTGTCCTCCAAAGGCCCAGGGGTTAAAGACCTTGACCCCAGTCTTGAGTACAATGGGAGGTAGGGAAAACTTGAAAATAGGAGGCCTGGTGGAAGGTTTTCCAGTCATATGAAGATAATAATAGGACCCTGGCTTCTCCCTCCCTCTCTCCCTCTCTCCTTTCTTCTTTCCCTCCCTCCTTCCTTCCTACCTGGCTACCATGAAATGAACAGCTTGCTCTACCACACATGCCCTGCCATCATGTCTCACCACAGCTCCAAGCAACAGGGCTAACTGAAAATGAACTAAAACCTCCAAAACTGTGAGCCAGAATAAACCTTTCTTTTTTTAAGTTCATTATGTCAAGTATTTTGTTATAGCAACGGAAAGCTGACTAACACAGTGTTGTTGGAAAGTATGGCATTTTGGAGAGGTTTATTATGCAGTGCCCTGTGACAGTCCAACCTGTCTGTGGCAAATTTAGAGTGTCTGAGAATGAGCTGATTGGCTCATTTGGTCAGCATCCAAAACAGCTCCATGAACATCAGTCACCATGAACCAAGGATCTCCTTCCTGTCTAGTCTGCAGGTGGTTATTTTAGACTAGAGTAACCATCTCTGTTCCAGACAATAGTCCCATTACTCAGGGCCATGGAATGCAAAGCCTGTGACCTATCTGGAAATAATCATTTCTGGTCCCGTTGTTTAAAGGGTGTGTGGATGTAAGAGGCAGCTGTTTCTTGGGTCCACTTTGTTTCTGAGGAGTGACAGTGGCAGAATAGACTTTGCATGTTGTGGTGGTTTGAATGAAAATGTCCCCCATAGGCTCCAAATAGTTGGACATTTTGTCCCCAGATGGTGGCGCTGTTTTGGGAAGTCTTAGAAGGTGTGGCTGTTCTGGAGGAAGCACATCACTGGGGGTGGGCTTAGAGAGTTTTTAAGCCTTGTTGGATCTCCAGTTGCTCTTGTTTCCTGTGCTTGAAGATGTAGAGCCTAGCTTCCACTCCTCTTCCAGCCACCTCTGCCGACATGCCTTCCTGCCATGATGGATTGTAATTCCCTGGGAACTGTAAACTCAAATAAACTCTTCCTTCTATAAATTGCTTTGGTCATTGGCCCTAATCACACATGGTCTCCTGGATTTGGGGAGGGCTAAAGTATACAAACCGGGGAAGGCTAGGAAGAGAAGGCATGACCCATGTTGGGTAAAGGCTTTCCAGTGTGCATACCCTCAGGTCATACATATACCTCCGCAACCCCTCAGTTAGCGAGTAAGCTCAGTAAATTCATTGGTTCCCCAGTAAAACTCTAATCAAACATTAGCTTG
>NW_008329150.1:289938-290213 GCF_000622305.1 Nannospalax galili | reverse complement strand
TTAAGAGTTCAAGGGATTACACTTCCCAGACATTAGGCTTAAGTCCATATAAAATGTTATTTAGACAATTATTTCTTATTAATGATTTTGTTCCTAACCAGAAAGTGCTGCTCAGATGTAAGACTTCAAATCTTGGTCTCCAGTACTGTAGTGCCCACCGTAGCTAAGGGAGACAACCAGTCTATTGTTCTACAATGATGGATAAATTTGTTTTCTCCCCCATCCTAGAAGCCTTTGAGAGGGAACTGACACTGATTCTAACTACTCCAACAGCT
>NW_008329150.1:268549-289863 GCF_000622305.1 Nannospalax galili | reverse complement strand
AAATTGCCCTGTTCTGACTTTTTTCTAGTTCCCTGTCTAGAACTTGTAATGCTAATTACTCTTGTCTTTACTTCTCCTTCACATCTCCTATTCACCAGTCAAGGACTTTCTTTTCTCCCTACAGTTAAGATTTATGCAATCTGAGAGTCTTTTAGATCGACCCACTGAAGAGGTACCCCAATTCCTCACCCTGTGTCCCTGTTCAGCTTGGAAGAAGCCAGAGCAGTCTGTGTCCCGATTTGGGTAACTTCTTCAGAGGATGGTGTGATAAGAATAGGAGGCAGGAATTCACTAGGCAGTAAGGGTAAAAAGACCCCAAAGAAAAGTAGCTGGTTTCTTAGCTAAAACTCACAATGTCCTTGGGCCTCTTAGCAACCTACTCCGTTCTAAAAGCCAAAAATGTCGAAAATATTTGGGAGCTTTTATCTAATCCTTAAAAGATTTTAGGGTTACCTCTTTGGGGGGGGGGAATGTTAGAGTAGCCAAAAGCCTCATAAAAAATAAAAGAAGAAAGAGTATATGAAGTTATCAGAAAAAAGTGTTGGGGAGATATAGGAAGAGCTAAAGGGGTGGGAGTGGGCATGGATTTGATCAAAACACCTCTGCTGCCATGCCTCCCTGCCATGATGGACTCTTGCCTCTTGGAACTGTAAGCCAAATAAACTCTTCCTTCTATAAGTTGCTTTTGTCGGTGTTTTTTATTACAGCAACAGAAAAGTGACTAATAAAGTAATTGGTACCAGAGAGTGGGCTGTTGGCTGTGAAGAACCTGACCATGTGGGGTTTGGGAGGAATGTGGAAGACTTTGGAAGTTTGGGCTAGAAAAGCAGTTGATTACTGTAAGCAGAGCTTAACGGGCCATTCTAATAGGGGCCTGGAAGAAAGTAGTGCTGAGAACAATGTGGTTCCAGAGGGAACTAAGGACTTAAGCAGCACTTGGGATATTTTGGCAAAGAGTCTGGCTGGAGTCTGCCCACCACCAAAAAGCTGGCCTGAGGTGAAGTTGAAAAGCAATGGACTAATTTCTCTGGCAGAAGAAATTTCAAGACAGCCTAATGTAAAAATGGTGGTGTGGCTATTAATAGTGAATATTATGTAGATCTACAGTGAAAAAGAGCAAATGGGGCAGAAAGAAATACAGTTTGGATTGAAAAAGAGCACTAGGAAGATAAATGTTGGTGCCCTGGCATGTGATGGAGAAGATCCCTTTGATAAGGAGATTGAAGTGATTAAGGAGATTAAAGTGATTAAGGAGGGGCCTAGAGATTCCCACTTAAACAATGGAAAGAGTGCCTCCAGGGCAAGACCACACCCAGTTAAGCCTCCAATTTGTGAAAGGAAAATGCTGCAGGGACCACTAAAGAGAAAAGCTTCTAAAATGGATAAAACAGGCTGGAGTCCATCAAAAACTTGCAGTCAAACTTGGCATTGTTGTTCACCTGGTGCTGGTTTTAGAGGCATGAAAGATGCAATAGTGAGAGGGCTGGAGAGATGGCTCAGCGGTTAAGAACACTGGTTGTTCTTGCAGAAGACTCAGGTTTGAATCCCAGCACCCACATGGCATGGCAGCTAACAACTGTCCTAACTCCAGTTCCAGGGGATCAGGATCCGAAGCCTTTTCTGTTCTCCACGGACATTGTATGATATGGGTGCACTTACCTACATGCAGGCAATATATGCATACACATAAAATAAAAATAATAAATAAAATATTTTTTTTTTAAAAAAAGAAAGAAAGATGCAAGAGTGAAGGGGTCATCAGTTCTTCCTTCAAGGTTTCAGAGAGCTGAGGCCAGGCAGCATGCAGCAGGGGTTCCTCTGCCTAGAAAAGGAGCTGTGAAGGTGAAGCCTGGTTGGCAGTGGAGATCTCAAGAAGACATTCGTGATGCCAGAGCTGTGAGAGATCTGCCAAGACCTGCACACAGGGAGTGGTACCAGCCCAAGCGAGAGATGTGTGTTGCACAAAGCAAAGCTTAGAGAGGCTGAGCCATCTAAGCCCTTTGCAAGTAAAATCCCAGAAGTTGGATGTGGAGCTACTGGATTTGGTGTTTTCCCTGCTGGTTTTCGGTCTTGTTTTGGTCTGGTATTTCCTCACTGTGCCTCTATTCCTCCCTTTTGGAGTGGTGATGTGTATTCAGTTCCACTGTATGTTGGGCGTATGTAATTTTCCTTTTGATTCTATAGGGACTTACAGTTATTTTCCTGTGTCTCAGAAAAGACTTTGGACTGTGGACTTTTGAATCGTATTGAGACTGGTAATGACTATGGGGACTTTTAAAGTTGGACTAAATGTATTTTACATTTTATATGGCCATGAGCCTATGGGGCCCAGGGAGTAGAATGTGGTGATTTGAATGAAAATGTCCCCCATAGGCTCCAAATATTTGGACATTTTGTCCCTAGATGGTGGCGCTGTTTGGGGAGTTCTTGGAAGGTGTGACTATCCTAGAGGAAGCATGTCACTGGTGGTGGGCTTAGAGAGTTCTTAAGCCTTGCCAAATCTCCAGTTGCTCTCATTTCCTGTGCCTGCTAGAAGATGTAGAGCCTAGCTTTCACTCCTCCTCCAGCCACCTCTGCGACCATGCCTCCCTGCTGTGATGGATTCTAATTCCCCTGGAACTGGTAAGCTCAAATAAACTCTTCCGTCTATAAATTGCTTTGGTCAGTGTTTCTATCACAGCAACAGAAAAGTGACTAATGCACATGTCGAACTGTGTCTGCTGCTTCAATCAGAATGCACCTTGAGCCGTAAACCCCAGAATGAAAAAAATGTGATTCTCCCAACAGCTCAGTTCAGCAACTTCTTTTAGATGCATTCAAGGTAGAGCCCAGATCCCAGGACAAGGCCCTTTTCCTGCTTAGTAGGTCTCATACACAGAAAGAGCCCCAGGTCCTACCCAGTGGAGCCCTCTCAAATCTTCCTGGACATATGGCTGCACTTCATATTCCACTGACCAAGTACCTGCTGCTTGGTGGAAACTTCACAACACCCTCTCCTCTGTGAAGTCCAGCTTCCCCTGTGTCCTGCACCTGCTGCCCCAGCTCTGTCTTCTGATGCCACGATAAACAGATAATCTTTTCTCCTTGATTTATAAATATTTATGAAATTTTTCACTTGTTTGACTTCTTTTTGGTTCTCTTTCAAATTAAAAAATGTATTTATTTGTTTTGGTTTTATTTTAGTATATGTGTGTGGGTACCCTCAGAGGCCAGAAGAGGGCATCAGATCCCCGAGAGCTGGAGTTACAGGTCAGTGTGAGTAGTCCAACATGTGTGCTAGGAACGAAGCTCAGTTCTTCTGGAAGAGCAGCAAGCTGAGCCATCTGTCCAGCTCTTCAAATCTGCTTTTTTCCTTCTTGCTTTTGATTCCTTTTTGTAAGTTATAATGCTTTGCAAAACACTTTTTAAGTGTCTTTTGAAGTGCTTGGGGGAAGACAGGTTTGATTCCACTGTGAATGTATCTGCTGACAGTCATGGTAGACAGTTTCCTTGTGTGTTTTGTCATTTTGGATCCTGGGTTAATCCTAGGGGAGCATTATTCATGCTTATTTTGCATAGCCTGGGCTGAGGGCAAGTCTTTCTAGCATGGAAGGAATTTGTTTTGTCAGTTACCTCTGTATCTAGGATCCCTGTGCTAAGTCTTGGTTTAGAATTTCTAGTTCATGAAGACAGAATGAACTCTAAAAAAAATCTTACATGAGAACACATCCCATTTATCCCCAATGTAACATTAGTTTGGGAATTGTTTATTTCCATCTGGTAGGATATCAATTCCAGGAAAACAGGGCCTTTTTCTCTGGTTTTGGGCTATCTGCCCAGTGCCTAGGGCAGAACTTGGCACACAGTAGACACTTGATAAATGGTTATTGGAAGAAACAATTAAAGAATATCCTTTTCATGGTGTGTTGTGAGAAATAAACAGGGAATTGGGCAGGACTATGATTACCTGCAAGCTGCACAGAGCCAGTCACAAAAGGCGTCTACTGTCTCACCCGACAAGTGGATGCTGTTGCTGACTCAGTGACAACCGTAGATCTTTCGTTTTCTTTACTGTCATCTTATGTTTGCAAGATGCCTATTAGAGCTGCAGAGGTCACACGCACATTCAAAGCAGACAGAAGGACAAAAAATAAAAGTAAAATGGAGGCACTAGTACCATTTTCCTTGTCGTTAGGAAGGCAAAAGATTTTCTTAATGTGTTAAGAACAAATTTCTGCTTTGATCTCCTTCACTAGAAATGGGTCACATGAGCATCCCAGAAACAAGGGTACATGGGAGAGAGAGAGGTGGGGGCCTGGGACCACAGATAGAGTGTCTGTCCCAAGGGATATGTTTGCACCTGCATAATCTACACAGAACACTTAAAGAAGCCATCACAGGGGTGCCTGCTTCTGCTAAAATCACCAGCATCTCACAGAGCCTCATGGTCCTTGGGATCCTGTTGGTATCAGAACCCCTCGACTTCTGGAACCAGCAGGCACTGAGGTAACCACATGCCAGTCTCTTCCCTTCCCTGTTTTCTTCAAAGCACTGAAGCCTTAAAAAAAAAAAAAAAAAGGAAGGAAGGAAGAAGGAAAAAATCCAAACTATGTTTTCTAACATAACAACGTTCTGTTCTCATTAACTCCACCATTGGTGACTTAGCTGCCAGCCTGAAGGAAGCTAGTGACTGCAAGTCAAAGTTCCTACAAGCCCATAACCAGGTCATCACCAAGGTCTCGCTCAAGGACACTGAGATAGAAACAGCAGGAGAGCCAGTCTTGGATCTTGGGCAGGCCCTAGAGTGGCTGAGAAAGGAGTTGGTAAGCCTTTAGCCTTCCTCTTTGACCATCTTCTCCCTGTATTTCCAAGGCTCTGGTCCCCCTCCCAGTCCCCCACTGACCCAGGCTGAAGTTGGGGCCCTGCAAGCACCCCTTCCTGGGGCAGCCACATAGTACACAAGCCAATTCTCAGGTATGGGAAAAGTAGGTCATGGCTTACATAGGAAACTCTGGGTACTAGCCAGACGGTTTTAGCATTGTACATGATGCTGGCAATGCACCCAGCTCTGCTGCTGTTTGGCCTCTAGTTGATGCCTTTACCTCTCAGCCTCAGTTTCTTTAATCACAAAATGAAGGTACAATATGCCAAAATGGCAGGGGTTATTGGAAGGCTTCATTGAGGGATGTCTATCACTCATTTAATGAGTGCTTGGCACGAGAGGTTATAACCTGGACTCTGGTGGACAGAGAGAGGACATTCAGTGCCTTAGCCTGGGTCCTCAGAAAAGCAGAAGCACCAACAAGACTTGAGGTTAACAATGTATTTGGAAGTGCAGTCCCAGAGAGACCAGAGGAAGGAAGCTGAGTGAAGGCAAAGGTGAGCACTGTGACCCAGAGCTACCACTGCAGGAGCCAGAAAGAGCCAGCTGCCCTGCTGCAGGACTTCCTCCAAGAGCTATAGGAGGAGCTGAGCCTCAGAGGATCGAGCCTGAGGACAACACTTACCTGTACTGTTTGCTCCCAGTCTCCCATTTCCATCGGTAAAAGACCACCCCCAGGTTGCTAATTCTCCTGAATGTATATGCCACATTGCTTGGTCTCTCCATGGCTGCTTGCGAAGCCAGGCTCCATGCCCTTCACTGTGCTGCTTTTCTCCAAGCCCCTCAAAAGAGAGGTGTCCTCCAAAGTGTGTGTGCACAGGAGCCGAAAGAGAAGTGGAAGCAGCCAGAGCAGCAGAGGGAAGGACAGACAAAATCTTCCCAGGAGACCTTTGTTGGTTGCCAGGCAACAAGCCAGCTGGGACACAACCCTGACAGGGCTTCTCATGGGACTGGGGCCGCAGGAACCCCAGCTGTACTGCCCGCCCTCCTGGCACACAGATGGGCGCTCTTCATTTGTAAAGTGATCGATTTGGCACAAAATTTAAAACACTTTTTTTTTTTTTGCAGTGCTAGGAATTGAACCCAGGGCCTTGTGCATGAAATACTCTACCATTGTGGTATACCCCAGCCCTCTAAAATACTTTTTTGTTTGTTTGTCTGCTTGCTGGCTTCTTGAGACAGGGTCTCCTGTAGCCACTGCTGGCCTGGAAATCGTTCTGTAGACTAGGCTGGGCTTGATCTCACAGAGATCCGCCTGCCTCTTCTTCTCGAATGCTGGAACTAAAGGCTCTCTTTTGTGGTTTTTAAATATATGGTGTGAAAATTAACTCATCAAAAAATAAATTTTAACATTTTTAAGAGTTATTTTATTTTTAATTATGTATACACATGTGCACATGAGTACAGGTGACCATGAAGGTCACAGGGTCAGATCTCCCTGGAGCTGGAGTTACAGGTGGTTGTGAGTCACCCAACATAAATGCTGGGAACTGAGTTCTGGGCCTCTGCAAGAGCAGTATGAGCACTTAACTGCTGAGCTGTCTCTCTAGCCCCATTTTTTAAAAAGATTTACTTTATTTTTAATTATGTATATCTGTGTGTAGGGATGTCTGGGGGGATATGTGCAAGTGAGTATAGAAATTTAGCATTTTATAAGAGGAAGCAAAACAGAGAAAATGTCTGAAAACATTCCTGGGGAGATGGGAGGAACAGAGGTTACCCACTGCAGCATTCTGACACAGCAGTTTCAAACTTTATGATCTTAGGTCTCCTTTGTTCTTGTCAGAACTATCAAGGACACTAAAAAGAAAGCTGTGTATGTGTATTGGAAGCCCAAACTGAGAAATTTTAAATATTTATTCAGCAATGCATTTAAACAAGTTAAAAACTTTCTCTCTCCTTTCTCCTTTCTCTCTCCTTTCTCAAGACAGGGTCTCCCTGTAGTCCCAATTGTCCTGGAACTGCTATGTAGACCAGCTGGCCTCAAACTCACAAAGATCCACCTGCCTCTGCCCTCTGAGTGCTGGGATTAAAGGCATGTACCACCATGCCCAGCTTATATTGAGTTAGATGACTAGCCCTGCTTCACACTGTTGCAAATAACTTTAGCATCTGGCTTCATAGAAGGCAGCTGGGTGCTCCTTTCTGCTCCTGTAGTCAACTACTGAGATATCACACATCTCTGGGTAATTCCACTACGTGCTAATCAAAAAGCAAAAGCAAAAAGAGAAATCATATCTTAGCATTGTAGGAAAAGTAGTGATGCTTACTGATCCCCCGAAAGTGTTCTGAGAACCCAGGTGTTCCCAGACTTCTCACTGTGACACTCTTCTAAAGGTCTCGAGACTGCTGGGTTTGCTTTGCTTTGTTACTAATGACAGAAGCCACTGTCACCTTAATACCTGGGAGGTAGTTTGTCACCTGAGGATTAAAGGCTATAGTGCTATCTATGTCACACTTCAGAGCGTGTCTTTCAAGGGCCTAATTCATTCTGTCCTTGGAAGGTGAGTAATTTGCTCAGTTTTCTGGAGAAACTGAGGCTTTGAGGGAGGGAACCAGGGGCTTGTCTCCCATGAGACAGTGCTGGAAAGGGGCTTTATGGGGACAGATGATGCCCCTCACACACCACAGATGCCTCCTTTCTCCTAGGCTGAGATGCAGATCCAGGACCAGCAGCTTCTGTTCACACTCAGACGTCTTCACAGCCTTCTGGAGGAGCTGAGAGCAGAGAAAGCCCACTGGGAGGATGCCAGGCCTGGTGGAGGGACATCACCTGTTCGAGCTCAGCTGAGTTCTGAGGGCAGGGGCTGCTGGCCTATGTCCAGAAAGCTGGCCAAGTTCCTTGGAAGGGAAGAGAACAAAGTTCCCTTCCTTAACTGGCCAGAGAGAATACTCAAACACTTCCTATGCTAGCTTAAATTTTGGTGGGATTTGTGTTAGTTAATTTTTAAAATTTAATGCGTATGAGTGTTTGCCTGTATATGTGTATGTGCACTATTTGTGTGCCTGGTGCTCTTGGAAGCCAGAAGAGGGCACTGGATCCCTTAGAGCTGGAGTTACAGATGGTTGTGAGCAGCCATGTGAGTGTTGGGAACCAAACCTAGGTCTTCTGCAAAAGCAGCAAGTACTCTTTACCACTGAGCCATCTCTCTAGCTCCATTGATAGTGTATTTTCAGGAATGAAAGCTATTACACTAGGACTCTGAGTTTATCTCTGCTTTCATCTGCTATGAATCCTTGGATCTGTCACTCAGCTTCTATGGGTCTTTGTCACGCCTGTGTGTGTGTGTGTGTGTGTGTGTGTGTGTGTGTGTGTGTAAAGCATATATTGGATATAAACATGCTTCAAAAGTACAATTCTGTTACATAGTTTCTGGAAAGCACTCATTGTGATAATCCAATTCTTGGTAGGAATTCCTCACAAGGCAAAGGTGGCTACCCAGTGTTGCCTTGGTGAAAAATCAGAACCTTTGGTGACTTCATGACTGTATTCTGTGTTCCCAGCAGGCCTTTCTGCCCTCCTTCATCTGATTAACAACAGGTCTTATTGCCACAGTGGATCACAGAGATGGCCAACAGTCAAGCATGGTTAAATATATAATTCATGCTGGTTCTAACATCATAATCAGCTCCATGGTGGGCATGTGATTCAACAGAGCCAAACTCCTTCCCTGGGATTGCTGTTGGGACCCTGCCAATGCCACTTCCTAGGTGTCAGTTGCTTCCTGTTAGACTGTGTTGACTTTTGCCAATAAACAATGTGGGGTTAGGGGGCTGGAGAGATGGCTCAGTGGTTAAGAACCCCGGCTGTTCTTGCAGAAGACCAACCCACATGTGGATCCCAGCAACCACATGGCAGCTAACAACTGTCCATAACTCCAGTTCCAGGGGATCTGACACCTCTTCTGTCCTCTGCAGGCATTGCATGACACGGGTGCACTTGCCTACATTGCAGGCGATACATACATACACGTAAAAATAATAAAATATTAAAAAACAAAACAATGTGGGGTTAGTTAGACTCCAAGGCAGGAGGGAAGAGGAGGTACTGGCTCCTTTGTCCCTGTAGTGTCCTGAGGGCTTCTTGCAATTCTCAGTGTCACCCATAAGCACTGCTTCACCTCAGAGCAGCTGGTACCAGGTCTGTACAGATGTGGGAGTCCCTGCCTGCATAGAAAATGCCTTTTCAGATCTCTGCAGGATAGTGCTGCAGGGTTCCTGTCTGAATGTGTTTAAATTCTAATCCGTTCAGTTTCTTTATTCCCTCAGCACTGGGGGTGGTAGATGCTTCCAGTATTTGCTACCTTAGAACTCTTTTTATAACCTCCCAGCACCCAGTTAACTTGATAGTTAGTTAACAATTCTTTGTATTAAATTCTGTGTTTAAAATTTTAAAGAGGTATGGCATCTGTTTCCTGCTTAGTCCAGCTGACACCACTTTTGCAGTTCTTACCAGTGTGGCGGTTACCACTCCTTAGCTCATGTCTTCCAGTGCACAAGAGTTTCTAGAGCACATGTAGCAGAGTGGTGAACTGGAGAAATGGGAAAGCTCATGTTTGTAAGTAACCTTAGTCCAGGAGAAGGACTCATGAGCCCTCACCCCTAGTTGAGGAGCTACTGACACGTGATGACTTGGGGGGTAGAGGAGTCAGTTTTCTTTAAGTATTGAGCCCCTGGTAGGTCAACTATGCCAGTGAATGGACCTATACCCATGAGTAAATGGGTGGCACAGATTGGACTCAGTAGGTAATTGAAAGGAAGGAAAGAAGGGAGGGAGACATAAAATGGGGGCTATGGGTGAATCTTATACGAGTTAGGGAAAAGAATGGAGTGAATATGATCAAAATATATTGAATGTATGTATGAAATTCTCAAAGAATTAATAAAAATACTATTTTTAAATAAAAGAAACTTAGTCCAGTTTCACCCTGTAAATACACATGAGATTTCATTGTACCCCCACATGACCAGCATTTAATGATATCAATCTGAAATTTTGCCAGTGTGTGTCTGTAATTCCAGCACTTGGGAGGTTCAGTCAAGAGGACTGTATAAGTTCAAGGCCAGGCCTGGGCTGCATAGTGAGTTTCCAGGCCAGCTAGGCCTGGGGATGTGGCTCAGTGGTACTGCATTTGTCTAGCATATGTGAGGCTGTATTTGATCCCCAACATCACAAAAGGATAAAGAGAAAAAGATTTTAACTTGCTTGATCCTGATTACAAAAATGGTTGTTAATCTGAGTTTTAATTTAATTCTAACCCTACCATTTCTTGTGTGTGTGTATGTACATGTGTGGGTACCCATACATATTGTGTGCACATGAGGATGGAGCCCAGAGGTCAATGTCAAATGTCTTCCTCAATTGCTCTCCACCTTATTTTTTGACACAGTGTTTTTTACTGAACTAATTGCTAGACTGTCTGGCCAGCAAGTCCCTGACAGCCTCCTATCTTCACCTCCACAGCACAGGGATCACAGGTATAAACCATCTCACCTGGCTTTTTACATGGGTGTTGGAGATTTGAACTCAGGCCCTCATACTTGTGTAGCAAGCACTTTACTGACTGAGCTATCTCTGAAGCTCTTTTATTTCTTACTTTTCGCTCATAGGTGAGTGGCCCAGCCTCTCTGAGCTTCATTCATCTCATTGCCCATCTATAAGAAGGCAATGATGATAGTACTCCCCATTTTTTGTTCTAGGGGAACCATTCACATACAGCACTTCACACAGCACCAAACCCTGGAAAGGCTAATGAATGGCAGCTTCTTGTTACTGCCATGGGATTGCACACTAACTTGTGAAATTGTGACTACAAATAGACAAGCTCATTAAAAACTATCATCCAAAGAGATATCTTCCTGGCCATGCAAAGTAGAAGTGACACTGGTCTCCCATGTCCAGTGCCACCACCGCTACCTTCTGTCCCTCTTTCTCCAGGACTCTATATCTAGAACCCATGTTCAGTCCTGATCCCAGATCAAAACCAACTGAGACTGAGTCCAGATGCTAAAAATGATGCCCTGAGCAGGGCTTACGGAGGACTGGGGATAGAACCCATCCAGAACAACCAGCAAGCACCAGGGGGAAAGAAAAAGCCAAGGGTTTGTCCCCTAAGGTAGCAAAAATAGGTGTACATACACACCCAGGCCTGGTATTCAGGGTGAAGAGAGGAGGACAGAGCTGGCAAAAGGATGGTCAGTGGGGTCAGATACTAAACACACAGGGTCAGGAACGAGATCAGTTCAATATGTGAAACCTAGAGTAGGTTGGGATAACAGAGCAGGGTTCACTCTAGACTGATGACAAATGATCAGACTGGCTGGCCTCTGGTCCTGAGCCAGCCATGACACCTTATGGAGCATGTGTCAATGTGTACAAACTGCCCCCTTAAAGTGACAATAGCAGTCATGTTATGCAGTAGGCACTGCTGATTGTTGTAACCCTGTCTCCCCTGGGTCTGGGGGTTGCCCAGGCTCTGCTGAGTGGGTCTCTCTTTGGGTCTCGCATGTGGTTGCAGTCAGATAGGACTGTGGCTCCACGCATTTCAAAGGTGTATTCTCTCAAAGGTGTATTCACTCACAGGTCTTGCAGGTGACACTGGCAGTTGCCTGGGGCCTTATCTGAGGCCATCAGCTGAAACAGTTACACATGACCTCTCAAGTGGCCTGGGGTCCCTTGCAGTGTGGGGGCTGGGCTCCATTAACTTCTATCTGGACTGTACTTTACAGTTTTTCTGCATTTTCTCTGTTCTACTCCCATTGGTAATAAATGCCATTCTCTTGCTATGTGTGTGCATGTAGTGTGTGTATTACATGTTTGTATGTGTGCGCATGTGTACAGAGGCCAGAGGTTGGTGTCCAGTATCTTTCTCTATTTCTGTCTACCTTATTTATTTTGTTTATTGATTGATTGATGATTGATTGATTGATTGATTGATTGAGAAATGGTCTCTCACCAAACTTGAAGCTCATTGATTTGGCTAGACTCACTGGCCACGGAAATACAGGGATCTGCCTGTCTCTGCCCTGCCACAGCTAACGTTACAGACACATACCACTGCACCTGGCTTTTATGTGAGTGCTGGAGATATAAACTCAGGTCCTCATTTGTGCATGACAAGCACTTTCCTGCTTCGTCATCTCCCCAGCTCTCCTGCTACTTCTTAAAGTCAGAATCTTAAAGGCACTCCTTAAAGGCATCTGACTGGTCAGCTCAACTTTTGACACCTGGAAGGTTGTTGGATAAGGTATGGGAATGTCAACTACCTCTTCCTCCTCCTCCTTCTCCTCCTCTTCTTCCTCCTCTTTCTCTTTCTTTTCCTTCCTCCTCTTCTCCTTCCTCACCATCAATATATAAGTAATATAGTAAGAGTGATTGAAAGTGAGAGTTTCCACACCAGGCTGCCTGGGTTTACTTACAGATTGTGTTGCTTTGGGAAAGTAATGTAATTTTTCTATGCTTGCTTGTTCCTTTGTAAAGTGAAGACAATAAAAGAAATGACCTCACAGGGATCTTGAGCAAATGCAGTACATCAACAGATTTCTGGCACAGAGATGAATTCAGTAACTTTGCTATTTTTAATAATGACAGGAGCTGGGGACATGGTCCTGTCAATGGAGTACTTGCTGTTCAACACACACACACACACACACACACACACACACACACACACCACAACACATACGTGTGTGTGTGTGTGTGTATAATAAATCTGGCCTTTGCAGGCATTTCATGCACAGGTGCACTTACATGCAGGCAACACACACACACAACACACATACGTGTGTTGTGTGTGTGTGTGTATGTATAATAAAAAGAAATAAAAACAAAGGAACAAAAAGTCAGATCACTGGGAAAGAAAGCCTCGCCTTTCATTGCCCTCCCAGCAAGATGCTCCTCAACAGGAAGGCAGAGGGCCTAAGGAATCAGTCCTGTGATTGCGGTCTGGGAGACCAGGAGGTTCTCTAAAGGAGTATTCTATGCAGACACCAGGTGGAGCCAAAACAGCACAATAGCTACCGTTCTCATCGCTCAGGACAAGGCTAAGAACATTTGTCAGAAACCCAACCTTGATGGTCAGTTTCATTTGTTCAGAACTGTCTGGCTTTTGCTTCCTTGGCCAGTGTCTTTTGGGTCTCCTTTTTACCAAATAGGACTTCTCACTAATCAGATGATATATCACCATGCTCTGTGTAATAGGTGTTTAACAGTTTTTCTGTCAGGACCCAAGGCAATCCCCCAGCTTTGGCCATTCAGCATCCTTGGTACCTTGGCTCCGGGACCTCGGATGGACACCAAATTCCATGATTCTCCTCTCTCCTTGCATAGGCCCTAGGCACACGTTCTCCTCTACTTTAAATCATCACCAGATCATTTACAACACCTGATGCAATGCTGTGTAAATGGTTGTTATGCTGTATTGTTTAGGGAATACTGACGACAGGAAAATGGTTGTATATGTTCATTCCAGATCCAGTTTTCCCCCACTGTTTTCTGTTCCCAGTTCCTTGTGTGCAATGATATGGATCCCATGGGTAAGGGAGACTGCCTATGAAATTCTTCACTCTGCACATGGGCCAGAAATGACTTGCAAGGGGAGCGAAAAAGGAAATTCCGTTTTTTTGTTGTTGTTGTTGGGTTTTAGGTGTCAGCTGGAAAAGGTTCTCTTATGCTAATCTCTGGGGCCCTTTAGGTTATATGGGGGAGAGTTTCCCAGGCATCATGTAGAAGTATCTCGATGTATGAACCCTAAATGTAGTCATGTCTGTTTTTCTTTTTCTTTTTCTTTTCCTTTTTGAGACATAGTCTCCTTGTAGCCCCAGCTGGCCTGGAACTCATTATGTAGACCACGTTGGCCTTGAACTCACAGAGGTTCACTTGCATGTGCCACCACACCCAGCTTAATTACATCAATCTTTATAAGAGTTACAGGCTACACACCTACTGCAGAAAGCTGTTAGAAGACAGAGACTAGAGTGATGTAACCTTGGGTCCAGGAACACCTGCAGCCACCAGGAACTG
Source organism: Nannospalax galili (assembly GCF_000622305.1). Lineage (NCBI taxonomy): Eukaryota > Metazoa > Chordata > Mammalia > Rodentia > Spalacidae > Nannospalax > Nannospalax galili. The sequence goes on along the minus strand of NW_008329150.1, from coordinate 275,980 downwards.
GAATAGGCAAGGGACAAATTTTCCCTGAGAGCCTCCAGAGGGACTTAGCCTGGTCAGCACCTTGCTCTTCACTCAGGGAAACTGACTTCAGGCCAGGGAAGAAGGGGCAGAACTGTGTCCCAGGGAGGGCAAAACAGTTCAGAATGGCAGAGCAGAAGCACCGCCCATGAACCAAGGCCTCGTATATGCTGGGAGCAGGAAAGGTGTGCAGCATTGGAGACACTGGGTTCTGGTTCCACCATTGCTATCCTAGAGTTCCAGTCACAATCACCAAAGACCACCTTGCATCAGATGCTAGCAGAAGGATGGGGCAGACACTGCATGTATCTCTCGCCTCTACTTCCTCTGTCCTGTAGCATGCCTCTCAGCAATATTCTGATCAGAGAAGCAGCAGTGTGGTAAGATCTTCTGCTCAGGCCAGAGACCTCAAGCTACCCTCTGTCCCTTCACCCACAAAATGAGGCTATTAAATTGTTCTTGTGGAGATGTCGAGTAGGTGCAGTGCACTAAGGTCATTACAGTGCTTTATTTGATGCTGGAAGTTAGAGTGGACCACTGAAAATGACAATAAATAGCTTGCAAGACACTTACGTGGTCCTTACTAGGGGCAGACACTGACGTATTAATTCATTTATTCCTCACAGCAAGCCCAGGGGGCAGGCAGTAATATTAGCCCCATTCTACAGAGGAGGAAACTGGGGGCACAAAGAGTTTAATGACTTTCCCAATGGCACACAATTAGTAAATGGCAGAGCTGGAACTTGAACACAGGCATTGAGGCTTCAGACAGTACATACAACCACTGCATCATCCTGTCTTCAGAAACAGCAGTTGTCATCACTTTGTGTATATCAGTACGTCTTCATGTGTGCACATATATGTGGGGTGCCCACGCATATGTGTGCATGTGTGTGGAGGCCAGAGGTTGACATATGGTGTCTTTGATTATTCTTCACTTTGTTTTGAGACAGGGTCTCTCACTGAAACTGGAGCTTACTAACAGCCTTCAGAAAGCCCCAGGGAACCTCTTGTCTCCACCTCATCGGGGATTACAGGTACATGCCGCTGTACTCAGCATTTTTATGTGGGTGCTGGAGATTGAATTCACATAATTTGGTGTCCATCCGAGGTCCTGGAGCCAAGGTACCAAGGATGCTGAATGGCCAAAGCTGGGGGATTGCCTTGGGTCCTGACAGAAAAACTGTTAAACACCTATTACACAGAGCATGGTGATATATCATCTGATTAGTGAGAAGTCCCATTTGGTAAAAAGGAGACCCAAAAGACACTGGCCAAGGAAGCAAAAGCCAGACAGTTCTGAACAAATGAAACTGACCATCAAGGTTGGGTTTCTGACAAATGTTCTTAGCCTTGTCCTGAGCGATGAGAACGGTAGCTATTGTGCTGTTTTGGCTCCACCTGGTGTCTGCATAGAATACTCCTTTAGAGAACCTCCTGGTCTCCCAGCCCGCAATCACAGGACTGATTCCTTAGGCCCTCTGCCTTCCTGTTGAGGAGCATCTTGCTGGGAGGGCAATGAAAGGCGAGGCTTTCTTTCCCAGTGATCTGACTTTTTGTTCCTTTGTTTTTATTTCTTTTTATTATACATACACACACACACACAACACACGTATGTGTGTTGTGTGTGTGTGTTGCCTGCATGTAAGTGCACCTGTGCATGAAATGCCTGCAAAGGCCAGAAGAGGGTGTCAGATCCCCTGGAACTGAAGTTACCAACAGTTAGTGTCATGTGGGTGGCTGGGAACCGAACCCAGGTCCTCTGTAAGAGTAGCCAGAGCTATCTCTCCAGCTCCTGTTTTTTTTTATTTCTAAAGACAAGTTCTCACTTTGTAGCTGAGGTTATCCTGGAACTACTGTGTACACAGGGGAGCCTCAAACTCATGGTGATCCTTCTGCCTGAACTTCCCAAGTGCTGAGATTACAAGCACGAGCCACCACGCTCAGTTTAGATCTGGCTTTGGGCTTCAGTTCTGCCATTGACTGAGTGTCCTGAGGCTAGTCACTTCAGTTCTGAACCTCACTTTAGCCTGAACTCCAAAATGAAAATGACACCCCTGTCATGGTTTGAATGAAAATGTCCTGCATAGTTTCCAAGTACCTGAATACTTGGTCAATTGGTGTCACTGTTTGGGGAAGGTAATAGAACCTTTAAAAAGTATGGCTTTCCTGGAGGAGGTGTGTCACTAGGAGTGGGCTTTGAGAGTCCATAGCTTTGCCCCACTTTGAGTATCTATTTCTCTTTCTGCTTCCTGTGCCTATCTGAAGATGTGAACTTTCAGCTGCCGCCTCTGCCGTGATGGATTCTTTTCCCTCTGGAACCATAAGCCAAATAAACTCTTCCTTCTAAGCTGCTTTGGTCACGGTGTTACTTATCACAGCAACAGAAAAGTAACTAATACAACTCCTCAGAGATGTAGAAAGGATCTTGAGAAAGGGATTCATAACTAGAATGGCTGTGAGTCATAGAAGAAGCCAACGGAATAGGCATGGGTTCATTAGAAACCTACTTACTGCTGGGCTGTGGAAAAAGCACATGTTTGATCTGAAGCACCACAGAGAAAACAAAATAATTTTATTGTGTACCTGCTCTGTGCAAGGCACTCTTTGGAATGGGGAAATACAGCAACAAATAAAAAAGCAAAATTCATGTTTCCATGCAGCTAAACAGTCTAGCTTTCCAGTTTTGAAGTCATGCATGCATTCATTTTACAAGCATGTTTTTGATACCACGAGGGGTCAGGGACTTCCTAAGCCATGGCCATAGAGAGTATCAAAGGAGCTCACAGAGGAGAGAAAGAGGCTTGAGTGGGAGAAAATTCAAGTCTGTAGAGCCTGAAGCTTAGATAATTTAGGTTTCTCTTTAGGAGAATGAATATGAATTCAAAAATACAGAAAAAGATTACGAAGGGATTTTCTTTTCTTTAGAATGAGAGAAACAGCAGATTACAAAATTTCAAAAGCCAACAAACATCACAAGTATCATAAATTCTGGAGTCTGAATTTTAAATGTCTCTCAGAGGCCCATACACTAAAGGTTCAACTGTCAACCTATAACACTATTGGAAGGTGGTGGAAACTTTAAGAGGTAAACCCTAGTGTGTGAAGGTCTGATCTCTGATCTGAAATTAACTCAGAGCTGGAACAAGAGGCCTCAGTTATTCTCAGCACACTGAGAGTAAGGAGGAAGAACGCTTCCTCCCTGGGGACTTGAGTGTTCTTGGCCTGAAGTTATTCTTATCATGAGACTGACTGTTCCTTGAACCCTGTTAAATGCACATAAGTAAGCTTTTATAACAAAGCTGTGTAGCTAATAAAGTTATAAGTAAAGAACAGAATGTTTAACAAGCACAGAAAGTTAAGATCCCAAAAAGGGCTGAGCCCTGGGAACATGAAGACACTGTAAATGTTATGAAGGTACTGTAAATATTAGGATGAGATAATTTGGCTTGAGAAGAATATTTTCTCTTCCTCTTGTTTTACTATAAATAAGGTTGCTTCTTAGAATAAAGCATGCATTGGTTCACACTCCACTGCATCCCCTGTGTCCTGATTTCTTCTGCACCTATTCCCAGGATCCCCGAGCCCTGAGAGGCTCTCAGCACTAGTGGAAGGAAGTTAGGTGACTGGGGAAATGTCCTCAAAGGACATATTACATGACCTTGGACCCTTCTCTTTCACTCTTGCTGCCCAGTCACCATGAGGTGAACAGAACTCCTCTTCTAGGTCTCCCCATCATCATTTCCTACCTCATCAAATGCCCAGAGCAAAAGAGCCACCTAACCGTGGACTGAGATTTCTGAAACCATGAATCAATGCAGCTATATCTGCCCTTTAAACTGATTGTCTCAAGTATTTTGTCATAGTATTAGAAAGCTGGCTGACACACATAGTATATTTTTATTAATTTACTAAATGATGTGGCTCATATAATTTTCTCTCTATTTTTGTTATATTGACATTATTTTTCTATAATAATTGAAAGGGATAATTCAGTCCTACAAAGTTAACTTCACGAGTATGGATACTTTAAACATTTCTTTGCATTGTAGCATTTAATGATATGCAAATTCCCAGGATTATTGTAAATCTGGAGAAATCTCTAAGCTTCTTTCCTATTCAAGTTCTGAGTATTACTGCATGGTGACTAATTTGAAATATTCTTTGAGCTGACAGCACATTAAACAGCTTATTTCTGATGTCCCCATTATAATTGTGTATTATGCATTCTCTATCTTATTCATCCATGTCAGTATTTTATGTCAAATAAGAGAAAAACTTAAATCCTTCTCAGTACATTTATGATTCATTCATTTTAGTTAATTACATAATTAAAGAATCATTTTGACTTGGAATGTATCTACTCTTAAGAATTACCACTTCATTATGTTTTGCAGAACCTCTCCTCTACAGGCATCAGACACCACTAAGGCAGGAACCCCACATAAGATGTGACCCAGTACAATGCGATCATACAACATACATCTTCCACATGGATGCAGTAGCTGATTACAGAAATCATACATGTCTGTGCTCAGTGAACACAAGACTGGTATCTTTTAGTTTGTCCATTTCTTTTTAAAATTTATTTTTAATTACATGTGTGTGTTGGGGGGGGTATGTTCATGTAAGGAAGGTACCTGCAGAAGCCAGAGGTGTCAGATCCTCCAGGAGCTGGAGTTACAGGTGGTTGGGAGTGGCCTGATATGGGAGCTGGGAATCGAACTCCGGTCCTCTGGAAAACAGTACATGCTCTTAACTGCTGAGCCATTTCTCCATCCCGGTTTGTGCACTTCTTACTAGAAAGGAAGAAAAATGTGTCGTCTATGATAGTTACACATGCTGCATTGTCAGGTAGATTTCTCTCCCTCCCACCCTCTCTCCCACTCTCACTCCTTCTTTGCTCCCTCTTTGTGTGTATATGATGTGTATGTGTGTGCACAATGTGTGTGTATGCATGCACATTCATGCATACAAGTGCAGGCATGCATTTATCATGGTATGTGTGTCAGATGTATCAGATGACAATCTCGGGTGTCTATCCTCAACTTCCACCTTTGAGACTGTCTCCGTTGTTTTTCCACTGCATATGCCAGGCTGGCTGGCTTGTGAACTTCTGGGGATTTTCCTGTGTCCACCTCCCATCTCCCTGTAGGACACTGGGATTACAGGCACTCAGGGTACATGTCCCACTTTTACATGGGCTCTGGGGATTTGAACATAGTTCTTCATGCTTGCATGGCAAGTGCTTTTACCTACTGAGCCATCTCCCCAGGCTTAGGTTTCTGCTTTAACTGGGTTCTGATGAGAGCTAAATCTTCTTCTGTTTAAGTTTAATATGTATAAAAATAAGAATTTTCCATGGACTAGCTTCTGGCTCTGTATGCTTCCTATCTTGTTTCCTGCCCTATGTGCACACTCCTGATACCGAGCACTAGCACAGTTCACGGCCCTGTACCCTCATTCACAAGGACGGTAAGGTAGCTTAGTGGGTGATGACTGTGTTTCTAAAATCTACTCCTACACTGTGATGGGCAGCAATGGCTTAAATACAGACGGAGGTGACAGTGGGCCATATGCATAGATCTTGAAACCTGAATTAAATGTGCGCTTTACTCTGCTTTGGTTGCATCCCTTGTCCCACCAACACTGTGGCAAGGAGTTGGGAGTGAAAAGCATCTATCTTAAAGAATTACAGTTAAATATAACTTCTGCGACGTTCACAGAAACACCTGCCCATGATGCCTGAGGCAGCATTAAGGGTCTTCCAGACCTTCATCTCAGTCATTGAGAGCTACTAAATTTGAATGAAAGTGTCCAGGAAGGAGCCTGAGCAGGATTGGATGTCGTTGTTTCCACATGCACTAATGTTTCTTATGAAGCTCAAGAGAATTAAGCCAGTTTTGGATTGTTTCACTCCAACAGGAATTTTTCTGATTCCAGCAATTGCCTTTAGCTATTGAAAGTTGTGATACTGCAGGCTGAAAGATTTGCTGCCCCCAAAGGGGAAGGAGGAGGCAAAGTGGATGAACTTTTAAATAATAATAGCAATCATAATATCCAATATCTATCTTATCATTGTAGGCTCTTTACATACATCACCTTGTTTATTTTTTACAGTACTCTATGGTGCAGTTTTATTATCAACATTTCCATTTTACAGATGAGAAAAATTGAGGGTCAGGGGCTGGAATCATTTCTGAAGGGACCTCCAGCTAGTCAGTGGAAACAGTACGCATCCTAAAGGTGTTTGGAGATCTCTCCTTTCACAGTGAGACGAGAGTGCCCAAGACCGGATCCTGCCCTACCCTTGCACTGGGATCAAAATGTGTTTCCAGAATGCAAGCACTGCTGCTCAGTGGGTGGGCTAGGTGGCAACAGCGGCCCCTCTCCCCTCAGCCCAGCCTCATACCCAGCCCAACCATTCCCCTGCTCCTCCTATTCTTGCCGTTCTCTCTCCTCCCTCTCCTCACACCTCAGGCTCGAGCCCGGCCCCCGCGCGCCCTCTCAACCTCTCCTCTCTTGCCACCGAACGCTTCCACAACACGCCCCGCCCTTAATCCCCGCCCACTACATAGCCCCGCCCCCAGTGCCTCACGCAACGCATTCTCTCCACACAACCCAGTCCTCAGCGCCGCCCCTCGCCACACGCCCCGCCCCCTCTGGTCACCGACACCCCACAGCAGGGGCGACCTGAGTCTCAGAGCCTCGGCGCGCGCGGGGCATTCGCTGCTCGCTGCCACCCCTCCTCAGACTCCACGCTCAAAGTAGGGCGTGGCCAGCTAGGCCGGGAGGGCTGCGGAAGGTGGGAGGGCTGGGTCATGGGGACCGTGGCCACCGATGGACCCCGCGCGCTGCACCCAGCTCCTCCGCGGACCCTCAGCGCGAGGCGTCGAGCCCACGGCCTGGCCTGAGGAGACCGATCCCCTGCGGGCGGCGCCCGGGCCTCCAGCTCCCTCTGGGAGGAGCCGTCCTGGGGGAGCCGGTGACGTCCAGGCCCTGTCAGCCCTGTCAGCCGCGGTCGCCAGCCCCGGGCAGATGGACCGCACTCTCCCCTCCGCCCTCGCTGTGCACCTTCTGCACCGACCCAGGGCATTCCGCCCCGCCTCTGTGAGGAGACCGATCCCCTGCGGGCGGCGCCCGGGCCTCCAGCTCCCTCTGGGAGGAGCCGTCCTGGGGGAGCCGGTGACGTCCAGGCCCTGTCAGCCCTGTCAGCCGCGGTCGCCAGCCCCGGGCAGATGGACCGCACTCTCCCCTCCGCCCTCGCTGTGCACCTTCTGCACCGACCCAGGGCATTCCGCCCCGCCTCTGGCCCGCCCTTTCCTTTCCTTTCCCTTCCCTCCCCTCCTCTTCCCCCTTCCTTCCTTCCTTCCTTCCTTCCTTCCTTCCTTCCTTCCTTCCTTCCTCCCTCCC
>NW_008329150.1:250935-267755 GCF_000622305.1 Nannospalax galili | reverse complement strand
GTCTCTGGTCTCCTGTATGTTGAATCCCAGCGGCGGGTTTTGCTTGGTTTTGGTTTTGGTTTTTGTTTGTTTGTTTGAGGGTCTCATTATGTAGACCATGCTGTCCTCGAACTCACAGAGATCCTTCTGCCTCTGCCTCTTGAGTGCTGGCATTAAAGGCATGCACCGCTGCCCAGCTCTGCTTTTGTTTTTGTTTTTAATCTATTGCTGAAAATGTAAATGTTACGTATCTCACTTACTTGAGAGCAATTTTTAATTTATTTTTATTTATTTGTATTAGTGCATTGCCTGCATGTGTGTAAATGCACCAGTGTTGTGCAATGCCTGCTGGAGTCAGAAGAGGGTGTCAGATCCCCTGGAACTGGAGTTAGGGACAGTTGTTAGCTGCCTTGTGGGTGCTGGGATTCGAACCCAGGTCTTCTGCAAGAACAGCCAATGTTCTTAACTGCTGAGCCATCTCTCCAGCCCCAGAGAGCAATTTTTAAAGATAAGTTTGGAATTAATTCCAAGACACCAAAACAGTAGAAAGGAAGTCCAACAAACACAAGGTGGGAGACAACACCCTCCGAGGTGTCTCTCAGGAACTGTGGTTTGGTACATTTCATAACCTTTAGTTTGATTCTTGTGGTGGAAAAGGGCATTGATCAAAGTTGACCCAAATTTTAAATTCTATGGCTGTGTCTTCATTTTGGCTTAGTGTCCTCTTTTACCAACGTTTAGTAGAAAAACTTCCATACTGGCAATTTAAAATGATGTAAAAGCAATAATTTGATTCTACTCTGAGTCAACATGTATAACATCTCTCCTCATTTGGGGCTTCGCAATAGAGCCTTACCATGTGGTCAAGAGAGCTGGAGAGATGGCTCAGAGGTTAAGAGCACTGGCTGATCTTGCAGAGGACCTGTGTTCCGTTCAGAGCACCCACATGGCAGCTAACAACTGTCCATAACTCCAATGCCAGGGGATTCACACCCTCTCCTGGCCTCCATGGGCTTTGCACATCCATGCAGACAAAACGCTCATTCACATACAGTAACAATTATGAAAAAGAAAAAAAAAGGAATAGTGCGATTTGTAGAGATAATGGCCATTTTCTTCATATTAAGTGAAAATTTTACCACTCTTCAAAACATTAAATTTTGGCGGTTTCTGTCTTTTGATTCTTTTCCTGTAGTTTCTTTTTTAACTTTATAATCTTTTGTAATTCTGTTATTTTAACTTAAACATTAATATACTTAAAGTCAAGCATGGCAGAAAGAAAATCAAAGCCACTCTGGGCTATAAGCAGCAGCCCATCCCAAGTAATAGTAATAGTAATAATAATAATAATAATAATAAACAATATGATAATAATGTCGAGCATCTTGAAGAGAAAAACATAGATGCCTTGATATAAATCAGTGATCCAACTGGGTGTAGTCGCATTGGACTGCCTTTAAGCCCAGCACTTGGTAGGCAGAGGCCGGCAGATCTCTGTGAGTTCAAGGCCAGCCTCGACTACATAGAGAGTTCCAGGCCAACAGGGGCTACAGGGAGACCCTGTCTCAAAAAGACAAAAAAAAAAAAAAGTCAGTGATCCAACATTTATCAAATTCTTAATTTTTAGGAAACAGATGACCTGTTTCTTAGTTTTATCTACCTCTTCCCATTCTATTTTCTTTGCTTGTTTCTATCTTCTACTTTTTTCAGCAACCTTCCTGCCTTTATTTTACTATATTAGTAAGAAAAGAACTCATATTATTTGTAGCATAAAATAAAATCTAAGGCAGCTGCAGAGATGGCTCAGCAGTTAAGAGCACTGGTTGCTCTTGCAGAGGACCAGGGTTCAGTTCCCAGCACCCACTTGTTGACTCACAACCGCTGGTAACTCCAGTTCCAAGAGATCCGATGCCCTCTTCTGGCCTATGTGGGCATTTCACAAATGTGGTACACTTACCTGCAGGCAAAACACTCATGCACTTAAAATAAAAATTAAAAATAGATAAATAAAATCTAAGAAAATATCTTTGATTCAAATACATTTAATCCAAGTGTGGCTCACAAAGAGGCAGAGCTTTGTCATTAGTTTATAATAATTTTCTAAATAAGGCTCTCTTTTTTTAAACAAGAAAATAATTTGAATAATACATTGGACTAAGAGATGATTTAAGCATTTTATAGAATTGATGAAATGTTTTTGCTTGCTGTAAAATAACACTCAAAAGTTTTTAAAATCAAATTAAGATATCTGTTTTGTGTTCTCTCTAGCTCCTTAAATATAACTAAGTAATTACACAGGCAACATGTTCTACACCCATGTGCTTATGAGTAAACGAGGGCCATTGGCTAAAATATGGCTTGCAGCTCACTGGGAGAAGAAACTTACAAAAGCCCATGTATTTGAATGTAATCTAGAGATAACTATTCAAAGAATTATTTCACCTAAGGTATGTTACTAATTAAAATAATTTGTATTAACTATGGCTTCTATAGAGTAAAGCAAGTAAAGTACATTTGTGTCATGAAATACAATTCCAAGATACTTTTACTTTGATACCATCTAGGAGTTCAGGAACAGGTTCATTTTCTCTGCCAGTTAAAGAATTAAAAGGCAGGAAAGAAGTGTTCCTAGAGTTCTAACAGAGCCATCCTATATCTAGGAAACCAGCAACACACACCCCACCCCCAGTGGTCTTAGTCTCATTAGTAAAAGAATTTAAGAATGGACACAAATGGAAGCTCAAAGACAATTTTTTAGAGTTTAAAAGGAAAACCCCAGGTAAATCTGCAGCTGCCTGGAAGGGATGAAGAGAATGGAGAACAGAGGAAGCAAAAGCCATACTGCTTGAGATTAGGCAGTATGGAAGTCAGCCACCTGGCAGCAGGCAGCCCCAAAGAAGAGAGAGGAGAAGAGTAAGGAAGTCCAAAGTGCTAGTTAGGGTATTTAAAAGCGTACTTAGGCTCTGGCTAGCATCCAAAAGAAAAAGAGAAAAGAAGGCAAAGAAATAATTGTGCATTTCTGAGGACATTCTGGCAGAAACCGAGCCTCAGGTCTGCTCAGGGTGGCTCTGCTCACATGGGATTGTAGGGATTGTACTATTGGGTCGGGGTGGGAATTCTGGGAAGGAAAAGCACACTATCTTAAGGTGAACCTGCCAGGTTATTTTAGGTCCCCTAGCCAGGTCCCTGACCTGTGCCATTGGATTAACCCTTAAAGAAGACGAAGACATATCTCCACCTAGAGGCAAGTTCCATTCTTTACAACTTCTCAAATGATCTCTTCTAATTCCCATAGCATTTGTTTAGCATAAGCAATGTATTGGGTTTTGTTGGTGATCATTTCATGTATTTATCATAGAAGGACTGGGCCCTTAATTGGCATATGCCTTTAATCCCAGCACTCGGGAAAAACCAGTGTTCAAGACTGAAGGCTAGATAGCCAAGTGGCCTTCTCTGTAAAACAAGCCCAGAAACTAGTGTGGTCAGGAAACAGGTTAGATCAACACAGGAATTTTCCCAAGGTGAAAAAAAAAAAAAAAAAAAAAAAAAAAAAAAAAAAAAAGATAAAGACCATATTTTTTGCATACTTTATAATCCTTTTTTTATTCCCTAACAAATTATTATATATGTACCTAATAAATATTTCTTAGAAAATAGCAAATGAATGATTGGGAAGGGTAAAAGTAAGAAAGAGTATTGATTATAAATAAAACTATGTGAAAACAAAAATTATGCTTATTATAAAACAGCTATTAGAATTTATATTAGATATCAATATTTTTATAGGTTTACTGTTTTTCAAGTGTTTTCTGTTATAATTGAAAGGCTATTGTATATTAAGCATTGGGCTGGACTTCATTCTTTACAATAAACCTCTAAAGTCAGCTTTTTCAGCCTCAGTGATGTATCATAGTGAGCATGAACCTCTGAATTCATCAAATTTATATTTAATACTTATCACTAAATAGCTACATTACTTTAAGTATAACACTTCTGAGCCTGGATTTCTTTCTTCTGTTAAATAAATGTCATTGTCAATATTAATTAAATACATAAAAAACTCTTTGGGTGGTGGTGCCTGACACAAAATAATTATATAATAAACTGTAGCTTTTTTTATTAAACTGAAGGTTTTGTGAATTCAGGAAGGTTAAATGACAGCCTCAGCAACTGAATTTGAACCCGTTTCCCTGACTTGCCTGACAGAGTTTATATTCTTCCCATGATATTAACTACAGAATATTTCACTTAAATGCCACAATAGAGTACCTTTGTTGAACAAGTAAAAAGGTCAATCATTTTATAAGGTGAGGTAAAAAGTGGTTTACTTTAATAAGAATATAAAATATTTGCTTTTTAAAGAGAAATAATGATTTCCTTACTTTCAAAGAGTAGGATTTATAAACTTAATTTTTATCACTCTAATAACTTCTTAAATTATTGAAAGATGAAAATTGCACTCCGAACTTCAGGACACCTTCTTTTGGGAGTTGTTCGAATCTATGATAGGAAGGCAAAATATCTTTTGGCAGATTGCAGTGAAGCATTTCTTAAGATGAAGATGACATTTCGCCCAGGTAAATATGCAGTGTTAATTTGAGTCATTCTTGGTTATTTTTTGGCATTTTGTATTGGGTGGTCTCTTTTCATTGGCAGTATTCTGTAATTCCAGGTGAGTGTAACCAATAAACTTCATTTTGACTGATTTTGGGGGTTTTTTGGTTTTTTTTTTAAACTTTAAAAGAAAAACTTTGAGAATTTCATTCATGCATATAAGGTGTTTTGATCAAATCCATGCCCACTCCCTCCCCTCCAACACCTTCCATATTTCCCCATTACTTTTTTCTGACTTCGTCTTTCTTTTTTTTCCTTTCTTTTTTTCTTTCTTTTTTTCCTTTCTTTTTTCTTTCTTTCTTTCTTTCTTTCTTTCTTTCTCTTCTCTCTTGCTCTCTCTCTCTCTTTCTTAAAATGTGGCTTTTGCTGCTCTAACATTACCCCTCTGAAGAGGTAACCCTAAAATCTTTTAGGGATTAGATAAGAGCTCCCAAATACTTTTGTCATTTTTGGCCTTTGGAACAGAGTATGTTCCTAAGAGGCCCAAGGACATTTTGACTTTTAGTCAAGAAACTGGCTACTTTTCTTTGGAGTCTTTTTACCCTAACTGCCTAGCCAGTTCCTACCTCCTATTCTTATCACACTCTCCTCGGAAGAGGTTACCCTGATTTTGTTTCCATAGTTAAAGATAAATTGTATTCTTTTCCTTGCTCTTTTTCTGTGTTTATAGGAAAAACTTATGGTTTCCAAAACTTGCAATGTTCTGTGTATTAACATAAGAAATACACTTAAAGTCATCAAAATTGTGTAAGAAAATCTGATATTTTATTTTTAATGGGTCATTTAGTTTGTCATACTTATTTTTGTCTTTATGAGCCAAATTAGAAATAGTGTGTTTGACAACATGAACTATTAGTAGTTGTCATTGATTTTAGAATTCTCTTAAACTACATGGCAACTTATGAAGCGTTATCCAAATTTCTAGACATTCCACAGTGCTAGATATTTACATATGTTATACATATGATGCCTAAAAAATTCATGTAGTATCTGCTCTACTTTTGACATATGCATCATTTCCACCTGTCTTCCTATATCACGGCTTGTTTAGTGTTGTCTTTCCTCCATCACTAGTCTCCAAGCTCCCCAAAGGAAGCATCTTTATCATATCTGTTTTCTGAATCTCTTATAGTAACTGAGTGTTAGTGCCCTACATATATTAATTCCTTCATCAATTCCTTCATCAATTCCTTCATCAATCCAGCTGAGAGCTTTTTTTTTTTTTTGCAATCTTCATCTAAAATACTTGTAGAATCCCTGGGTAGATTGACATTCATACCAAGTATGCTTTACCTGCTCATTTATTATTTATGAATTCCGTACATATCTATTGAATCTCATGGTTTATGCCAAGCATAATGTTACACTCTAGATACAAGGACAAACAAGATAAATAAGGTCCCTTTCAGTTTGGTGCAGAAATCGGGTAATGAAAATTTTTAAAATTTACCACAATAATTACAAATTATGATCATGCTGTAAAGGAAACTGAACAAAGCTCTACAACAGAAAATAATGGAGAAGCTAATTTTTTAATTTATTATATTTATTTTATGTGTATGAGTGTATTGCCTGCATGGGTGTAAGTGCATCCATGTCATGCAATGCCCACAGGGGTTAGAAGAGGGCATCAGATCTCCTGGAACTGGAGTTACAGATGGTTGTTAGCCACTCTGTGGCTGCTGGGATTCAAATCCAGGTCCTCTGCAAGAGCAGCCAGTTGTCTTAACCGCTGAGCCATCTCTCCAGCCCTGGAGAAGTTCATTTTAATCAAGATAGTTCAGGAAAGTCTTTGTGAGGGGATCGAAGTTAAACTCACACTTGAAAATGAGAAGGAACATAAAAGTCCCTGGGGGAATGGCATAATAGGCCAGTGAAATTATAGGAACAGAGGTCCTATGATGAAAAACACTTGATTTTTTTTTTCAGGGAACAGAAAGGATAGTTTGTGGCCTATAATGACTGAGGAGAAGCACATACTTAGATGATACATGATAGGTTCCAATTAGAAATTTGGGTTTTATTGTACTTGGGAAGTTGCTAAATCATTTTATTCATGAGAAACTTTTGGAAGTTGTACTGTGACTTCTTTATAAAGATCAGATGGCAGAGGGGCAGGAGTAGATGGATATAGGGAAGCCACTTAAAGGGATTAATCAGTAGTCCCCTGAGAGACAATAAAGATTTAATTGGAAGTTTCTTATTTTATTCAGCATCATTGCCTATTGAAAGTCTTTCCTTTTTATTCTTTTCAGGAATGGTTGACCTCCCAAGAGAGAATTTTGAAGCAGCTTACAATGCCATCACATTACCAGAAGAATTTCATGATTTTGACACCCATAATACAAAGTAAATTCTTTCATTTTCCTTTTATTTATTTTCTTATATTTTAGTGTTTTCATATTCAGATTTTATGAAGGCAAATGCAATATACATAACAACTGAATAAGTATAGTTGACAAATGTAGTTTGAAATTCTGAAGTATAAAAATAAAAATATCTTGGGGCTGGAGAAATGGCTCAGAGGACCTGGGTTCGATTCCCAGCACCTACATGGCAACTAAAAACTCTTCTGACCTCAGTGGGCATTGCATGATACAGGTACACTTACATACATGCAGACAATATACTCATACATATAGAATAAAAATAATAGGCCTTCTTCTGAACAATATACTCATATACCTAAAATAAAAGTAATATTTTTAAAAATAATAAAAATTAAAAAAATAAAAATAGCTCATTTATTGACAATATATTCATCTGCTCATTCAATAAATATTCACTAAATGCCTTTTTATACCAGGCACAGTTCTAGACATTAAAGAGATAGTAATGAGGGCCTGGAGAGATGGCTCAGCGGTTAAGAACACTGGTTGTTCTTGCAGAAGACCCAGGTTCGAATCCCAGCACCCACATGGCAGCTAACAACTGTCCATGACTCCAGTTCCAAGGGATCCGACAGCCTCTTCTGTCCTCCATGGGCATTGCACGACACGGGTGCACTTACTTACATGCAGGCAATATACGCATACACATAAAATAATTTTTTTTAAAAAAAAGAGAGATAGCAATGAATAAAATACAGCTCCTGGCTGTATGGATTTTATATTGTAGTTGGTGTCAACTAACAATAAGCAAATAAATGTGCAATGTGCCAGGAGATGATTAAGTGATCAAATATGAAGAGAAATAAAACTTAAAATAAATAATAGGATTGTCAGGAAAGATTTTCTGATAGTAGCGACACTAAGAGTTCTTTAAGAACAAATCTATAGTAATATAGAAGAATGCTCCTGGGAGAAATATTCAGCTATGTAAGAAGTCCCTAAGGGAATAGCCTAATAGGCAAATGTAGCTACAAGAACCAAGTAGAAAGGCTATAAGGCAAAGCACACTGGACATGCTCAGGAACAGCAAGGAGATAAGTGGCATGAAGTGGAGTGAGAAGGGCTTAGAAGTAGCAGGAGGTGCAAGTAACAGGGTATTGTAGGGCTTTAATTTTGCTCAGAGGAAGCACAGCATGGTTTTGAATAAACAATAGAGGAATCACCAGATCTGACTGGATTTCTACATGCTCCCTCTGGCTACCTCATTTTAGGAGGAAGGAAGGGAAGCAGAGAACCTGTGAGATTATTATAGTAAGTCCATATGAGATAGCATCTGTGATCAGTTTTCAGACTTCATTTCATCAAGATGGTAACCAGCAAAGCATTAATATGTGGAAGGCAGAGTAATCAACAGCATTTGTTGATGAACTGGGTGTGCCTTTAAAAGAAAGGAGCAAAAACTGATTATTTGATTTGGGACATAAAATGGAGTTACCACTCACTAAAACCAGGATACCTAAAGAATGATAGGGTTATAAAGTAGGAGAGGGAAGGAAGGAAATTGGGGCTTGGACAACATATGATTTGGATCTGAATATATGTATATACTCCTGTAGGTTCACATGTTGAAAACTAATCCCCATGGTGGAATTTTTTGAGTCTGATTAGGTTATGAAAACAGAACACTCTCATTAACAGTCAGTGCCCTTATAAAAGAGCCTGAAGAAGCTTTTCTGCATTTCCACTATCTGAGGATACAGCAAGAAGGTGCTGTTTTGGGGAAATAGGCCCCTGCTAGACAATCTGCTGGTGCCTTGATCTTGGACTTCCAAAACTCCAGAATTATATGCAATGAATTTCTGAGTATAAATTACCCAGTTCTTGCCATAGCATTCCCAAAGGCTGAGAAGGCCAAAGTCAAGGTGCCAGTAAATTCAGTGTCTGCTGAGGCTCTGCTTCCTGGTTCGTAGATGACAATTTTCTTACTGTGTCTTCACATGATAAAAGGAACAAGGCAGCATTCTGGGGCCACACAAATCCTGTTCATGAAAGCAGAGTTCTCATGACCTAGTTACCTTCTAAAGGCCTGATCTCCTAATACCATCACAGTTGTAATTAGATTTCAACATGAGGACTTGGAGGGAACACAGACCTTCAGTCCATAGCAAATGCTATTGGTTAGCACAAGTAAGATAGGTACTGAGAACAACCACTGGAGTTGTTAGCCTGGATATATATTATCTGTATATATGTGTATAAAATTCATGTTCATGGAGCTGGAGAGATGACTCAGCACTTCCTGTTCTTCTAGAGGACCCAAGTTCAGTTCTCAGCACCCATGCAGAGGCTTTCAACCATTCATAACTTCAGTTCCAGTGGAACTGATGCCCTCTTCTGGCCTCTTGCAGGTACTGCACACACATGATACACATGTAATGCAGTCAAAACATACACATAAAATAAAAATAGATATTTTTTAATGTTTTTTAAAATGCATGCTCATAAAAATGCTATTGATAAAATAAAAATCCTTTTTATGGGGCTGGAGAGATGGCTCAGTGGCTAAGAGCTCTGACTTCTCTTGCAGAGGACCCAGGCTCAATTCCCAGCACCCATATGATGGCTAACAACCATCCTAACTCCAGTTCCAGGGGATCTGAAGCTTTCTTCTGACCTCCGGGAGCATTGCATGACACAAATGCACATATATTCATGCAGCCTATACACTCATAGAAATAAAATAAAAGTAATAAAATATTTTTAAAAGAGAGTTAAAAATCCTTTTTATAATAAGCGAGGTTTATGCCAGGTGTGGTGGTGTATGCCTTTAGTCACAGGACTCGGGAGGCAGAGGCAGGCAGATCTCTGTGAGTTCCAGGTCAGCTGGGGCTTCAGGAAGACTCTGTCTCAAAAAGACCAAACAATAAAAACAAAATAATCGAGGTTTTTGTTTTAATTTTTTCAGTATTTTGTAAAAACCATCGTGTTTTGTTCATACGTTTTCCTCAAACTTATGTTTCGCTATAGTGCTATTGACATTTCAGAACACTTTTCTCAGAACCAAAGTAGACCAGAAGAAATTACACTCAGAGAAGAATATGGCAATGATCTACTTTTCCAAACCAGGAGCTTTGGTGAGAATATTCGAGAAACCAAAATTACAAAGCTTAATCAATTATATTTGCATTTTGTATAAAAATAATAGCAGTAGAGATATCTATAGAATGGATATTTTCATGTATAAATATAATCTTCAATAAAAAAATTTCCTTATCTTTTTCTAGTATAGATGCCAATACCAAGGCTCTGTCTTAGGGCATGTTCCTTTCTCACTGTACAACATTTATTGTATCCCTACTGTTATCAAGTGTTATCATATATAAGAACAGTACTAAAGTTTAAAGAAGCAGATTCTAGGGCTAGATGTGGTGGCACATGCCTATAATCCCAGCTAGGGCTATATAATAAGACCCTATCTCCCTTCCCTCACCCCCAAAAAGAAAAGAAGTTGTTTCTGCTCTCAAGGGAAAGAGCTATGCAAATTAACAGTTGCTATAGTTAGCATATATGTAAGGTTTTATATGCATGCTGCATAAAATTCCTTCAAATATATTTCTCCAGTGTATGATGTATATCAATTCTTACATATTTTAAATCAGTTTAGAAGGAGGAAGAGGAAATGTGACCACACTAAACGTACAGCTTGATTATGAAGCACAAAATGATTTTTTTCTGTCCTGTATCATATTTATATACCTTCTGTATTGGTCTGCAAAGTACATGAGGATAGAATCTGAGTCCTGTTTATCTTTGAATTTCTTACAGTAACCACAGGAGAAGGATGACCTAAACTTGTCTTGAGTCGGGGGAAGAACTGCTTGAGTAACATCTATATGTCTAACCCCACTTATCCATAGTCTCCTTCTGTAAATCTTGCTGTCTATAGTTTGTTTTTCAAATAATCTGTGGTGAAGGACTGGTTTTATAATTTCTCTGTTTCAGTCTGTATTGTATTTTATTTTTGTTTAATTTTTTGTAGTTTTGTTGAGACAGGATCTCACTATGCAGCTCTGGCTGGCCTGGAACTCACTATGTAGACCAGGCTGGCCTTGAATTCAAAGAGATCTGCCTGCCTCTGCCTCCTGAGTTTAAAGGCATGTGTTACCATGCCCAGCTGTATTTTATTTTTGTATAAAATGAATTAGTTATTAGATATGAAAATGAATCACTAGAAAAATTTTAAAAATCAAAATTCAAGCCTCAAATTTCTAGTACAATGTATATAAAATTATTTTCTCAAATTGCTATAAATCTTTAAAATATTTACTGCTAATTGATTACTGTTTTTACTTTATATAAAGTAAAATTAGGCCTAGAAATGTAACTGTTCTAGTTTGCCTTCAGTTGCCATTACAAAACATTCTGACCAATACCAACTTGGAGAAGAAATGTTTTATTTGACTTACACCACCCGGGTCACAGTCCATCATTGAGAGAGCCCAAGGTAGGAACTCAGAGAACAAACCTGGAGGCCAGAGCTGGAGCACAGGCCATGGAGGAACACTGCTTACTGGTGTGTTCTCCTGGCCCATGCTCAACCTGCTTTCTTATACAATACAGAGCAACCTGCCCAGGGGTGGCACCACCTGCAGTGGGCTGGGCCCTGCCACATCACTCAAAAATCAAGAAAATGTCCCATAGACACGGCCATAGGCCAGTCCAGTGAAGACAGTTCTTCAATTGAGGCTCCCTCTACCCAGGTGTGTCAAGTTGACAATTAAAGCTATTCGGCCCAGTAGCACATCGACAGGGACATAATTGTATTTTCTACCCAAGATGCTCTTTACAAACTTTGCTCTAAAGGCTATATTTTTGGGGTTTTTTTTTTTTTTTTTGAGATACAGTCTAGCTATTTATCACTGGCCAGATGGATACTTGGCTATGTAGCCCAAACTGACCTCCAACTTGCAGCAGTTCTCTTTCCTCAGCCTCCCAAGTGTTGGAATTTATGGGCATGCATCACTGCCTCTGGCTGTTAAGTGCTGTTATTTTTCTTCAGACATGAAACTTTAGGATCTCTTTCAAATACACTTTCTTTTACAATATTTTATTTATGATTTTTATTTTATGTATATGAGTGTATTGCCTGCATCCCTCCAGACCCTCAACTATACTTTCTATCTGCTTCATAATAGTGCAGATTGATTTTTTTTAAATTATTGAAATAGTTCCTGTATCTTCTTTCTGTTTTCTTTTAGCCACTAAGTTAGTTCACCAATACCAAGGACTTGGAATGCTGTACTGCCCTCCTGAAAATCTTCCTCCATTTTCTTCCCATATTTTACATTTCTGTCAGAGCACTTGTCTTTTAATTCCTTTTTTCTCCTATTATTCCTCTGTTTAAGTACCTTGGGTTCCTGTAACTGATTCAAACTGAATTTCATCTGCCTCTCCTCAATGCCCTCTACTAATTGATCACTTTCTTTTTCCATGTTACTTGCTTTAGCCTTAATATAGGCATTTTCCTCTACTGAAGCATATGTCTTACCATCCAACCAATACAATTTAGTTGTTCACAGTTCTACGTCTTACATAATTTTAAAAGGTGAAGAGAACATGTTATTATTAGTTTCAGTAGACTAGGTTTGAATCTGCACTTTTTTTTCAAAGTTCTATTTTTTTTAATACCCACTTCCCAGATATCACCCTCCCATAGCCTCCCTCCGCCCACTAGAGCCCTTATACTCTGATATCCCTGCTACTGTCTGTTGTGTTGTCGGCACTTTTAAAAGTTGACATGCTGCGTATACTGGGCAGCTTACGTAACTAAACTTCATGGCCCTATCTGTAAAGTTGAGATACTACTACCAACATCACAGTTTATTTTCTTTACTCCTCCCTACTAATATGTAATTTTTCTCTCCTTCAAAAACTGCCTCAAACCTTAATAAATGTTTAATATAAATCCATTCTGTTCTAAATTACAGTATAAATTGAAGGTGATGATTGTTTCTTCTCTGTAATCTCTCAGATTTTTTTTTTAATGAGACAGGGTCTCATTATATTGACCAGGCTAATCTGGAATTCAGATTGGCTTGCTGCAGGCTTCTAAGTGCTGAGATTATAGGTGTGTACCACAATGCCCAGTTTGCTTTCTGATTCCTGAGATGCTCAATGCTCAGAATTTTCTGTCTGTTCCTAAGTGGTAGTTTCTGATTAACCAAGACTGGTTTTTCTCTGGGGAAAGAACTGCATCCTGAATGATGTAAACATTCTTAGTTCTTTCTTAAAAGTCAGTAAGTCCTTTCGGTTTATCATATTTTTAATTCAGTGTGATGTAGGTCTATAGAAGAATATGATTGATACTTCATTATTTTCTTTACTGTTTAATATTAACATGGGTTACTGGAAGGAAGAGCAGACTATCCTCTGATCGAAGGTTTCAGAATACTGGACATAATGATTCTAAAACACAAGGGTTGGAAAGAACTTACCAGAACTAACTTTTGTTCCTCCATAACTATCAATATAACCTAGTGACTATCAGAATGCAGGTTTTGGAGTTAGAGCTGGATTCACACCTTTCTGTGATGAGTTTCCTCATTTGTACAATGAAAATTGCATCTTCTATTGCATAATATAATCACATACTAAGTGCTCACTTAATGTTAGCTGACTGGCCTTGTTCTTTTTAGTGTTCTACCTCTGACTCCTAGCACATTCAATAAATATTTTCTAAATGACTATTATAAGCCCATTCTTTAATATTTTACCTACCTTTCTGTTTTTCTAAGAAAGTAGAGAGGGCTCCTTATTTTTCATATTGTTCTTATACATGAACTGTTTAAGCAGTTGTCCTTAAAATAATATGAAATAATACTTGCTCAAACAGAACCTGACCTACCTAATGTAGAGGGAATCAATCTACTCCCACAATGTTTTGACTGTCTAGGAAATGATGAAACTATATAATTACTAAAAACTCTACCTAATGTTTCCATGGGTTATTTTCCTGTTGCCTTCAGAGAGTATTAAACTTGAAATTTAGTCTCTACTGA
The DNA here is from genome assembly GCF_000622305.1 of Nannospalax galili. NCBI lineage: Eukaryota > Metazoa > Chordata > Mammalia > Rodentia > Spalacidae > Nannospalax > Nannospalax galili. The sequence goes on along the minus strand of NW_008329150.1, from coordinate 253,774 downwards.
TTAACTGAGCGACTTCAGTTGAATAATTCAATACTTTTAAGATTTTATTTTCCTCATTCATAAAATCAGGGTGAATTTTACTAGATAATGTCTCAATTTCCTCTAACTCTAAAAGTATATGTTTCTGGGGCTGGAGAGATAGTTCAGCGTTTAAGAACACATGCTGTTCTTCTACCCAGGTTTGATTCCCAGCTCCCACATTGTGGCTAACAACCATGTGTAACTCTAGTTCCAGGAGATCTGACACCCTCAAATGACCTCCATGGGTGTTGTACAACACAGGTACACTTGCAGGAGGCAGGTAAAACACTCATATGCATCACATAAAAATAATAAGTAAAGTATTAAAAACATTTATGTTTCTATAATTAACTTAGCACTAATGATATACATTTATATAGGGGAAGAACCTGAAAATCTCAGAAGACATAGCTTCTTTGATGACAACATATTAATGAACTCTAGTGGTCCTTTAGTTGAACATAGTTCTGGAAGCCTCATTGGGGAAAATTCTTTGTTCTTTGAAAATGGAGATGGATTTGGAGATGAAGGTGCTGCAGGAGAAATGATTGGTATGCTTTCTTGTCATGAAAAATCAAATATTTATTTCAGACAAATTCCTATATCAGAAGATTTATTACATCGAATTAAACTTACAGATGTATTTCTGTGCTTGTAGATCAATTAATTTCTCACACAAGTTTTCAAAGTTTATAGTATATTTAGGCTATGCCTAAGTTAATAGCCATCTGATTAAGCACATTTCCATAAAAGTTGGTAACTACTGCTTGTTTCCATTTTTATGCTTAAGTTTTGGAAAGAAGTGAGGTTCATATACTCTTAACAAAATATAATAGATTATATGCTGGTAAACACTGTCTCTTTAAAACAAATTGTCTTAAAGATCATTGTAGCATTTTATATTTAAATTACTATATTAATATAAAATAATCATTCAAGTTGGAAAGACACGGGGAAAACTAAAGTATATATTTTAAAGACTATTAACTATTTCTATGAAATGCACTTTTAAAATTTTCCAACTTGCATTAAAAGTCTAGTTACCTGCCTGGCATGGCAGCTCACACCTAAAACTTCAGCATTTGGGAAGGTGAGGCAGGAAGATCATGAGTTTAAGGCCAGCCTGGGCTCCATAGAGTTCCAGGCCTGCCTTGCCTACAAAATGAAACCCTGTCTCAAAAAAGAAAGAAGGGTGGGAGAGATAGCTCAGCAGTTAAGAGCACTGGCTGCTCTTGCAGAGGACCCAGGTTTGATTCTCAGAACCCACATAGTGGGTAACAACCATCTGTAACTCCAGTTCCAGGGGAATCCAATGCCCTTTTCTGGTCTCTGCAGGTGTCACATGACATGTGTGCACTTAAATAAATCAAAAGGGAAGAAAGGAAGGAAGGGAGGAAGAGGGGAGGGGAAGGAAAGGGAATAAATCAAAGAAATTTATTTTAAAGCAATTCTTTGGCATACTAAAATTTGACCATTTTTCAAAACAAAAGCAAATTTGCATGATAATAAGAATTATATGCTTGCTTATTTCTACATAAAAAATTAAATCTTGGCTGAAGTTTTGATACTACAGGACATAAAGCATCTTCAATCTTTTTCAGAGTTGATCAGTAGAGAGAGAGAGAGAGAGAGAGAGAGAGAGAGAGAGAGATCCTACTGTGTAACCCTGGCTAGCCTAGAATTCACTACGGAGATCAGATTGACCTTGATCAGATTGACCTTGAGCTCACAGAGATCTGCCTGCCTAGGCCTCCCAACTGCTTGGATTAAAAGTGTGCACCACCATGTCCAGCTTGATCAGTATTTTATTATATAGTTTGTAATGCTGAGAACACCACTTTGCATAAATAGTAATACAAGATGGTAAAAGTATATCTAGAGAACTTCAAATTTTCTAACGAAATTCCAACCAAAATTTATTCATCAGGTTTTTAATGAAATTCAAGTCAACAACTCAAAAAGCAGTTTTTAAAAATCAAACATTCTAACAAATTATCGTCCAAAATATACTAATTTGTTACATGCTGAGGAATAATAGTAAATAAATATTAAATGTCACTGTTTACTATAATTAAGTCATTTATATTTCTATAAAAGCAGAAAACTTTGTGCATACAATAAAAGCGCAAATTCATAACATTTCCGTAGCCTTTAATTTATGCCATGGTATTTCAGGCAGTATTTGTTGGCATTACATGGCATGATAGTGCATGTACAATATGAACTTTATGTTCTGTATTCAGAACCAAAGCTGCAGTGATGTGACAGCATGAGAAAGGTGTGAGCACTACTAGAAACATCAGATTCATTACATTTTTTATTTTAATTAATTTTTGTTACCAAAATTTTTGCAACACCTCTGTTCCCCACCAATTCAGTTGCACAACCCAAAATGGAGTGGCAACCTATAGTTTATGAAGTTGGAGTACAAATGCCTTGTGTAAACTAATACTAATAAATGTTTAGTGAACACATAACAGGTTCAAGTCTGTATGACAAATGTATTTATTGTATTTTTAAGACAATCTATTGCAAGATGATGAAAATACTCTTTTAGAAGACATACATTTGAATCAAGAAATTTCCATGCCTCCAGAGCTTCCCAGTAGTATAATAGGTATGTTTAAGTCTTTTACATAGAAAATGAACAGATACTGATATTCAAATTAATCCTCAGAACTTCTAAGTATAAGTAGCAGTGTAATGAAGTACATTGTCCATGCTTGAAAATTCTTACCAGATGAGTTCAGGTCTTTAAGATTGATTTTTTTTTTATTCCAAAGAGAGGCCATTTTAAACAAATTTTTCCACAAATGTA
>NW_008329150.1:230838-250783 GCF_000622305.1 Nannospalax galili | reverse complement strand
TTGGGCTTGCTAACAGAGCATAGGGTGGGAGTTTATTTACAGAAGAGTGGGAGCCACCCCAAAAGATTGATTTTTCTTAAGAATGTTTTGATTCTTCACAATGTTTGATCTTATATTTTATATTCCTTTTTTTTTTTTTTTTTGGAGACAGGGTCTCGCTGTAGTCCCAGCTGACCTGAACTCACTATGTAGACCAGGCTGGCCTTGAACTCACAGTGATCCACCTGCCTCTACCTCCCAAGTGCTGGGACTAAAGGTGTGTACCACCACACCCATATTTGCTTATATTTGCTTTCTTTTAAAAATATTTTATTTACTTTATTTTATTTTGTAAGAATATATTGCCTGCATGTATGTAAGTGCACCCATGTTGTGCAGTACCCATGGAGGTCAGAAGAGGGTGTCAGATCCCCTGGAACTGGAGTTATGGACATTTTTTTAGCCACCATGTGGGTGCTAGAAACTGAAACTGAGCCCTCTGTAAGGGAAACCAGTGCTCTTATCCACTGAGCCATCTCTCTACCCCCTATATTTGCTTTCTAACACAACAATTGAAATAAAAAATGACAAAAGTATTAAGCAATAAAAATTTAGTTATGGCTCTTTATTATTAAGTTGATAAGTGATTCAACAGAACATAAATGTTTTAGTCATACCAAATTTGTGTTGGTCTTTTTTTCATTTAAAAAATCATTTATGTATATGAGTGTTTTGCCTGCATGTATGTACCATATGCATGTAATACCCACAGAGATCAGAAAAGGGCATTGGATTCCCCAGAACCGAAGTTACAGACAGTTGTTAGCTTCCATATGGGTGCTGGGAACCAAACCTGAGTCCTCTGCAAGAGCAGCCAGTACTCTTAACTGCTGAGCCATCTCTCCAGCCCCATATGTTTGTCATTTTTTTGTTTTTCTTTCTACTGTGACTATTCCTCAGCATGAGATGCCTCCTGTGCAAAAGAGGGTGATGATACTTGACTAAATATTGTGTGTCCCAGACCATTTGTCACTGAGCCTTTGCCTTTATTAAAATGTATGGTTCTAAGAATTCACCTATCACCCCAGGTAGTAGTATGTCCTCATTTATTTTTCATTTTAATACTCATGTTGCCTTCTAACTTGTAACATAACCATATGTTTTTATAATTCCTTTTCTGATGTCATTAATTAGTAGAACCAGGTAATCCAGATGACCAGTATCTACCTGAAGATGGAAAAATGAATGAAACATTATTATCAAATGAAGAAGAAGGATTTACTCTTGACCCAATTGATATTTTAGGTAAGAGTTTTCATGTTTTTATTTTCATCTTTGGTACCCTGCTGTCACCTGCTTTGAGATTTGTGAATATCCACAAAATATTATAGATGGTAGCCAGTCTAGTAATAGCATTGGTAATTAAATTAAAAAATGTGGAAGAATTTTGAGATAATTCTCCCATCATATTCAATCCTGTACAAATCTTATGTCCAATGCTAGAAAATTTTAAATTGAGTTCAAGAAGTTTTAAACTTTTGGGACTGGAGAGGTGGCTCAGAGATTAAGAGCACTGGTTGCTCTTGCAGAGGACCTGGGTTTGGTTCCCCACATCCATATGGCAGCTTACACTGGTCTGTAACTCCAGCTCCAGGGGTTTGACATCTTCTTCTGGACTCTGCAGGGATTGCATGCATGGGTGCACTTACATACATGCAGGCAAAACACTCATTTGCATAAAATAAAAATTAATTTAAAAATCTTTTTAAAAGAATTTTTCAGCTTTACTAAATAAAAAGGTTGACTTCTGCTTTTGGCACATCATGGTATTAGCTACCTACTTTGAATTCATATATGAATTTTAGTGGGCAAGGGACACTACACTGGACAAACATATCAATGTTTTGAAACATCCTGTTACATATGTGTTTTTATTTTTTTAAATATTTTTTTTATTTTGTGTGTATGAGTGTATTGCTTGTACATAAGTGCACCATGTCATGCAATGGCCACAGAGGTCAGAAGAGGTCATCGAATCCCCCAGAACTAGAGTTATGAACAGTTGTTAGCTGCCGTGTGGGTGCTGGGAATTGAACCCGGGTCCTCTGCAAAAGCAGCCAATGCTCTTAACCACTGAGCCACCTATGCAGCCCCACATATACATTTTATAAAACCTCCAGATTGGTTAACTTCCCCCTCATTACAGCCTCTTTGATATGTTTCTTCAGTTGCCCACTTGGCAAGTGAACAATCACTTCTAAAGAATACCATTTAAAAATGTTATCAGCTCTTCACTACTCAGGTATTCTTGCTGTGCTATGCAAAAACCTTCCAAAACATATTTTCAGAGAACAGAAAAATTTTCCTCCCAGTGCAACTCTGCAGGTTATATCCTGATATACATTTCTTAGATATGTAATACCCTAGAATATCATTTACAAGTTTATTTATGCCTGTTTTCCTTTAGACATTGCTGAGAAAAGGAAAAGCAAAAAGAGGAGATTGCTCATTGATCCAATCAAGGAGATAAGTGCCAAAATTATGCATAAGCAGCTTACTTCCTTTGTGGACACTCTCATGGTTTTGGACCTGGCACCTCCCACACAAAGATTGATGATGTGGAAGAAGAGGGGAGGAGTGGATACACTTCTGTCAACCGCTACCCAGGATTTGGTCCATGTTGAACTGAAAATGGTAATTATTCCTGTGCTTTTGCATGAATGCAATGTTTCTTTCTAAATAAATGTTCCCATTTACAACAGAATTGAACTTGCTAAAAAAATATAAACTTTATTTTAAAAAATTAGTTTGTTGGGGCTGGATAGATGGCTCAGCAGTTAAGAGCACTGGCTGCTCTTGCAGAGGACCCAGGTTCAGCTCCCAGCACCCATATGGCAGCTGACAACAGTCAGTAACTTCAGTTCCAGGGAATTCAGTGCCCTCTTCTGGCCTCTGTGGGTTTGTACATGGTGTACCTACATAAATGCAGGCAAAACACTTATACACATAAAAATAAAAAATATATAAATCAAAAAATAATTTTACTTTATTTTATTGAATATTTGTATGTAAGTGATAGCTTTTACTTATTAGCATATATGCTTATGCTATATTGAATTGCTTTATTAATACAAAAACAAGAAATATAAATGTGTTTTTACAGTTGTTTGCAAAATGCTTTCTGTCTTCTGACTTTAAACTTGCAAGAAAATTGATACAGAAGGAGTCAGTGAAGGAAGAAGTGAGAAACCAAAACATAGTAGGTGAGACTTCCTAATTCTTTTAATCTTGAGAGGAATGTTGTATAAACAAAGTCATATTTTGCATTTCAGAATGATAAGTGGATCCAATTTCATATTTTCAAGTACAATTGCTATCTGTAGAAGAATATTTTAACTTAAAATATTACTTCAGTGTTACATTTTTCTGCTTTTCAGGTTAATTTCTGCCCAGAGACTTCACTGAAAAGGTTAAATATAAGCTAACTCTGGTAACACAGGCCTGTAATCCCAACTACTTAGGAAGCTGGGGCAGAAGGATTGCAAGTTCAAGGCCTGCCTGGATACAGAACAAGTTCAGGGCCAACCTGGCCAACTTAGTGAGAGCCTATCTCAAAATAAATACAATAAGAGCTGGTGTTGTAGCTCAGTGGTAGGGTGAGATGTTGGGGGGCATAAATGAACTTGTAAAATGATATTCTAGGGTATTGCATATCAAAGAAGTATATTTCATGATATAACCTGCAGAGCTGCGCTTGGAGGAAAATACTTCTTCTATTCTCTGATATAAATTGTATGAGACTCAAGGGAACCATAAGAAAGTTTGTCCACTCTTAAATTATTGGATTCTGTTATCTGTGAGAAATTTTCTTTTTGAATAGCCAATTCAAGTTTGAGATGTATCTTGGTTGAATTTTCTTTACTTCCTTGGTAATTCAGAGATCTCCATAAGAGAAGAGACAGATCAACCCCAAACTTGGAAGGATATGATGGATGGATCTATGGTTAGCTTTTATGAGGACATCAATAAAAATGTTAACTCTGAGGTAAGTTAGCCAGAGAGAATCACTGAAGTAATTTTATAGAGCTCTAGTGAAGTAACACTGAGATGCTGATACAGATTCTTACACATAACAGTTCATACTTCATCTCATATTGCTCATCATTTTCTTTAGTAAATCTCATAACTACAGGATAAAACATAATTTTAGTCTGCAAGACAGTATGCCCTAGAAGTTTAGGATAGTAGAATCACAAGATGAGGTAGTTTCATACTGAAATAATATTTTATGTGCTATTTTAAATGAATAATTTTGCTTGAATCTGGCTATATACAAAGAACCTTGCTAGACCCTACACTTTAAAGAGTTGCTTAGAACTCTAGCCCATACACCTATGTTGTGTTTCTCATCATAAATTCACCCTTCTTCCTCTAAGAGTAATGTTTTCAATCTACCAAATATCTTAACTTTTAATCTGAAAGACTATCAAAAAGTCCATGACCAAAGCAAAATAATTTTGTCACTTTGAAGAAACAGGAAAACAGACATTTTATTGGAAATCTAATGCTTATTTAAGAGGCATACCTATTTGGAAACATAGTCAGAAACAATATGCTTTAAAGTATTTTCTTGGGGCTGGAGAGATGGCTTGGTGGTTGGGAGTGCTTGCTGCTCTTATAGGGGTCTGAAGTTCAATTCCTCATAACTGCCTTTAACTGCAGCTCTAGGGGATCCAATGCCCTCTTCTGGCCTCCTCAGGCACCTGCATGCACATGTACATACTCCCACACAGATATATGCACATACTTAAAAATAATAAAAACAAATCTTTTAAATAAAAAAAATAAAAATAAGAGGCTGGAGAGATGGCTCAGCAGTTAAGAACACTGTTCTTGCAGAAGACCCGGGTTCGAATCCCAGCACCCACATGGCAGCTAACAGCCGTCTGTAACTCCAGTCCTGGAAAAATTATAAATTTTTAAAAATAAATAAAATAAAAAATAAAAACAAAATATTTTCTCATTTGTCACTAAAATATTATAGTCTTACTAGATAAAAATAAACCAGTGCTTTTCTGGTCTGTTCCCTCATCACTGTATTTTGATAATCACTCAGGGAATTCAAAGTTAACCCACATTGAAACTGAATGCCTCAGGAGGAAAGACAGTTTCACAGTTCAGTACAAGAAGAGTATGTTTTACTCAATACCTGATAATATACTGAATATTAGCATAGTGAATAGCAATGCTATCTTCCTTTGGGGGGGGGTCTTGGGCATTTCTCAGAATGCACTACTGAAATTCTGATTAGGAAAACTTAAAAGGAAAATATGAGTGCAGTTACTATAGACATTTTTGCAAAACAGATTTCCCCCACATGCTGTACCAGTTTTGACCATTACTCCTTTACACTATTCTATGTTCTAACCTTCAATTCCATTCTTATTTTGTTTCTGAAATGGTTAGGAGATGTGAAATATAGTGAGGTATGGGAGCATACATAGTTTGAAGGACTAGAAAACATTGATTCTGATGAATCATTTTCACATATTCATTAAGCAGAATTTTGTGTACAGTAATTACAAATTTGATAGTATCTAAAATGTAGAATATTCATAGATAGTAAAGAGACTATGATAAGGTTCCACAAATGCATATGGTAAAGAATAAAGAGCAATGCATCCTAGTCACTAAAATCTTTAAAGCTGAATTGAAAAACATAGGAAACTGTTAGAAGTTGTTCTTGACTTAATCAAATTCAGAAATGGCAACTGGGGAATGGAGCTTAGTGATCGGTTAAGGATGGAAAGGGGCCAGCACTTTTAAAGCAATGAAAAAAGGATGAGATGGTGGGGAACGGAAAATGTCAAGATTTTTCCTTTTCCTTCTTCCTTCGTCTTTGCTCCCCTTCTGGAGGACAGATTTTTTTCTTAGTTGTTTCAGGGACCACTCCAGCAGTGGTGTCAAAGGTCCTGTCATGGCCCTGGGTAGAGATATTGAGATCCTGGCCCTCACTCTCTGCACCTCTGCTTGCCCCTTGCAGGTTTCTTTCCTGTAGCAGAAGGCTGGTACAGGCCTGAGTTCAGGCCAGATTAAATATTTCACAGGAAAGTGGTCTCAGCAGCACAGCAGTAGAAGCTTCTGACATGGAGGCTGCATGGAAAGGGACGTAGAAGGAAGAGAATAGGAAGTGAAGAGAGGAGGAGTGTGTAGGTCCTTCATCTGAGGGAGTTATATGGGAAAAAGGATGATACTTAAGTTAGGGACTGTATATCTGGGACATTTCAGAAATAATATTTTAAAATATGGCTAGTACTTTGAATCACTTTAAGGAATTATCTTTTATGTTATTGAAGCATTTAATAAAATAAAATTAAATGTTCGTGTTATAGACACTAGCATTCCTGAATTTACTTTAGCAGGATATTATTGAAATGGTTTCTCCAGCTGCTGAGGGATCATCATCAGTGAATGTGTCCAAAGAAAACTGTCCAGCTGAATTGGTAAATATATGTGCAATCTTGAGGCTAGTTTCTTATTTAATATTTTAAAGTTAACATTTTTTGACAATGTATGATGATCCTGCTCACTCTCCATCACCCTATCATATTCCACTCCCATCAGTTAAACTCAGTGCATAAAAACAGAGTTGCAAGTGGGGAGGGGAACTAATTGGGAAGATGGGAATATTCTTAAAAGTTGTCTTCCTAAATGTTTAATATCTTATTCATTTAAAATTTGGTTTGAAAAGCTTCTGAGTTTATTTCTAAATTTATAATTTAAATCTGTGATCTCAAGAAATATATTTGGTCAGGCATGGTGGCACACACCAGGCAGGAGAATCATGAGTTTGAGGCAGGCGTGGACTACATAGCCTGAGCTACACTGACTCAAACAAAACCAGAGGTATTTGTGAATCATTTGGTGAAACATGAAGAATTTTCCTTTTTTTCATGTTTAACTTATTTTTGTAACTTCAGATAGATAATTGTAAAGGATTATATGCGCTTTTTATGTTTATCAAAAGTAGTGCCTTTTTTTTTTTTTTTTTTTTTTTTTTTTTTTTTTTTTTTTTTTGGTCTTTTTAGAGACAGAGTCTCCCTGTAGCTCCAGCTGGATGGAACTCACTATATAGACCAGACTTGGTAGTGTCATATTTTAAAATGCTGGGAATCACTGGGTTTTGTTTTGCTTTTGTTTTTTTGTTTCTGTTGTTTTTGTTTTTTGAGATAGGTTCTCTCTGTAGCTACAGCTGGCCTGGAACTCACCATGTAGAGCAGACTGGCCTTGATCTCATAGAGATCCACCTGCCTCTGCCCCCAAGTGCTGGGATTAAAAGTGTGCACCACCATGCTTAGCCCAAGAATCATTGTTTTAAATTATTCTTATCTCCAGAGATTATGGTGTGTTAGGGTATAATTTAGGGCATTTAAATTTTTTAATTTGTCTTTATTAAAAGTTTTGTGTATTTCATACAGAAGATCTCAAATAATCTTAATCAACTTTATAACCCCCCATATGGGAACAGAGTCCTACATAGCTCCTGGGAACCTCTCGTAATGATTTAAATTTTTAACTTTTTAATGAAATAGTGTGGACATCTCTTCCTCAATCAGCATTCTTGGCACAAGACCTACCTCTGTACAAGATTTTTTGAAATCAAAAAAATGAAAAGCCACATGTTGATAGCAAAGCCAGAAGTGAACTCTGACATACTGGCTCCCTATGCAGTACTGCCTGGTTTCTTTAATCTTTGTCCCAGAGTACTGAAGGCATTCTTTGTAAGAAATTTTAGCAAGTTGTTTATTAAGCACTATCAAAACACCCATTAAGTCCTGGTGTTCATTTGTCTTTGTTTTGCTTTTAGATTCATTTCTTTTTATTTATGTGTACATGTGTGTGCCTGCATGATTTTATGTGCACCACATGCATGCAGATGCCACGGAGGCCAGAAGAGGGTGTTAGATCCTCTAGAACTGGGATTACAGGTGGTTATGAGACACTTAATGTGGGTACTAGGAACTGAACCCATCCTCTCCAAAAGCAGTAAGTGCACTTATGCACTAAGCTATCTCTCCATCCACTTAATTTGTTTTAATTTTTGTTTGTTTTGAGACAGAGTCTCACTATGTAACCCTAGCTGGCCTGGAACTCTCTATGTAGACTAGCCTGGTATGTACCCTCATACCTGGCTCTTTAATTTGTTTTTAGATAAATGAGTTTTATAATGGGTTCCAATACTGTTGTATTATTTTCACATAAATGAAACAGACTGAATTCTCTGCATAATCTAGAACAGAATAAATAGCCTGAATTTTCCACCTGAAACATTCAAACAGCTCAACTAGGAGTTGATAGATCTTTACCATTGTCTTTCCTGCCCTAGACACAGGTTATTTTCATATGTGATCAAGCAAAATGCAACAAAGCGCAAGTTTAGCTATCTTAATAATCTAGTATGCTTTTCACGCGGTCGACTCAGTTTTGGGTGTCCACATAGATCAAATGGACCAGCATTTGCAAGATTCAGACTGTTTATCCTGAGCTTTTGTTTTTCTGGTTAATTTAGTTGTGTATTAGAGGTGATGCTACATTTTCACGTATCTTTAATAAAGAGCTTTTTATGTTCCAGTAATAGCATTTGTACATTTAACAATAAAGTAGTTGAACTGATTTGCCCAAGGATAGACCAGAGGAAATAAAACTAAATTGTAGCTAAAGAGATTTAGAGAACTATTCTGTATTTTCAAATCAGTCTCAGTAAAATATAAGAAAATAGGTGCTGGAGGGGTGGCTCAGTGGTTAAGAGCACTGGCTGTTCTTGCAGAGGACCTGAGTTCAGTTCCCAGCACCCACATGGTGGCTAACAGCCATCTGTAACTCCAGTTCCAGGAGTTCTGACACCATCCATGGATATTGCATGACAGTGTACATTGCATACATGCATACAAAACACTTACAACACATAAACTAATATATATATAGATATATAGATTAGATATAGATATTGCATATATCAGACCAGGAAGCCATTATAGCTGTGAGAATGGAGATTCAGCAGTAGCACTTCTGGGATTGAATTAATCCCTTTAGCCTTAAATGATTCAGAATATCAGGCAGAATATTCTGGAGTTTTCTGAAATCTTGGAGCACAGAATTGAAAATAGTCTAAGGAAGTGTCTTGGGTGCCAAAGCTATGTGAAACTAGATGCTGAGTAGCATGTGACAAGGATGATCCATGCTGTTGGGTACTGTGAAGTAGAGTTCACCCAGGAAGAATGATAGATACAGTAAGCCAGAACTGTGCCACCTCCTACCCCAGCTCTTTCCAGCCTATTTTGTTGTCCTTATTGTTGTTGTCTTATAAGATAGATAATACCTTTCCTAAGCCTAGTTTCTATTCTGAGCTCATAGGGTGTTAGCTTGTGAGAGATTGGACTGAATTCTTTTTTTAAAAAAATTTATGTGTGTGAGTGTATTGCCTGTATGTAAGTACACCCATATCATGCAATGCCCATGGAAGTCAGAAGAGGGCGATGGATCCCCTGGAACTGGAGTTACAAATGGTTGTTAGCTGCCATGTGTGTGCTGGGATTCAAACTCGGGTCCTCTGCGAGAGCAGCCAATGCTCTGCTGAGCCATTGCTCCAGCCCCTGGACTGAATTCTTAAAAAAAAAAGATTTTGACTTCACAGTTTTAAACTTTGAGCTGTTTCTGAAAGTGATTAGACTTTAAAAACAAAAAAGAAGGAGGGGGGAGGAGAAGGAGAAGGAGAGGGCAGGGAAGAAGAGGAAGAGGAGGAGAGAGGAGGAAGATGAAGAAGAAGGAAGGAGAAGGAGAAGGAGAAGCAGCCCAGTGAGATATCACGACAGGAAACGAGTCAACCTTATTTAGACAAGGTATCTCAAAATCTGAAAGGTTTCTTAACCTATTGTCACAAATGACTGAACAATATTTTAAGAGTGTTTATATCACTGGGCGTGGTGGTGCATGCCTTTAATCCCAGCACTTGGGAGGCAGAGGCAGGCAGATCTCTGAGTTTGAAGCCAGCCTGGTCTACATAGGACAGCTGGGGCTACTGGGAGACCTTGTCTCAAAAAAAAATTTTTTTTAAAGACAAAAAAATAAGAGTGTTTATATCATCAGCTGAGTTCAGATAAAGACCCTAGAACAGATTTTCTAGTTTTTTTGTTTTTTTTTTTTCCTATTTGCTCCTGCCAGTTGAATTCAGATTGGCCAGACTAATATAGTCCTAGCCAAAAGTGGCTGACTTTGCTAATTTTACTTTTCAAAATACAAAAGGATACAAGCTCTGGGCTGTCTCACCATTAAAGACTATAGAGTCTCATACGTTGGAGTTCCTTTTTGGAAGACATACTGGGGAGGTAAGGTGTAATCCCACACAAATTGCTCTGTATTTGTGCTATTCTCTCCTTCCTCAGACTACAAATTCTGTTTGGCAGAACTCTGTGTTATAGTTGTGTTTTTGTAGTAGCTAACGTTATGCTTGGTGAACAATAAGCATTTGGTAAAATTTCCTTAAATAAAATGTTTTATTTATCAATCATTCAAACAGGAATCATCAGGCAATGAACAAAATACTAAGACAGAGATTTGGAATCAAAGATTATTTCAGATATTAAATGTATTACGGGTAAGATGGCATTATTATTATTTTATTTTTGCAAGTGTATGTGTATGTACTGTGCATACATGTGTGTATTTATATTCTAGTGATGGAGCACACATACGTGCTGGTGCCCATGCAAGCATGTGTTTATAAAGGCCACAAATTGTCATCAAATGGTCTCCTCAATCACTCCACTTTATTTACAGAGGCAAGGTTTCTCACTGAACCTAGAACATTCCAATTCTAGCAGTCTACCCTAGTTTAGCTAGGGAGCTTGCCCTGGGAATCCTCTGTCCCTGTTTCTCCGGTATTAGATTATAAACTGGCCATCATGCCCACTCAGCTTTTTTATGTGGGTGCTGGGGATCTGAATTCTACTCCTTACCATTGCACAGCAAGCATTTTATCTACTGAGTCATTTCCCTAGTCTTTTACTTTTATTTTTCAAAATAAAATATTGCCAGGTATGGTAGGTAGTGCACACCTTTAATCCCAGGACTCAAGAGGCCACCTAGGGCTATAGGGAGACCCTGTCTCAAGAAATAAATAATTAAATAAAATATTGTCTTAAAGCACCTAGATATTTATGAATACAAATGTTTTATATTTTTGTTGAAACCATCAAAGTCCACTGGCGTGAAATGCTTTTGAGTTACATACCTAGGGCTAAATACAGAAGAGATGGGTATTAAAGGATGCCCAATAGCTTCTGCTTCAAAGATTATGTAAAAATTAGTTCTCATTGAAGCTTCATAATATGATTACATTCATTTCTGGCTAAACTTTGTGGTTATGTTATTGTTGTTTGATTTAGTACCTTACTTTATTTGCTTAATATCTACCTATCCTTAATTATTTTCCAAACTCTATGGCAATATTATAAAACCTTTTCTACCACTTGATCCATCAGTTTCACCTTTTTCCCTCAAAGATAACCTTCTTGAACTTTTTTTTTTTTTTTTGTCTTTTTGAGACAGGGTCTCCCTGTAGCCACAGCCAGCCTGGATTTGCTATGGAGACCAGGCTGGCCTCAAACTCACAGAGATCTGCCTGTCTCTGCCTCCGGAGTGCTGGGATTAAGGGTGTGTCCATGCCACCACACCTGGCTTGTACTCATTATACTCTTGGTCTAATTCAAACTAGTTGTTCTTTAGGTCTCCTCCACAGCTTGTGTCCTGGGGCATTTTTTTATTGTAAACATGGGCTCTAGGTTTCTCTGTTTGTGCTTTGATCTTCTTTTATCTTAATTATTTTAGGTGGTTCCATCTTCTCATAATTTCCAGAGATTGTGTATAGGAGATAGAAACCTTGCAAACAAGTCTGAAATTTTGTTCATTTTAGCATGAACTTGATTGCTTGTCTCTGTACATAACTTGGAAATACTTCCCCTAACAAAGCCTTGGAACATGTCTAGGATTTTTATGTTGCTATTGAAAAGTCAGATGCTATCTTGGTTTTTTATTTTTTACAGGGGATCTTTATTTTTCTCTTCTAACAATTTTTAAATTTTAATTTTTTTTTATTTTATGTGTATAAATGTCTTGCCTGCGTGTGAGTACCTCAGGTGCATGCAATACCTGTGGAGGCCAGAAGAGAGTGTAGGGCCGCCTTGAACTGGAGTTTTAGACAGTTGTTAATTGCCATTTGGGTGCTGGGACCTGAACCCAGGTCTTCTGCAAAAGTAGTGTTCTTAATCACTGAGCCATCTCTCTAGCCCCTCCAGAAAATTTTAGATCTTTTCTTTGTCCCTACTGTTCTGAAATTTCATGGCGATGCACTTTGACGGCTGTTGTTTTTTCTCCCCATGTTTATTGTGTTGAGCTGCGGTGGGTAGTTTCAATCACAGACTTCATGTTTTTGGGTTTTAGGACTTTTTAAAATTTGGACTTCCTTCTTGTTGCTTATCTATTTTCTCTTTTTGGAGGATTTATGGATCAGATAGCAGTTCTCCTCAATTACTCCTTTATATAAAACCCTTTTATCCCCATATTAATTTCATTTGTCTTTGTATCTTTCCACTCTCTAAAGATAGTCTCAAACTTGTATTTCAGTTTTTAATAAAATTTCTATGTCTGTTTTCACCTTTTGCTTTCTGGGAGTTTTGTTGGTGTTTTGGTTTATTTTAAAGTTATTAGTAATTTGTATTAACATACAATCCTAACCTTGTATTTAATTGATTAGTTAGTTTTAAAAAATATTTATTATTTTTATTTACATATATGTGTGTATCCCTGCACGAGTTTATTTACACATGTGCAGGTACCCACAGAGTTGACGTCAGAGAGCCTTGAATCCCCTATAACTGGAGTTACAAGTAGTTGTTAGATGCCTAATGTGAGTACTGGGAGCTGAACCTGGGTTCTCTGCAAGAACAGCAAGTGCTCTTAACTGCTGAGTCATTTTTCCAGCCCTTAATTATTTGGTTTTAAAAAAATCTTTATTGACGTATGGCTAACATATAACAAATTATACATATTTAAAGTACTATACACTGTACTTAGTTTACTACATTAGATAAGTTTTGAATTATTTTTACACTTGCAAAAACAATCACTATATTTGGGACTGGGGAGATGGCTCAGTGGGTAAGAACACTGTCTTTTCTTGCAGAGGACCAGGGTTTGGTTTCCAGTAACCACATAGTGGCTAACAACTGATCATAACTTCAGTTCCAGGGGATCCAACGCCCTCTTCTGGCCTCCTTGGGTTTGCACACACAGATGCACTTATGTACATGCACTTAAAACATTCATATATATAAAATAAAAATAAATTTTAAATATACTACATTCAAAGTAATGAACATACTTAAAACTCCTCTGTCTTGTGTCTTTTGATGCTCTCTTGCTTTATCCCTCTCATGGTGTAAGACCCACCCTCATCCCCAAGCAACCACTAATATCCTTTATCTTTCTGTCATCCTAATCCCTTTTCATGTTTACAGTGAAAAAATTTTAGCTTCAAATTTTATAGCTTCTTTCTGCTTTTTTGTATTCTCTTTCCATAATGAATCTTTTCAATATATTCCTTTTTACTCTCTAATGTTAGAGAGTGTACTCAAATATTTGGTAGAGGGTTGGCTATCTATCTTTTCTCCCCACCCCCCTTTGGTCTTTTTAAGACAGGGTCTCCCTGTAGCCCCAGTTGGCCTGGAACTCGCTATGTAGACAAGGCTAGCCTCAAACGCACAGAGATCTGCCTGCCTCTGCCTCCCGAGTGCTAGGATTAAAGGCATGCACCACCATGCCCAGCTAGCTATCTGTCTTTATTTAGGAGTTAGGAGCGAAAAAAAAAAAAAAAGTTACAGAACAAATGGGTAGCTTTTATGTGGGCTTGAGAGAGTTAACTGGGTAACATCCCTTCCACAGATGCCATTACTTAAGTTTCTTTCCCCTTAGAACAGCCAGTTTTTTTCAGAGCAATCTTTAAATATTCAGCCTAGAAGACTTAAGAATGATACTTATGGTTCAAGAACAAACAGGAGGTGAGGGATAGGCTGGTCATCTCACTGTACAGCTGTGGAGCATTGCTTAATCCCTGTTTGTGGTTTGACATTTCTTCCCCACTCAGTGCCCATGTTCCGAGTCCAGAACCTCAATCATTGATATTTCCAGAAAGAGGCCTTCTTGCCTCCTGCTGTGTATGTAGTAATGTCTGGTTCTGTGAGGTTGCAGCATGGAGAGGGGGTCTAACTTCTCCCGAGCAGACTCTCAAGGAGCTCTGCTTTTAATCGCATCCCCAATCCCTAGTTGTAACGCTAATGACTCCAGTTCTTCAGTTTTCCAAGGTTCTGTACTCAGATTGGCTTGCTGTCTGCTGCCTTGGCTTCCTCTTTACTGATACTTGCCCTCCGTACTAGGTCAACTGTGTTTTCTACTTTCTCTTTTTATCACTTATTTCTATACCTTCATTTTTGAGCATTTCTAGGAAGGCTGGGTATGCCATTTCTGGAAGGTTACTAATGCTGGGCCATACCTTGGGTGAGATAAAGTATAATAAAGCATTTTACTTGCTAATTTGTTAAGTAATATGAACCGACAAAAACTTGTATTGATGTGCTAAAAATGCTTTACAACTACCTAAGGAGTGTGTCAGGCATGGGGACAACATACTGTAAGAATCTTATTCTAAATCCTTGTCTTCATTAAAAGCTCTATCTTCATCCATAATTTAATACTACATTGTATCTCACTTATTTCTAGTAGGTGTACAGGTGCCATACAATGGACCCAACTAGGAGATACTTACATAGGTATATGCCCCTACCACTGAAGCTTACAAATGCACTTCCACATTTACCATGAAGGTTATTTTACAGTCATTCCCACCTCTAGCATCTTCAAGAAGAAGCCAAATAGGTTGATTATTTCATTATATTTGTAGCCTCCCAGAGTCCTGTGGATTTTTTTCTGTTTGCAAGACTAGACTAATTGCACTTTCCATAGGAGGCATTTATTGTAACATCACTTTTTTTAAAAGCTAGCATTTTGGGTCTGGAGAGGTGACTCACTAGTTAAGTTAGTTGCTCTTACAGAGGCCCCAGGTTCAGTTTCCAGCACCCACACAGCAGTACACAACATCTATAACTCTAGTTCCAAGGGATCCAATACCGTCTTCTGGCCTCTGTGAGCACCAGACATGTACATGTACATATACACTCAGGCAAAACTAATACATATAAAATAAAAATAAGTCTTTAAAAAACTAACATTTGTATAACACATCATAAATTTGCATAAAACTTAAGAGTTCTTTTGCTTGCATTTTTCTCAGTGAAACAGGTTTGTTCTCAGTGGCCCGTAGAGTCTTGATAAGCTTGTTAGAAAGCCATTTCTATTTCTCTTAAGGATTTTTTCATAGTCACTGATCAGAATTTCAATATTGTTGTTCTTTATGGATCCACAGCCTGCTTTACTTCTAATGATTTTTTTTCTCTTTTCTAATTATTTTCCCAGGAATCCAACAAGATGGGAATGCAGTCCTTTAGTCTGATGAAGCTATGCAGAAATAATGACCGAAAACAGGCAGCTGCCAAATTTTATACCTTTCTTATCCTAAAAAAAAATCAGGCTATTGAGCTGAGTCAGAGCTCTCCCTATGCAGATATTATAGCCACAGTGGGACCAATGTTCTCTAAGATGTGAAGGGGATCCAGATCATGCAGGTTTATGCCATCACTGGCACTTCTGCATAGATTGTTCAGGGTGATGCAGAAGCTGTCTGGAAGCAGCTGAAGGTCTGATCCATTTCCTAGGCAGGCTGATACTCATCCCTTACTGGAAGGTCAGACTAATCATACCAGAATTGGAAACCTGTATGGGGGCAGAAACAATTATAGTGAAGTATTTTTTTTAACTTGGCTGATTTTGAATACATGGCCTTTATCATTGCCCTGATTTGCATATTGCATTTAGGTTGCATTTAGGATACATTTTGAAATACAATATACCTCCAAGAAACATTCAAGGGTGTTTTAAAAGTTACTTTTAAAATAACCTTTAAATTTCATGGAGTTAATAATTAATATTTTCTTTTTTAATGTTTTTAATAACTCATTTTTTATTTATTGATTTTTGTGTGTATTTCATATAGACCATCTCAAACAGTTTTATTCATCTTATATCCACATCTTATTTGTACATAGATAAGTTATTTGATCTACTGCATATCGTCAATAGCAATTGCTTTGGTTTTGAATGTAATATCTTAGTTGAAAATTATAAGATTTATTTGTTTAAAATTATCTGAGTGGCTATAAGTCAATTAAGTTTTTGTTACTATTTTAAAATATCTCAGGAAAACCAAATATGCTTCTCATGTTTAAAAAACTAGTTGGGGTAACAGCTGGGATCTCAGCAGACTACCAAAGAGTGCCTGTTCCTACCTCCCTCTGGCATAGGGGCTGAAAACTCAGGGGACTGCCTAAGAGTGCCTGGATCCTTCTTGAAGATCATGAGCTTCCCCCAATTGTGCCATACCCAACCCCCTAACTGGGATTGTGTGAGGCCCCTCCCAAGGTCCAGGCCAGACCTGGCTTTGGTAGGATAAGGCTGAGATCTTAGCAGACAGCCTGAGAGGGTGGGTTCCGACCTCTATCTGTGTAGTGGCTGAGATCTCAGCAGACCCCCAGAAAGTGCCTGTTCCTGCCTCCCTCTGGCATAGGGGCTGAGAACTCAGCAAACTGACTGAGAGTCCCCAAATCAGCCCTCCCTTAGGGATCTTCCCAAATTTTGTTCTGAGTGCCCACTAGAAGGGGTCCAAGCCTTAGAAGGAAACCTGAGTGTACCTGACTGGAACCTGACTTGGGCTTCTGTGGGTACTCCTGAGTAGTTGATCTGAAGCCATCAGTTCCCTCCAAAATAAAACCTGAGAGAACCTGAACCCTGTACCATCCAGCTTTACATAACCAATAAGAAAAGGACCAAGGCACCTTAATAATACAAACAGAAGCATACTTCAACTTAATTCTCATAACCTACCATGACAGCCTGTGTCCAGGTGGGTCAGAACTTTTTCTGTGAAAGTAGAAAAGCCAGGATGAATAGTGTTCAGTTTTTCTTAGTGCAAACACAAATTTAGCTTCAAAGATGATGTGTTATTTGAAAAGCATGCTCTCCTTGCTCCATCTTTTATTGGTATCTAAGATGTCCTTTTTCTGTAGCCCAGTGTGGGATTACATGCCTGTAAACCCAGCATTCAGGAGATGGAAGAAGGAACATTAGGAGTTCAAAGCTAGCTTGAAGCAACAGGGGAAAGCCTCACCTTTAGAATGAATGAAATGGAAAACAGAATATCAACACTGGAGGATAAAGTTGAAGAATTGGACCACTCAAAGAAAGATTATAAAAAATTTTTTAAAACACAGGAATGGAATACACAAGAGATATGGGACACCATGAAAAAACCAAATCTATGTTTCATAGGCATAGAGGAAGGAGAAGAATTTCAGTTTAATGGTATTGACCAGATCTTAAACAGGACTGTAGAAGAGAATTTCCTGAAATTAAGGAAAGACCTCCCCATACAAATACAGAAGCACATAGAACACCAAATAGACAGGATCAGAAAAGAAACTCCCCACGACATACCATAGTAAAAACACTAAATGTACATAACAATGAGAGGATACTGAAAGCAGCAAAATAAAAACAAGTCACATAAAAAGGAAAGCCCATCAGAATTACAGCTGACTTATCAGTGCAAACTATGAAAGCCAGAAGAGCCTGGACCAAGGTATTTCCAGTTCTAAATGACAATAGATGCCAACCCAGAATACTTTACCTAGCAAAAATGTCTATTATAGTTGAGGGGGAAAGAAAAATCTTCCATGACACGAGAAACCTGAAATCATACATGTCCATGAAACCAGCCTTTCAAAGAATACTTAAAGCAATCCAAAGACAGGAGAAAGGAACAACTATACCCCAGGAGTAACAAAAGAAAATGAATAAAGATATAGTCGAGGAAACACAAAATTAGACAAAGAACACAAACAGCACTCAAAATGGCAACAACCAATACACATATTTCAATAATAACCTTAAATATCAATAGACTGAACTCCCCAGTCAAAAGACACAGGCTAAGTGAATGGATTAAGAAACAAAATCCATCCTTTTGCTGTCTGCAAGAAACCCATCTACCTTCAAGGACAGGCACTATTTAAGGTGAAAGAATAGAAAAGAATCTTCCAAGCAAATGGCACTAAGAAACAAGGAGGCACTGCAATTCTAATATCTGACAAAATAGACTTCAATGTAAAACTAGTCAGAAGAGATAAGGATGGTCACTTCATTCTGATCAAAGGAACAGTTAACCAAGAAGATATTACAATCCTTAACATATATGCACCTAAATTTATAAAAATCTGGTGCACCTAAATTTATAAAAACAATACTACAGGACTTTAAGACACAGATTAACTCCAGCTCAGTAATAGTAGGGGGCTTAAATATCCTGTCCTGGTTTGTTCTTCATTTCTGTGACTAACACTCTGACCACTACCAACTTGGGGAGGAAAGGGTTTATTTATCTTACATCTCCTGGGTCACAGTTCATCAGGGAGCCCAAGGTAGGAACTCAGGGC
The DNA here is from genome assembly GCF_000622305.1 of Nannospalax galili. Lineage (NCBI taxonomy): Eukaryota > Metazoa > Chordata > Mammalia > Rodentia > Spalacidae > Nannospalax > Nannospalax galili. Next base: position 232,088 of record NW_008329150.1, on the reverse strand, counting down.
AGGAACCTGGAAACAGGAGCTAGAGCACAGGCCATGAAGGAACACTGCTTACTGGCTTGCTCCCCTGGCCCCTGCTCAGCTTGCTCTCTTGTCCAACACGGGCCCACCTGCCCAGGGGTGGCACTACCCACAGTGGGCTGGGCCCTCCCACATCACTCAGCAATCAAGAAGATGCCCCACAGACATGGCCACAGGTCAGTCCAATGGAGTCAATTCCCCACTTGAGGCTCCCTCAACCCAGGTGTGTCAAGTTGACACTAAAGCTATCCAGCACATACCCCATTGTCTCCATTAGACAGGTCAACTGTACAAAGAGTAAACAGAGAGACATCTGAATTAAATGATACCATATATCAAATAGACCTAACAGACATCTTTCAAATATTCCACCCAAAAACCAAAGAATGCACTTTCTACCCAGCACCCCAGGGATGGAACCGTCTCTAAAATTGACCATTTACTGGGGCACAAAGCAAACCTCAATAAATACAAAAAGATTGAAATAATTCCATGCATTCTTTCAGACTACAATGCAATAAAGCTCAAAATCAACATTGGACAAAGCCCTAATCACTACATGAACTCATGGCAATTGAACAACACACTCCTAAACAATGAGCGGGTCAAAGGAAAAATTAAGAAAGAAATAAAAGCATTCCTGGAATTCACCAAAAAGAACAATACAACACAACACAACCTCTGGGACACTTTAAAAGCAGTCCTAAGAGGAAGTTTATAGCTCTAAGTGCCTACATTAAAGATTAGAAAGAGCCCACATAAATGACCTAACACTGCAACACAAGACTCTGGAAAGGCAAGAACAAATGAAACCCAAACCCAGCAGAAAAGAAGAAATAACAAATATCAGAGCAGAAATTAATGAAATAGAAACAAAGAAAACAATACAAAGAATCAATGAATCTAAGAGCTGGTTCTTTAAAAAACTAAACAAGATAGACAGAGCCCTAGCCCAGTTAACCAAAAGAAAGAAAGAGCAAATCCAAATAAACAAAATCAGAGATGAAAGGGAAAACATCACAACAGACACCTAAAAGATCCAGACCATTATAAGGGAATACTTTAAAAACCTATACTCTACTAAATTTGAAAATCTAAAAGAACTGGATGGAGATCTAAAATCATGGGAACCATGAAAGTTAAACCAAGAAGAGAGCAACAGTTAAAACAGACCCATAACATATAAGGAAATGGAAACAGTACTACAAAGCCTCCCAACTAAAACAATCCCA